>NC_086153.1:158798113-159129363 GCF_035149785.1 Candoia aspera
GCCATCTTCACGTTTTGGAAGGATATTAGCACAACAGATAAAAAAATACCAGAGCTGCTGTTAGAGGGGTTTTTTTTTTAGTAGTTAAAAAAATTACCACTGCTTTAAGCAGAAGCAGAGCTCCAATAAGCAGCCTGTGGTTTTCCTTATTGAGAATGGTGATGGCTTTCTCTATGGGCTATTCTCTCCATGAGAAATACCATGCATTGCTGAAGAAGCAGCACCCCCTTTTTTCACTGCCATCCTGCATCTATCAGAATAGGCTTCCTGGAAAATGGAATGAGAAATGTATCCCAATCCCAAAGTGCATGAAAACATTTTAGGGATGTTTTCATCAAGCCCACAAATACTGAAGAATTCTGGGGTGAATAATGTGACCCCACCCTATTGTAGATGTTTATAGTTTAAATTACCAGGCTTTGAAATGCATGCAGAACACCACAAGGACCATGGCATGCCACCACTAGCCCCATGTGCTCCCCTTAAGGCTTTGCTTCAGTCACGACTGACATTTTATGAGTATTTTAGATTGGCCAGGAAGATGTACAGGTACTAAACCAATGTTTGTATTCTTTAAATGTAGATAATCTTGGCTAGTCTTGCCAGTATTACTTCACTGAAAATAATCACCAAGCAAATAATGCCTGGAAGATACATTCTTGTATTTGGTGACAGCATGGAAAAACAAACAAACAAACAAAGAAACAAATTTAGGATATCCAGTAAGAATTAAAGTCTTGCTATTTTGAATCCGGATATAAGCTATCCAATGGCTATCAGGTTCATAAACAGCAAAATAAAGATACCCCAAGATGAAGGTTAATGAGAGGAAGATACAGATGCAAAAACCTTCAACCACTTTTTTTTAAAAAAATCACAGCTGAATTCTAGATTTTAACAGAACGTTAAAAGCTAGATAAGCGGCCTTTAGTTATTAAAGCACATAAAGCTCTACCTTAACTGAATGTCTTTGAACTTTACTGAGTCCCACAAGTGACTGTGACCCTTTTGCCCTTTTGACAGGTAATAAAGTTTACAGCAATTCCACGCCAAGCCGTGCACCAGGGAGTGGTCATAATAGCAGAAAGAGCTAGGAAGGGAAGTTAAAAAAACTAATAACGTATGTGCGGATTCAGATTCAGTAAGCGACAACGTGGTTTATCGCTGACGGGGTAGGTTTACCTCCAAATTATGCTCAATTGTACTAAATTCTCTAACTTGGAACTAAGTCATGACAGACTTTGTTTTAACTGTCAGTCGTTCTCAGCATTAATTCCAGATTATTTGCCAATAAGAGATCTCCTGGTGAATGGCTTGTGGATGTTTCCTGCCAGCAAGACAGGGCTATAGTTAATACTGGAGACTTGCCTGCTCGGTTGGACTGGTCTATCATGGGCTGAACTATCCTCCTTCTAGCATTAATAAACCTGGAACAAGAAAGGAGAGTGAACTGTTATTTTTAAAAAGCCCCATGTGCTTTTACTCAGCACTTGGAAGATGGTAGGTATATGTTCCCTGGGAGTTAATTTTGGTGTACATTCAGATGCTGCAAAACTCGTAACCTCTCTGATGACCTCTGAAAATGCAAGTGTGGATTGTGAGTTGGTTTATACTGGCCTCCCTTTGCCGCAGTTGGACAGTTCTGTTTCATCTTTTCGGAGCGGGGAGGGGTTAACAGAATTTTCAGGAAAAAAGATCAGTTTAATTCTTTTCAATTCAGATCAGACTGGGGGAGGGGGAAACGGGGAGGGGAAAAGATGCCAATCCATAAAAGCATCCATTCCCTTTCCCTCTCACCCTTAACATAATTAGCGATATTTTTCTAGTAAATTCCCTTTTCTTCCCCTCAATTTTTATCAACACCTTCCTTGCCTCTTCCAATCATAACTTTATTTTAATGCTATTATTAAGATAATGAACTGTGATGGCTGCTCACCATCAAATGAGAACATGTCTGGAGTTTTATCACCAGCAGCTCACGCTGCTTGGGACATGAGAGTAATCCATTCCTTCTATATTCTTTAATTTTTCCTTTCTTTCTGCTCCTTAGGCAAGGGAGCATATATCATAGTGATACAATGATGGAACTTCTAATTTGTTTTCTACTGCTAAGTCTGAACATTTACAACAACCAATGTATTAAAGTGTAATTAGTGTATCACAGAACTAGACTGGGGTGGAGGCAGCAAATGATCTGGTTCAGATAAAAGATGGTTAAAATGTGTCATTTGAACTTATATTCTAATGAACCCTAACCTTCGTTCATTCTGGAACGATTATGAAAAAAGATATTATTGTAATGCAAAGTAAAAGTAGTTAATTAGTGCTAAGTGAACTTACAGTACATTCTTAGAAGTAATTTCCTCTAAATTTAATGGCTTTACTTAAAGAAATGCATATAACTATTGCAGTCCTAATAATGTAAACGAAAAGTCCAAATTAAAGGGTAGTTCTTCATGAGTATCAGTGATACTAGAATCTCATACTTGTTTTCTTCATTTTCATACAAATACCACTGAATGTTCACAAAGCAGAAATGAATTCTGGGGAGTCTATCGTATCTTAAAACCTATCTTAGATTGTCCTTTGTTTCATGGCTGAAAGATGACACTCTCTCCAAGAATGAAAAATAAAATGTTAAAATGGAAATAAAAAAACCCACAAACTTGCATCTTTTGTTGTTGGCTATTTCATGTCTACTTAAAGGCACTGAACTTTGTTTAGGCCTTTTATCCCCACTGCTGTGACCTGATTTTAAATAACATTCCTGCTTGATATTCCCAATCCACAAACCAGTCATTGCCATCTAGCTTTAAAGGGGGAGGAAAACAACAGTGAGGCTTGAATTTTAAGCTTCCTCTTCCACACAATACTGAACTGGCTAGAACCTTGAAGACCAATCCCAATCACAACACTTTGAAGAATGCTGCTTTTACGGTACCAAACTGTCCTATCTTCACTGTTTCACTAAAATCAAATATGAATTTTTAATTAAGCCTTATTTATTGTTAATGATATATCCTCATTTCCTCATGCCATTTGCCTAATTTGTTCCTGCAATATTTGCAAATATGATAGCTCATGCTATTACCCCAGTCACAAAGGTTGCACCTATACAAGTGTGCTGTGAACTTCCACTAGCTCTCACTTAATTTTTAGATAAAAGCTAAAATGTAAACTCTTATGTCAAATCATTTGATGGCTAATTTGTATTAAGCACAAATATCAGAGTTGTGAGGAAAAGGTTTGGCTATTTCTTCTCTCATTAGAAAAGACATGAAATAAGCAATTAAAACTATTTCTCCACTCTATGAGCTATAATGTACTAACCCTAATTAGAAAACTGTTCAGAAGCCAGAAAGTGGTTTTCATGCATTTTTTCCAAGGAAAATTACAAAGAAGTTGTAATTTTTTCATGAAGCACTATCACACTAGCTGATTTTTCCACCATAGCTACCCCTACCCATATGAGGCATTTTTTATGTCCATGCATAGGAAACATCAGGTCTGATGCTAGGAAGTATCTATGCTGAGATATCTATGTTATGTTTAGTTATGCTTGTCAGCTGAGGTCCTCAATGAGTGCACTAGCTGACACACTTGCACACCTATTGTGCTCTCAGACAGAAATCTCTAATACAGCACTCTCCAACTGATGCTCTTTAGACATGTTAGATACTGATTCTTATTTATTTATTTATTAAATTTGTCCCCGCCCATCTCCTCCCATTGGGGGACTCTGGGCGGTTTACAATAAAATAGTCAATTAAAACAGAAAACAGCCAATATAAATACAATCCATAAATACATCATTACTCTTAGTAAATAAATATAAAAATAAGAGTAAAAATAAGAATATAAATAAAATTCCAGTGGCAAGAGAATACAGTCCATATGTGGGAGGAGTGGTCTAGGATACCAGCCATCCCCATGCGGAACTACTTCTGTCTCCGCCCCAAGCCAGGTGGCAGAGCCAGGTCTTCAGGTTCCTCTGGAAGGGCAGGAGTGATGGGACCAGTCTCACCTCTGGGGGCAGCATGTTCCACAGGGCGGCAGCTACTGCAGAGAAGGCCCGCCTCCTGGACCCCGCCAAATGGAATTCTCTTATAGACTGGGTCTGCAACATGCCCTCTCTGCACAATTGGGTGGGATGGGCTGATGTGATGGGGAAGAGGCGGTCCTCCAGGTAACCTGGTCCCATGTCATGTAGGGCTTTAAAGGTGATAACCAACACCTTATCATGTCCTGTTTAGCTACTGGATCTAAACAAACCTCTCCCATTTCACCAACTTCAAGTTTGGATTTTTTCCCCATAGGCCTGTGCAAACATCCTTCAACTGCTCCTCAGGATCAGGGATGCAGTAAGAGAAAAGACCCTGAACTCTTCTTAAAAAAGTACCCACCTGTATCTGACTAGCAGCCATGGGGACAGGGGGGAGTGCAAAAGCAAACAATAATGTCACTACAAGAGTGACGTACAATGCCGGTGACTCCCATATTTATATTAAGGATGGGTATGCTGTGGGTGATGTTCTCATCTGCCTTAGGGGTCTGATTTCCACATCAGAACAGGTACTAACTTGATATACCTTGCCAAGCTGGGTCTTCTCTGCTGGGAAAGCCTTCCCATTCATGGCAGTTGGGAATCTGAATTTAAACAATCCTAGATCAACAAGGTCTCTGGCTGGAGATAGGTTGCCTATGCCTATGAGCCTCAGTCTTATGGGGGCACTGCTTATGGGTTTAAGAGGGTTGGCGGAAAGTAATTTTACCCCCAGACCAACAATATCTACAAGTCAATACTCTATAGAAACCATTTGGTATACAGTAATTCTCATAAAAATATACAAGTGGGAAACCTTTTATCACAAATGGATTTAAGTTTTAGTATGCTCATGAAATCTTCTGTTGGAGGCATTCTATAAGCCCACCTTTTCAAGAAGAAAAGATCCTATCAAATGTGTTCAGTGACAGTAGTAGAGCAGTATACAGAGGGAACTATAAGCTTATACAACATTGCAACACTTATTCCATGAAATAATAATAATAATGGTAATAGTAATAACAACAATAATAATACAAACAGATAAGAAGCTTTGAATACTCATCCAAAATTAAGAATATTTATCCACTCTTAATGAGAAGCATTTATTGAGCCTGCACAGACTAAAATGCTTGCTTAAGAAAATCTAGAAGGCTGAAAATAAATGCTGCTCAGCTCTTCTTTATGAAGACCTATTTTATTTTATGTTAAAGCCATCAGCAACAGGGTTGTTCCCTGGGCTGGTGCGGGGTGGGGGGTGGGGGGGGAAGTTTCAGGTTTGAAGCCTTCAAGTGATGAAATTTCATTTTAATACCTTCTTTAATTTAACAGTTCCTCTCTGTGATCCTGGACAAGATACAAGCTAAAATATACATGCCATGGCCCATGGTTCTTTAAATATGTTTTCCACAAAGACTTAACAGTTGGCTTTCCCCTATGTATTTTGTGTTTAATAACTATTCTGAAAAACAGCCCATGTGTTTGGGTGCCTTCAGGGTGATTTCAGAAGAAAGAACATTTTCCTTCTAGGCAAAGTAATAAAATGACATTCTTGCTCCTCCCCCTAGAAGTCAAATGGAGGTCAGCTCCCAATCCTTGATTCTGTTTAAATAAGCTGGTCCAGCTGTTTGCTTCCCAAATACCCTTTAACCTTCTGTTCCATCCTCTCTGCTTTTATAACAGAACCCTTTACTCTGCATCGCAGCAAATTCCAAACACCTATACATTTAAAGTGTATATTCATTAAAGCCTCTCACAATGTTTTAAGTGTATATTTTAGAAAACCCATATTTATAATTCCTCACAGCTTTAATTAAGCAAAACTTCCTTGATAAGGGGAAAGACCTTTTCCTCTAGAAACAAAAGCTTTAAGTCTTCAAAGATTTGTCTCAGGAAGCTCAACAATTATTTGAATTTCAGTATCTTCAAGTCTCGCTTTACCTTCAAACCTGCCAATAAACTGTAATCTCCAAGTTCACGTTTTGATTTCAGGGTCCCAAGCCTTAACAAATCCATTATAATACCTGCCCCCACTCAAAGTAATAGGAGTGCCTGTTGGCTTATTTCAGCACCCTCAAACTCATTTAGAATTCAAATTCTTCTACTTTTAAAAATATAAAAGGCTTCTCTTTGAAACAGTGTAAAAGCTGTACGTGTTCACAATCATGTATTATAATCACAAATGTATATCCATGTTTAGCTGTACACAGAGGCCTTGAGAACAATATGGTTGCCATGTAGAACTTTCTCCTCCAGCCAACAGCCCCGAAACCCTATAATGGTTGAACAGTGAGTTAAAGGTATAATGGTTTTAGAAAAGATTATATTTTGTATCAGTCTGCCAAACATGACAATTTTGTATCTAGGGTTCCCCACTATACAATAACAGGGCTGCAAACATGAATTAGCAGGAATGAAAAATGTAACAATTTCCCCTACCCTACAAATAATAGTTGGTATTCTTGCTTTCCCCAGTGAGATGTTAAACTGAGTCCAGACTCCCCTTACAGAGTACCACAACATACCCTTATATTGTTCACTCAGTCTTCCCCTCCTCCATTATTACTAAGTCAAACTTCCTCATTCTAATTTGGGTACCTCTGCAGTAAAAAAACAACAACCCGTCTCTGGGTTACATGATCACTTTCAGACTGAGACCCAGTGATGCAGCAACCTGATTTTGAACTTTGATCTTCTGCTTCATTATCACGTACCACTTCTGTTTCTTCTAAATGAGAGGCTGCACATCTAGCGATAACAAAGAAGTCGACCATTCTCTTTGTGGTCTGAATATGATTGAGGTATTAGCAGCCAGAGTGTTAATATTTTCATAGGGTCACACAAGGCAACTAAAAGAACCCATTTCGGTTTACCTAAGATGACTGTTTAATATATATTTGCTCTTTTCCTATATTAATACAGTCTTCATCTTTCCTTTACTTTTGTATTCTGCATCTATCTGCACTGCTGGTTCAAATAAAAAATGACAGTCATTCATACTTCTGCTGGCTATATAAAACAAGTACCTCCCTTGTGGTCAGTCACCTTTGTTTAATAATCTTTAGGAGGTTTGAGTTATAATCTCTCCTTCTCTCTTTGGCTTTTAAAAAGCATATTTTCCCCATCCGTTTCAACTATATTTTCACAACATATGCTACTTTCTGGAATTTAAGTCATAAGTTGTTAGAAATTCCATAGTGAAAACAGAAAAGGGTCTGAATTTAGGCTTTGCACATGTGATCCTACAAAAATGGCTAAATGCATTCCCCTCACAGTCACTTGTAAACCATTTGTAGCACATATAGCTGTAGTTTTAAGAACCACCATGGCTGTTACCAAAAACACATTTTTAAAAGATCCTAAGTTACCCTCCCAGCTTTTTAAATCAACGTAAGCATTTATACGGACTGGAAAATACCAACTAATCAAATAAATTCTATCAGACAGCATCCTTATAATTAGCTACATTAAGTATAATTATTTTTATATTTACAACCTCAAAACAAAACAAAAGAAATCCTTTATTTTTGTACTTTTAATTGTTATTGCCTTCAAAGATGAAATTCAGCAATTTTTAAAAAGTGTATTAATTCTGGTGTACTAATTCACTTATGTCAAGCAAAATTGTTATAATAAAATAATAATAATAATAATAATAATAATGTTTAGATTTAATATTTTAAAATAATCTTCTTTATAAAGTATTACTTATTTTGCAGAGGCAATGAACAGATGTTTACTTTTTAATTCTGCATACTATCCAATAAGAAAAACTAGATCACTATAGTTATCTCTATTCAGTATGGTTAGTATCTTGCTAGATATAATCACAACATCCTAAAATGAGAACCTAATGTTAAAAGAATTCTAAGAACAACCATTAAAAGTTTTTTTAATCTTCAGTTCCACTACTGAGCTGATTGTAATCTGCAACTTCCATTCATTAGCCATCTATGCTTTCAATTCATCTCTTATTTGTAAAATTAGGTTCTTAATCTATTCCAAAGAAAGTTGACTCAGTGTAAAGTTAAACCTTATGAAGTCATGCTTGGCAATTTTTCTTGGTTTCTATTCCTTGGAAATAAATGTGGCTCAGTACTTGCAATGCAGTACATCATTAAAAACAACGGGAAGCAAGGCAAGAAAAAACTCCATTCTTTGCTTACAATCCATTCAAGAAATGTAATACAGGAATTTACTCAAATCACAGCAAGTCCATCAATCAGCTTTATCAGTGAAACTACTTCACTGCTCCCTATCCCATCTCTTGGAGCAATTTTGGAATATCTGTCAAATCGGTATGTACAATGGGTTGGTAAAGGTTGTGTTAAAAGTTAAGTACAAACTACAAATAATGCAAAATACAGAGCTTGTAATGAAAAACTACTGAATCATTTGACAATTTGATGTAAGGAACTAATTAAAGCAGAATATTGCCTTGCTGTTCAGTGTTCAAAAATAGCTTTTGACTTTAAAGTATTACTGTGTGACCCTATAAATGCACCCCTGTTGTGTATTCAGAAAAAGTTGCCTTAATGCTGGAGAACATTGTTTATATTCTCTCATAGGAACAGCTTGATAATGTACCAAGCATATCAAGTACAGAGATAGAAGGAAAGGAGATAAAATCAGATATGTATACCCAATAGGTGTGCCTGGAGAATCCTGACTTTACGAGTCAGGTGTGAAATAGACACCTTTTGTCAGTGTGTGCCTTGATTTCCTTTTGAACATTTCAGAAAACTTTCCTATGCCATAGTTCCCCCAAATGCATAGCTCACACTCTGGAGAATTGTGCAGAAGGGTGAAGGGCACCATTATTTGCATCAGGCTATAGGGAAAATAGAGACACTCGTGCAGATACATTTGTCAATAGTAATTATTGTTGGTTGCCACTCTTACTACACAGATGAGCAAAGGCTTAATCCTCACATAGAATTACAATAACAACAGCATTAGAAAGTCGTCTTATTTTCTCTGTAGAGCTGAACAATATATTGGTTAGTTGCCTCCAAAATCTGTGTCAGTGAAATAAGTATAATGATTTTTTAAAAAAAATCACCAGAGTTAACAGAAACAGGGATAAAAATATCCTAAGTGGGTAACTGGGACATGGGATAATCTCTGAAGGAAAATGTTCCAATAAATGATGTTCCACATTCTTCAGACAAAACTAAATACAGTTGTCAAAATAACTTCTTAGGCTCTATTTCTAATGCTGCTGTAACTGAAAGGACTGAAATGGCTTTCAACAATCTAAAGCTCTATATTAAAAAATGGTAGAGGCTAGAGGTGCTATACAGAATTAATGTGAATGTATTAACCCTGGTATAATGTTATCCTTGGGAATGCTTAACCGGGATCGTTCTGTGACTTTCTTAGTCCTGTCCAAGTAATCAACTGAACACAGATAAGCTAAAAATGTGTAGAGATACACATATAAACGCTGCTCCCAACATCCCAGAGTAGAAAGGTTTCTCTGCACATTTCTCTGCTAAATGGGCAAAAGTTAAGAGTTCATCAAGGAAAGTTAAGCCCTGCCCCCCCCCTTATCTTCTTTTACATAGCAGCTGAAGAGTTTATGGGAAACACTTATATTAAGAACAACAGGTTTTTCTGAAAACCTTGAAAAACAATGAGATGACAGTTTGAGTTCTAAACTTGATGAATCTCGAAGGAATTCTTTGGAGCATAGAATTCTCTTTAAATCTATTTCAGCAAGTTATCCAGAATTGACCATGGAAGTAATTCATGGCATTACCTACTAAAATTACATTACATATATATGAACTGTCTACATGTTAGGGAAGGTATAATCTAAGTGGTTCACTTCACTGTCAGTGCTTGATTACTCTCTGCTCTTTGTCAAAAGGTTTTGAAGAATTTAGGGGGAAAAAATCACCTAAAAATGTTTCATAATGAAACCAGCTGATGGTTTAGAGCTTATATTTCCTAATGCATATTGAGTCATATATAAATGTATGCAAAGACTGAAATATTAACGTGATAAAGAACTATGAAAAATTCTGCCAAAGATAAATTTTATCAAGTTTGGTTATTTATTGACTGTATTAATGATGTTTTCCTAGCAGATTACTCTCATTTATACTAATGTAGTTTTAGACAAAAGTACTGAATATTGATATGGATAATATTAGAGAGCCAGTTTGGTGTAGTGGTTAAGGCACCAGGCTAGAGACCGGGAGACTGGGAGTTCTAGTCCCACCTGAGGCACAAAGCCAGCTGGGTGACCTTGGGCCAGTCACGCTCTCTCAGCCCTGGGAAGGAGGCAAGGGTAAACCACTTCTGAAAAACCTTGCCAAGAAAACTGCACGGTCTTGTCCAGGCAGTCTCCGAGAATGAGACACAACTGAATGGATTAAAAAAAACAACAACCTGAAGATGGATGTTTAAAATATTTGCATTTCTCCTTAATATCACTTATGTACTGTATATGTATATAATTAGTATCTTCTTTTAAAATGCTTTGTCAGGATTAAATTTCAACTATATAATTATGGCAATTATGTTTTTCTTTTTGTTCTGCATTTCACCCAAAAAATAATAAAAATGAAGGGAGAAAAAAGTATATTTTGGTCACTTAGACATCTGTAGGTAAGAATTATTCCAGGACCAAACTGCCTTTTAGTTTTCCTTTCTACTGCTTTTCTTCTTTAATAAATGAAAATTGCCTTAATGTTTATATTTATGGTTTTGAAGGATTCTTCAAAATCCTTCTTCAAATCTTCTTGAATTTTTTTGAATTCTTCAAATTGCTCCTGGCCTTCCGGAGGAGTCTGAAGACCTGGCTCTGCCACCTGGCTTGCGGTGGGGAGGGGAATGGTCATGCCTGGGGATGGCTAGTGCCCTCGAGTGCTCGTCTCACACAAGGACTGAGTTAAATCATAGCCATCTGGACTTTATTTTATCTATATTTATTTGTGATTGTATTTTATATCGTGTATTTTTATATATTGTAGGTGTATTGTATATTTATTGTTTTACTGATTATTTTGTTGTAAACCGCCCAGAGTCCCTCTGGTGGGAGGAGATGGGCGGTGACAAATTTGATAAATAAATAATTTCTTGGTTTTATTGTATGAATTATTTTGGAATGATGTTTTATGTACTGATCTTTTGTAATCTTTTTTGGGAAAAATAGGGGTAGAGAAAAATAAAAATAAGTAATTATAACAGGGCTCCAAAGCCATCATCCTCTTTTATATTAAAAGTGGGTTTCTTTAAAAAAATGTTTCCAGACTTTTTCTATTTAGTCTTTATGATCATTCCTGTTTGGATGCAGTTTGAGACAATGGGCTCAATAGTCCTTATTTGTACATAGGGATATCACACAAAGATGATACACATCTTATTCTGGATAGTGATGCCAGTATCTTTTAGATGCTTGAAGATACTTTATTATTCATTATTATTTTTCAAATTTGTAAATCAGTTGATAACATCAAAACCACAAAATCCGTAAAACTGGAAATGCAACAAAAAGAAACATAACTCCAAAGTAACTCATACTTCCAAGACTGTTGCTAGGCTCCCCTCAGATAAAAAGGGCCTAAGAATGGCCTAAGAATCTAGAGTAACATTAGGGAAGAATGGACCTGAATCACACTTTTTTGTTACAATCTTTACACTTCTCATTTGAATCTCCAGGACATGTTTAAATCCAACTGCTGCTCAACTGATATCCAGAAATTAAATTTTAAGATTAAACATGAAAAAACTTTAATATTAACACATGTTTATCCCACAGTTAATATGGCATTCTGTGAATATTCCAGGATTGATGTGAAAGTTCTACACTGTTCAACCAATTAGAGTGCATAGTATGGAAGCCCCCTTTGCAGATAAGAAACTAAGTTCAAACGTAAATGGTATGCCTAAGGTTAATCTATCTTGATCCATACTTAAGCCTCTTATTTATATTACATAAACACCCTGGTTATTACTGTACTTGCAGATGTGGACCAAATCTATTCTAAGCAACCATACAATATAGTTTACTACAACACCATGTAGACCTATGTAAGTTACCTTTATTATACAGTTGCGTAAGCCCTCTTGTTTACGAAATATGAATACCTTAAATCTCAGAGATACTGTATAAGTAACTGAAAACACAGGATGGCTTTTTGTCATCAGCTTTTTGTCTCTCTTGCTGCTTTGATATAAGAGAAAGGGTTCTTTCTCCTAATGGAGGAGAAGATGGGAAACTACACTTTTACTAATCAGAATGCACAGAAGAATGTGCCAATGGGACTTCAGAAGAAAACTCCTTCATTACTTCTTGCAAGCATATTTTAAAACCTGCCTTCTATTTGCAAACAACCTGATGAACTCTGATTATTTCTTCCTGAATCATATTTGGCTGTCCCAAACCTTCATTGTACTTTGGGTTAGTACGCAGGGTCATAATCTGAAAGTATTAAATGTTTCATTTTTCAAATTATTTGGATAATTACTTGCAAGGATTCAAATAATGGTTACAAGTTGGATCTACAGTATATCTCTCTGAATGCTAGCTAGAAGATCAACAACAACAAACCTTTATTGCAGGTATAAAATACAATAAAATTACATAACAATAAAATAATAAAAATAATATAAGTATTAGTGGCAATCACCAAGATTAATGCTAATCTTCAGTCATAGGTGAGATGAATAGAATAAATAAAGGCACAAAATTGGGCAACCTGAAGAGGCATTATCAGAAGATAGATAGATAGAAACTTTATTTTGGTCACTGACCAATAAAATACATTCTATAAAACAAACAAAGTTATCACCTAGTATCAGTAACTGATAACAACCATTTGTAGGCAAAGCTTACATATAATGTAGCAGAATTTTGCTATTTTCAAAGGAATACATTTATCTTCATTGTTTAACAGATAACGTAAGTAAAAATTATCAGAGTGCCCTGGGAATTTAAACAAATGGGGGGTAATCAGCTGGTGGCAAATGTCCCTGTAAAACTGACAATACAAGAGAACATGGGCCGTGGTCTCTACAGCACGCATATCACAGGGGCAAAGACAGGTTTCTTATGGGATTTTCTTATATTTCCTCTCCAAAACAGCTGTAGGAAGGGCATTCAATCAGGTTAGTGATAGGGCTCTCCTAAATTTGGGAATATGTAATATAAATATGGAGCAGGTTTGGACAGTAAGATTTGATTATTGACAAATATATTACAAGAAAAAGCAGCAATTTCTGTTTGACCTTCTATATCTAAGAACCTTTGCCTTAGTAGTGATCTAGCTTGGTTTGACTCTAAGGCTAAGATGGCATCACTGGAGAAACCATAGAGGTTCAGTCTCTTTTGGATAGCTGTTTCCCAGGATGATTTAAAATTATCTGCCGATATTAGATGGGTCAGTCCACTGGGGTTGTGGTGCAATTTTAACCACTAAGTGGAGAGATTTATCCAGAGGTTAGATTCAAATTTACTGACTCCTGCTTCCCGTCGAAGTACAGCATTTGGAACACAGCAGGTAACCTGGAAGATATTTCTTAGAAATTTTGTTTGGATTCTTTCTAAGGCAGTCATGTTGTTATATGGTCCCAATTGACCCCCGTACAGCAGTTGTGCTCGGGCTTTAGCTGCAAACAACTTAATTGCAGCAGGGATAAACTGTGCTCCTCTGGTAAAGTAATACGTTTGGATAGCTGATGCAGATCTCTGTGCATCGCAAGTTACATAGTCCAGGTGGGCATTTCTGCTTCCAGTAGCTTGACAAACTATCCCAAAATATCTAAATATCCTAACCTGATCAGTGGGCTGCTCACCTAAGTTCCAGTTTCTCTGTTTTGGACATTTGGAGAAAGTAAGTATCTTAGTTTAGGTGTAATTTATTATTAATTCCTCCTCAGAACAGCAATGCATAAGTGATCTCAAGGCTCTTTTGAGGCCAATGGAAGTTAATGACAGAATTACTGCATCATTGGCATAAAGTAATAAATTGACATGTCTTTGGGCTAATTTAGGGGGATGAAAAGTGGAGTTATTTAAATGAGGGACCAATGAGTTTATATAATAGTTGAATAAAACTGGAGCCAATACACGTCCCTATCTGACTCCCCTCCTTACAGGTATTTCCTTTGTGACATGTCCTTGGTTGCTGCACCTGACTTTCAATCTTGTATTCTCATGTATTTTAATGAGCAGGAGTAGACGTTAGTCAATTGTGGAATTTTTCAGTTTATACCAGTTTAGTTCTAGATACTGTATCAAAAGCTGACCTAAAGTCAATGAATGCTGCATAAAGGGATTTATGGATATACTTTTCTACTAAATGCTGTAGCACCAAAGCATGGTCTAATGTTGATCGTCCTACTCTAAATCCAGCCTGTTCATCTATCAGAATGTCTTCAGATTCAAGCCAATCATTTCGCTTCTCCTGGAGATGTTTAGTATACATTTTGTTGATCTGACTTAACAAACTAATTGGGCCGTAGTTATCTGGGTCATCTCTCTTGCCCTTCTTATATATTGGCTTCTTGGCCTTTTGGCTGAGATCAAGTGTGTGTAGTATCAGCATCCATCATGCACTCTACCAGGTTATTTCTTTAAGATGGGATAGAAGTATGTTATCCGAGATTCCCTGTACAGAGAGCATCAAATGAGCATGGGGCTTAGTGACTCCACAGAGCTTTCTGCACATGGACATATATGTTGCTTAAGAGGGATGTTTTTATAATGTACCCACAGAACTATGGAGGGTGGTGTGTCCAACCTGGCCAAGGTGAAGGCCTGATGAAATTTCAGTTTTAGAATGGAGGAGAGATAGAATGGTGCCATGTGCTCATTTAAGAAAAATCCATGAACTGTGGGGTTGGGCTTAGACTGGTTTGGATATCAGTATCCCGGATATGCTGCTGAAGGTGACTCTTCAAATCTTAATGGGCAGAGAGGTTCTCCAAAGGGAGACCCAAAGACTGGAGTTTTCTGTTCGCCCTTGTTAGCCAGGTTGATTTAAAATGGTCTCTGAGAACCAGTAGAGCCAGGGAAAAAATAATAATTTTAACCAGAAATTAATGAGATAGTGCCAGGGTCTGGCACCCACAGAAACCAAACATGTCTCTAACTGTAAGGCAACATTTTTTATGCATCTTGGAACTTTAAAATAGCTCTTATAAACTTGGACTGGACACCTTCTAGGATACCGAACTTTGTAAAAGTGTAAATCAGAACACTGTGAAGAAGCTGAGAAATAATCTTAGCAAGAAAGACCTTGCAACGAGCCCCCTTTGCATGGAAGAATCTCTTGAGGAGCTGGACAATACTGAACGCTTCTCACAGATACTTGCATATCTGGGATCTAGAACTTCTGCCTAGAAAATTAGACTAATGGAAAGCTATAGAGCCTATTAATATCTCATTAACAAATCCATTTTGTGGAGCATGGTTTGGAATTGGTAGCTTATTCAAATGAAAAAATGCCGATTTTCCTGTTTTCTGCTTTTGATCTGGGTGCAGTACTTCATTTGGGAAAACAGTCTTAGCATGCTGATAACAGAGAAAGATGAGGGGTGGCCAGTTTTATCCATGGTTCTAAGAAAAGTTTGCTAAAACTACTCAAGGGATGTAATCAGAATGAACTGGGCCAGGTTAGAGGCAACCTAAGCTTTGAAATATTTAATTGGGTTACATGCAATATTATGTTCCACATATGCTGCTGCACATGTGACATGCTTTTTCTTTGCTCTCCATTTACTGAAACTCACTTCAAAAGTTTCCCAGCTGCTTGGAGCAGGTTTTGAGGAAACAAATCCATGCCAGTGGCAGATGTTGTTCTATCAGTAATTGGTACACAGTGCACTGTGATCTGCCCTCCTTGATACCATATATTGCTATGCCACTCACCCATACCCTATTTTCATATAAGGGAGTAGAATCTAAAAGGTTTCACAACTCCTTCAAAAGCCTGCAGGATTATAAAAAACTATCATAATGGCAATACAGTGGATCACAGGATAACAAAATTAGTTATATACAAAGATACCAAGAAGAAAAATGCCTGGAATTATCAAACAACATTTTTGCATCTTTAATCTTAATTAAACAAACTTATAAAAAACATGAACTTTTTTTGTTCCATAAACACATTTATCAACTGGCTCCATTTCCTGCAAACTGGAATGTTATTATGTTTTATTCAGCTTTGTATCATCTTTTTAAAAAATGACCTTTCAAGAGAGAGTTATTTTAATTTTCAAATTGATTTGCCACTGCTGTCTCCTCTGGCCTTTAAGTGCCCTAATTTTAATGGTCAGCATTAACTGGTTCAAGCTTAGTAAATCCTTTCACAATGTCAAAAGATTATGATGTTCAGAATAGCATACAAATGTCATATGGACACAAATCGGAATGCCACAAATGAGAATAGAACTAAAGTGGAACCAGTTTTGTTTCCCAGTTCAATTCAGTGTCATGCAAATCTCTGAAATGTCAATATGTAAAGTAGAAAACACGGCTTACACTCCCATGCGTATAATAACCAGACCCATCCTTTGGAATCATTTGTCTGCTTCCATCATCAATTCTCTTAGCACTAAGCTTGTACGTAACAAAGTTGGAGGCAAAGAAAACTGTAACTATGGTGTATCATTTAAGACATCTGAAGTACTTCAAATCTACTAGTGTTACATTTCCAGATTACTGCTTGTCCATCTGTTGCAAACATCATTTATATAACAGCTCATCTGACCAGTAGAATTCTGGCTGGTGATTTGTTAATTCAGTCAACAAAGGAAACCATAATTAAGTTTCTTGAACCATAAACTTAAACCTAAGCCTGTTAAGTTTATGAAACTTTAAAAGGTTTCATTCAGTAATAAATAAATATCATTCAGGCAAACTGTATTTCATTTAAATGTTAAGTGATACTAGTTTTAATTCAGAAAGCTAGTATTACTTTTGTTTTCCTTAAAGAAAATTATATTCCAGTCCCCCCTTTTCTTTTTTAAAAAAGGCCAAGTGCATAAAAGTATAAAACATACCTTTACAAGCAGTTCTTTCCTATCTACCACTGCATGAAAAGAGCTCTGTTTTACCCAGCAATATTTGCCTCATGTTTAAATATCAGGCTGACTTTTTAACAATGCAATGTGTAGTTTCTTTTATGCAGGTTCAGGTTCTTTTATGCTATAAGTGAAGAACAGTTCCCAGTTTGTTGGCATTGCAGTTCTCAGTGTCTAATCATGACACATGGAATTTACCAAAATGCCTCCAAAGAAAGGATACCCAAATCTATTCAAAAATAGACCAGATCCTGGGCTTCCAAAGAAATTCCAGAATCCCAGCCTGTGTTTGATAAACCTTGACATCCTTCTACAAAGGTTCACTTTGCATTTCATAAAAATAAAATTGATGAGATTGTTTGTGTATCAGCTACTGTGTTTATAACAGAAGGCAGCAATTAAAACACCACGTATTTTTATGTATTATGTATCTTGGATTTCAGCTAAAGCAATTGGAAGGGAAAAGATTTATTTTTGAAACATGTATAGAACTATAGAATATTTAAGCAAAAAATGTAATACAATGGTTATGTTACCTTGAGCATATAACATATTCTAGGTAACAAGAGTTAGAAATGAGATAGAAAGCTAATGGGGAGAAAAAATGAGTTACATTCAATCCTTCTCTGCCACCAGCCCCATTGCCCAAATCTGCACTGGAGGGTCTCAGATGCAGGGTGTGGGGAGTACGACATATGAAGATGCTTCAGAAATGCAAGAGGAAATCCCATTGTGCAAGTTGAAGTTCGCTCACATAATCCTGGATATAGCCCAATGGGTGAGGTTCCAAACTGAAGTCTTTACATTTCTGCTAATCTTACCATTGGCATGGGTATCTGGGTACTGCAGATATGCTTATCAAAGAGATGGTGTTTCATTTTTTATTCAAGGAAGCTGTATTTTGTTTGTAAACTGAAATTAATTCCAGTCCAGCTCAAGGTGGTAGAACTATAAGTAAATAAACAAACTGCTCTACTGCTGCCTCTTGCCCAAGCAGCTCTTACTGTTAGCATTAGAAAAGGCTAATGATGTTATAACACAACAGATTTGGGACACAGAATATCAGAATGACTGAAGTCATTAACTCAAAGATTTCTTCACCTGTCAGACTCCAACAACTGATTGCCAGAAGTTTACTTGTACTCACCCTAAGTACCAATGATTCCCCATGGCATTTCTAAAGGACAGTTATCGTGTTACAGCTACCCAGCACCCCTGGAGATTATTCCCATGGGACTCAGGAGAGACTGAGTTAATTGCATGTATTTTTTGATGTTAAGAATTTTATTCCAATTCCCTACCAAGGCTAATTCAGCCGGTACTAAAAAAAACAACAAACAAACAAACAAACAACAGGCCACCCAGATGATATTTTTATTTAATATTAGCTGACAGACACCCTAAAGTTATATATTTAATTGCAAAAAGTTTTGGGTTTTAGTTACAAGGATTGATTGCATTCATATATTCCTTGGGGGACAGATTTAAATTAGCTATGTGAATTTTAGAGTTAAGAGTTTGGATGTCAGCATGTATTGATTATTTTATATTTAGAAATTATTTTTATTAATTCATGCTTCCTATTGATGGTATTTTTATTTTGTATTCTGACAGAAGACTGTAACAAATGTTTCTATCTAATTACCTTGCTTACTGCTTATGGCCAGGATTCTCATGTTACTATATTATTTCCCCTTTATAGCAAAGATTTAACACCACAGGAAGTTTGTTCCTGCTATCATCCACTGATCCAAATTTATTATTAAATATGAAAATAAGAACATTAAGGAATTCAAGAAAGAACAAAGAACTAAATTCTGAGCTAGGTAGAATATGCCGTATAATTATCCGTGGGATAAATCACTGAAAATGGTCTTTTGAGTTTTGAAAATAAAGTATATCTCAACCCTCAACCAAACACCTTCATGATATTTAAAAGCCTTGTGTGGTCTGCAGTTTATTTTGTCATATTTGCACTGCATGTCTCATTTACTACCTCATGGGTATGTATACACAGCCATGCATATTAGACTTAAGCAAATTATTTCTTGGTAAATAAGATATCTCTCATGTAAGGTCTTTTTTGCCAGCTATTATTAACTAGATTGACAAGTGACGGGGTGAGCTCCCGTTGCTAGTCCCAGCTCCTGCCAACCTAGCAGTTCAAAAACATGCAAATGTGAGTAGATTAATAGGTACCGCTTCGGCAGGCAGGTAATGGTGTTCTGTGTAGTCATGATCACGGAAGTGTCTACGGACAAACGCCGGCTCTTCGGCTTTGAAATGGAGATGAGCACCGCCCCCTAGAGTCGGACACGACTGGACTTAATGTCAAGGGAAACCTTTACCTTTACCTTATTGAATGTTACCATAAGTATGTCTCTTGTCTAACTCAGCCTTCCCCAGACTGACACCTCAGATGCATTGGAACTTCTCTGAAAATGGCCAGGTAGCTGCTCTGGATCTTGGGATTAAAAAAAAAATTAAACAAAAGCTGCACTATTTAGAGCTCCTTCACCTAGACAATTTCCTAACATAGTACTATTGCTGTTTTACAAATCATATATCATTTATGTATCATATAAATCATGGAAAAAAGCCATGTTCCATTATGGGTTTCAGTGGTTTGTCCCAAGATCTACTAACCAGTGCATATGTTTATGTGGGAGGGTATATCTGACCAATGCCAATGGTGTCTTCCAGAACCATTGGAATTTCAGCTCTGAAATTTCCAACCAGCATGGTCAAGCAAGCAGGGAGTTATAGAAGCTAGAACTGCAGCATATCTGAAGGATATAGGTCGGTTAAGGCTGGTATATGAACCTTTCTTTAGCAAGAAATTAGTCATAGGAAAAATAGTTCCAGACAAAATATATATCACAGTACAGATGTCTTTCAGATTAAGGCTTCTTCTTGCAAGGTATGCATTTAGCTTTTCTAATAATAATTTAATATGGTTATCAAGGAGCGCCATTATTATACATCCAAAACAATTTTGATTGATTTTAATGATGTCTTTTAGAGTTTATTTTATTTTATTAATTTTAGAGGGCTCCCAACTCTAGATGACTCTGCTTAGCTTTAAGCTTCCATACTATATTATCAGCTGGGTATTCCATGAGTATTATGCAGGCTGGAATCAGGGCTAAAGGCTTCTCCATGGTGGCCCTAATGCTATAACAATTCCCTTTCCTCTGCTACAGTCTTTTATTTTCTGACCACTTTTTAAATGCAAAAATCTACTTTAAAAGCTGGCATTTCTTTTTCCTGTACAGTAAGTAGGAATACTGTTTAAAGAATAAAACATACATTGTCAAACTAAGAAAGCAGTGGAACATTCCTCTTCCAAGTAATGGGAAGTGTGTGTGTTCCTTTTCTGGATTTTGCAACTGGTATGAGTATAGCTACATTTGCAAAGGAGCCAATTATAGTGTTTTGCCTAGTCTGGCTTAACAGAACCTGGTAGATGTCCTTATAGGGTTACAAAATAGATTCCAGCTAACTTTTGAACTTAATGCTGCACTCCGCCAGGGGGTCAGGTTGAAATACTTCGTCTGCCAAGGCACTCCTTAGCTGCAGGATCTCAGAGAGCCTTCTCTTCTTCCTCAAGGGCAACGCTTTGCCTCAGCAGGGCTTTCCAGTGTGCATTCACTCATTTTCATGTGCAGAAAGAGGATGGCACAATCAGGTCAGAAGACTGAAAATCATTGGGAAATTGTTGGGGGCAGCGTCCAGATGTCCTGTCCTGCACATGTGCAAAATGGTGGATGGATCAGATCTGTTTGCCAGATGCTATGGATATGCAAACATTTATCATGGATAATGAATGTTGACCTATATTTGTCAGCCACAGGTGAAACTGCACATGACTGAGAGGTGTTTGATCACAGTGGGTAACGATAAATAGATAACAAAATGAGGTCCACCTCTATAAGGTTTTATTGTTATGTAGTTACATACTGCATTGATTGGTTGGTTTTAACAAAAGGTTTTATTTTGTTAAATTATAAACTATAAATTATAAAATAAAAGGTTTTATTTTATAACAATTATAAACTTCACAGGTTGGCCTTACCAGGAGTGTGTGGGTAAATACATGAATAAATAAATATTAAGATCTGCTGATCAGTTCACTATAGTTAAGCACAAGGAAATAGGCACAGGTATAAAAAAAGAATAAAGACACAAACCACAATAGTTAAACATGGAATGTTGAAAAGCATAAACTAATTAACTAAGACTCACTGAAAACACAGCCATGGGATACATATTTCCAGCTGCTGTATAATCAGCATTCACAGGACTGATTTAACAGACACAGTTTGAATGGGCACAATCCAAATAAACTAAGTCTTACTTATTTTAAGCATGTCATTAAGTTTCCCACTGTATCAAATAAAAGATAAAAAGTGCTTCACAAGTTGCACAATAGTCATTTTAAAAATTGTTATAATAATGTACTCTCAAAGAGCAACTCAACTCAACAGGGTAGAAACCAGGAGACCGAGAGTTCTAGTCCCGCCTCAGGCACAAAAGCCGGCTGGGTGACCTTGGGCCAGGCCCTCTCTCTCAGCCCAGCTCACCTCACAGGGTTGCTGTTGTTGTGGGGAAAACAGGAGGAGGAAGGAGGATTAGGTATGTTTGCCGCCTTGAGTTATTTATAAAAATAATAAAGGCAGGATAGAAAATAAATAAATACATACATACATACATACATACATACATACATACATTGTAAACAGAACTAGTTACACTTATACTGGAGAAATGCATAAACACTAGAAGACCAGGATGTAAATAAACCCTTTCCATGCATGTGGCTTTTTCATTTTGATTTTGTATGACAAAACAAACATAACATGATGCTACCCTGCCTTTTATGCTATCATTATTATTTTCTCTATCTGCTTTTTTTTGTTTTTGCTTTTGTTGCTTTCCCTTGCCTTTCTTGTCTTTTTACTATCTTGGGAGAACAACCTATAGCTAAATCTTTAAACAACTCCACTAAAGACATTATTAAATCATGCCTGAGCATGGGATAAAAGGCAGACTCCCCCTTGAAACATGATGATCCCTGATTGATTTTAGATCATTTACATTGGATAATTTAGGAAGGTTTAAAATTTACAGCCAAGTACTTGCATTTATTGTTAACTCTGATTGCTCATAAAAGTATTTGGAAATGCTTGGAAATGATTTGCAGCCACACATCTGAACACTCAAGAATGGTGAATAAAATCCCAAATTACCCAGCCTTTTTTTCCCTCAATAAGGTAAAATCCACCACTATCCACTATCCCTTAAAGAAACAAGGGGTTTTTGTACCTCTGAGCAAGCTTCCCCCAACTTTGTGCTTGCAGTAAAGCTTCCAAAATTTTCAGTTACAATCCCAGTACACAGCTGTTGTGCTGTGGAGGAGGGAAAGCTGCTCTGACTCCTCTCAACTACTTTAAAATAAGCAAGAGTTTTATTTTCAAATTGATACTGCAGTGAGCCTACCAATGATCCCAGTCACCAGGCATAGGCAATGCAATAGAATCCAGAGAGTTGGGAGTGCCTTTGGCTTCTCTTCTACAGGAACACAAGTTTCCTTTCCAGTTTCCCAAGGCTGCTTCCTTGGACCCTGAGACCACACCATTGTGCCATTAAACAGAAAGCATCTCATGAAGAATGAAAGAACATATGAGCAAATAATGTAAGAATTTACAGCAAAAAAAAAAAAGTTGTGAGAAACTAACCAAAATGAGAACAATCTGCCTTGGATAGAAATTAAAACCAAATAAATTAAAGACCCATATTGAGAAGACCTATCTATCACTTGTAAATAGATGTGTATATATACATTTTCAAAAGCACAAGCCCATGTATTTTTACTTGGACTAAATACCACTGTATTTAAAAGGGGCTACTTCAAAGAAAATGGGCATAAAATTGCTACCTAAATATAGAAAATAGGAATGTGTGAATGTGTATCTTGGAATACTACACATTCAGTAGTCATGCACTAAGTATTTGCCTAATTCACTGAATCTAAAATGTATGGATTTTATTTTGAAATATTACACATACTTGTAATACTTAAATATAATGCAATTTGTGTTATATGTGTAATAATAAACTATTTGCTTCCTTTAAGTACAAGCCGCAATTATTTAACATTTTCTTAACAGAAAGAAAGGGTCTGGCTTTATCAACTGTTGAGAACTTGATCAACTGTTGCCTTAAACAAGTTTTTCATCCAAGTATTTATTTATTTATTTATTAATTATTCAAATTTCTATTACTGCCCATCTCCCCCCATATCACTCTTTCTGGATCACTTAATCACCAAGGTTTTCACCATATGGGAAAGAACCATTATTTAGACCTACAGTGCCAGGTCTTTTTTCTATGCTCCTGCATGTAATGTAAGATAATGGAAATGCTGTCAAGATAATTGTTCATCCTGTTATGAACAATGAAGCTGAGGTAGATGGACTGAGCAACAGAAGATATGGTATTATTCTTAATAAATAAATCTTTGGATGGAAAGCAGTGGTAGCACAGGTGGGGATAAGACCCTCCATCATCTCATATGTACCCCATTCTCCTTCACACCTGAGCAAACCAATTACTCTTCATAAAACTTGTCTAGAACATTAAACCTGATGAGTGCCTGAGACTATTAACCCTATTTTAGAGCATGTCACAAAACCTTTGTAGAACATGCAAGAAAGTAGTGTTTGATGGCTTGCCACTTTTCATTTTCTATACCCTTGGGCAGAGTAACTATACATTTTTTGAAAATTGCAAGAAAATATAATATCTTTGCATACAGAAAAGGATCATCCATGATCTTTCCCACCTTTTTGAGGTTATCCACGCTTTGGAATATATTTTATTGTGGGTCTACATGCAGATGTCACCCAGTTCATTAGCAGATTAAGATTAAGCTGTCCCTCTCTATTTCTTCCCTTCCTTCACATTAGAAATCATGGGACATAGAATAATTTCTCTTCTGTAACCTAGGGAGGGAGGGAGGGAGGAGCATGAAAAGAATTGGCCAACAATCTACAGGTCAGCCCAGCCAAAAAAAAAATAAGTGGTAGAAATCTGACTAGTATCAAATCACCATGCAAATGTTTTCATCTACTGTATTTGGATAACAGTGCTCAACAATAGTTATCCCACTAGTTCTCAAAAGGACACTGCTTTAAGGCAGGGGTCGCCAACCTTCTTCTAGATCAGTGAGCACATACAGAATTTTGAGAAGATATCATTAGAACTCTCACAAAATGGTTGCCTTAACGAGAGTATTTAATCACAAAATATCCATTCACAAGAAAGCAAACTGGGGAGGATTCTCTCCATCATTTCCTGCAATCTCCTTCAGATGCTTCTACTACCTTAGCTTACTTTTGCCTCCTTTTTTTGAGTCGAATTTTTATAAAGATGTATTTGAGGAGTTTGCAGGATCCAGAATCATTTTTGGAAAGAAAGACTACCCTTGTAGCTGGCATTTTGTTTTTCAACATTCCTGCTTCTTATTTTTTAAAAGGTTAAATGAATCAATGTAACAATAACAATAACAATAAGTAAAGCAAAACAGAGAAGTCCTGGAGCCTGGGAAGTGTCCAAAGCCATGTTGACACCCATGAGCATCAGAATGGCATTTATAGATTTATAAATCTATAAATCTTAGTTAAGATTTTGGAAGCTTAATGCTAAAACCAAAGAATATAGGGGGGAATTATAAAAAGCGTTTAAGCTATTCCTGCTGGGTCTTTTCATGACAATATTTCATATTCTTTTCCTTTCTCTCCCAATTAGTACTACATGCTTCAGAGGTAGATTATAGAGACAAACTCTTATGCTTCCAAATCTGAACAATTGCTTTACAAACTTTTACTGTTTTTGAATTATTATGTTCAGATTCAGTGCTTAGAAGCAGTTTTTTTTCACATCAGACATTTTCAGTGGAAAATTGCAAATCTATCTCTTGCTATAATCTTATAATATTCTAGTGTTTTGCTGTTTTAAAATAATTGAGGCATTTTGAATGGTATTTAGCAATCTTGAAGAAAAACAGTGTGATCTTGCATGTCCATAAAAAAAAAGAAAAGAAAATCAAAATACACAAATAATTGTTACTTTATATTTGAAATGTGTCAAAATAAATTCTTTGAAGTATTTTCAGAAAGCATTCTGAAAAGTCTTCCCTCTTTCAGAAAACTATAAAATCCAATATATTTTTATTCAAATACCATGCTCTCAAGTCACAAGCTTTTGTTTTTCATGTACATTTCATGTATTCACACATGCTGTCCTGCAATCATTCACAACTGATCCACACCCTAGCTGCCATTCAGACTTTCATTTAATCTCTGCAATTTTCACTAACTCATCAGTACAAAAATGTTCATGTGTGTTAACAAGTTTTGAAAGACCTAAAAACAAAGAAAAAAATTCCAGAGAATCACAGTTGAATGATATATGTGTCAGCTAAACAAAGGAAAAGTAATCTATAGATTAGATTTCTCCTACAGAAAAAAAGAATAATTGTATAGAACTCTACAGTCTAACCCATAATTATTTTCCTTGAACTAAATTATGTTAACCACTTGGAATTATTTTCCAAATAGCAAGCAAAACAGGCCCATCATAGTTCAATGGAAAGACACCTGGAGAACAATCCATAAATATGGTTCAAGGCAAACCTATGACTGCCAGTAGGTGCTGCTACTAATTTGGGATAGCTGCCTTGGGCCAGTCAACATCCTGAGCTGAGTTCTTCTCTCACCAAATGTAGAATATATAACTGGCACCATTATAAGCTGAGTACTTAGAATTTGCATCAGAGCTGTGTAAAGTATTTGAAAGAGGTGGAAAGCTCACACATTTTGTTCAAACACTGGTTTAGACTGTCTGCATGTGCATGCACAGAAAGTGCTTCGCTTGTGCTAACATGTTTTGCGAGCACATCTTTTGGATGCTTTATACAGCCCTAATTTGCATAGTGCTTTAAAAATTTGTAGAAGTTGTAAACTTCATTTTAGTTAACTACTTTCTATTTTATTACTTCAAATTTTATCTTGCCAGCTGTTTCATAAGGTGCTATAAAATATTTTAAATTAATTTAACAGAGGACATAATGTACAATGTAATGTAATCCAACCTCTAAGGTAAATCTATATGATCCTGCCAAATTGCATTTGGAAGGCTAACATTGAGAGAGAATGGCTTGCTTAAGGCCACCTTAATTGGTTGATGTCAGAAAAAAAATTCGTACCTTGAACAATGTACAGCTATAGGCACAGGCATAAAAGTGCATATGGTTGTTCATGAAATACAGCATCTGTACTGACTTGTTTTAGCACAGCATCTGAAGCCCGAGAGCACAGGCTTAAGATGTTTAGGTGCTGATAGTAAAGCTGATCTCTATTTCTCTTTCAAGTATTTGGGACTGAGAAGTAGAGGCTAATCTAGGACCACTTCAAGACATTTTGCTGCCTGAGGCAAAAGGTAAAATGCTCTCACCCTCACCAAAATTCCTTACAGAGTAGTCATCCAGCCTGGCAGCTGAATTTTAATTCAATACCGGCTGCTTCTGTTGCATTTGCATGTGGTAGAATCGTTCAGAGGATACAGGACAGGCAGTCCAGTACATGTACAGCTTTGTCTACCTCCAATACCTTCTGGGCTTTTAATTTCCCAGCATTGGATATGCAAAGCAACCACCTAGTTACTCTATCTGCCTAATGATAGGGCTGGCTCTTGTCTAACCCCTGCCTTGGGAAACAGGATGTTACTATAGAGCAGTGTTTCTCAACCTTGGCAACTTTAAGACGTGTGGACTTCAACTCCCAGAATTCCCCAGCCAGCATGTTGAAGTCCACACATCTTAAAGTTGCCAAGGTTGAGGAACACTGCTGTAGAAAGAGAAGTGCCCTAATACTTGATCAAGAGATTCCTTAATATATGTTCAATACTGTGAGTTTTAGAATTTCAGCTTAAAATATCCAGTCGCTCAGTAGTCAGATAAAATAATCCCAGAGACCAGGTGCATCACACAGGCTTTCTATTTGCACAATCCTATTTAGAAATACTCTGAATTCATTAAAATGAAGTATTTAGGAAGCTATCATAAACCACATTGTTTTCCCCTAGGATATTACATGTTAGTCATACCCAGCATAATTGTTGATAGAATATTATCTATGTTTCAGATCTATCCTTGAAGACTAGAATAATTCACAAGCTTATAATAAGATACAGTACAGTTTATATATTTCTAGCCAATCCTAACTCAGGGAACATGGACTGTTCACTTCAAGGGATCTGAGTACTTCAAACAGGGCTAGAACATGAAGTAGTACAAGCCCTAACAGAAACTGCCTTCTAAATTCCTCCTATGATCAACATGTCGTCTCATCTGAACTCTGATGAACTTGGCAATCTTTTTTTTCCCTTCTATTTCCAGCCCTTTCTATTTTAATTTGACTCTTAAGTAATCCCTTTTAATTTGACTCTTAACTCATATTCTAACATTTTATTTTAGGTTATTAAACCCCACCCTTTAAAGAAAAATGTTTACAAGGTTATTTATATATACAATGCCACAGCAGAAATATTAAAATAAATGCACTGAATCACAACGAAGCTACAGCAGTTGATAGAGCAGTAGAATGAAAATGAAACCAAATACAAAATTCTGATGATTCATTGTAATATAAAAGGCCATATTTGAAAGCTTGCTTTAACAATATTTACTGGTATTTATTAGTAAGACAGGGTTGCTAATAGAAGGCTAGAGATACTCAGCTAGAGATACAACACTGCATGGGAAATGTGCAACTACATCCAAATGCGTTCTCCCATTTGTACAGAAACTCAGACAAACAAAACTGTGAAAACTTTGGCATAAACCTTTGCACAAGGTTTTGCAAATGCATGTGTGCAACAGTACTAACTACTATTCTTCATCCTTCTATAAAATTTTGGAAGATAAGCCAGTATCTCAAAATATTCTGTAGAATCCTAGTAGCATAGCATAAATACCCCATTAAGCAAGACATTCTTACTTAACTGCAGCTACGCATTGCGTGCCATGGTCCAATAATGGTCACTGTGCTGCCACTGATTTTCGTGAAAGGAATTAAGCATATGATGAATCGTCCTATCCAAATACATGGAATGGAAAGGTGGCTAAACCTTTTAAATGGGCTACACTGATTTTTTGACAAGAAGGAAAGCAGAACAGCCGTGTTTTTCATAATTCCAGAAAGAGTCCCCAGACAAATATTTTATAATTTATCTGCAAATAGCAATTTTAACAAACTTTGTAAGTAGCAGCATTACATATTTGCAAATTAAATACCCATTTTAAGAATCCAACAAATCAAGATACAGACATACAAGCCAGGCGTGTCGTTATAATAAATCTGCATCAGGTGTGCTTTTACATCCTGATATCCTTATTAGTGATTAACATGTAATTATGTATGATTTGGTACATGGCATTCAAAAATAAATGTAAATCAACACACAAAGCATTCTCAGATCTCATTGTTCAACATATTTAAAAGGCTATAGTGAATTGATCTCCTAGGTCTGCTGTAAGGTCACAGAAATTGATAACTTTTACAAGCTCTGATTATATGAGCCCATCTGTGTCTTACAGATACCACTTTGTGAATTAATCCTCCAAAGGCAAATATATTGTAAGTAGCTTGTTATCTCCAAAGTACTAAATTGAAGAATACATGGGATTATATTGACAGAAATTACATTTTCTGTAATGGAGTTTAATATGTCTGAATACCCTCCCTTTGGTCTCTAGTCACTCTATCTGTGAAAGGCTGGTTAATACAGGTGCAATAAAGCATCAGAACCAAATTTATTCACTAAAATGGATTACCGTTGTAATCAAAGTCTCAGCAATATTAATCACTCGCACTTTCTGAATAATAATAATAATAATAATAATAGAAATATTTTTATCTAGATCTCTTCCATGTCATAATACTTGGAGCTTGCTTTGGCCATTTCCTTGGTATTACTTCAGAGAGGAAAAGATTTCCATGTCATAAACACTAATCTAAAATTATTGGGACAATTAAGTACATTCACTTAATTTTACACAACATTAGATTTCAATATAATTTAAATATAAAGCCTTGTTTCCATATACTGTATGAAGCCTGCATTTCATAGCAAGAACAAATGCAACACACTAAATTGTTTTTTTTAACAGTATTCTTCTCCTCTGTTAAGATCTATACTATTAGAAACAGCAAAAAGGTATTTGAAGAAGTTTTATTTTCCCTCCTAAACCAAGATTTGGGGCATTTGTATTTCTGCTTGCTCTTTTTTCTAATTAGCTTATTACTAATTATGTGAACCAGCTTTCTCCACTATGGCTTGGGTGATGTTATTCACACTCACGTCAATAGGATTTAGGCTGTTCTATGCTAGACTGCAGCAATTCTGAATAATATTACATGAAATGGTTCACTAAAATGAGTATGAAATAAGTATGATGATGGTCAATTCATTGGTAATTTCCTAGCTGTTGAGACATTGATTTCTTGAAAGGTGGTCTAAAACAAATCCATTCTAGCCAGGAACCATACAAATATTTACAAAACGAACTCTAACTGTTTCCACTGCTGTGTGAAAGCAAAGAGCCACAATACTGAGAGAATAAAATAACTCGTCCCATTAGCTGAAAGCATTCTCTAGGCTATGCTGGATTTACCATCCTAAACTAGCAAAGAAAGCACGTTACTAAAAGATGGATCATCATCATGCAAGCCATTAGCTGCAGGTCGCCAGAGGCTGTAATGCTGATACTAGGTAAATACTAAAGTATAATTACTTACCAGTTGTTCACTTGAAGTATTGTCAGCCCTGTGTCTTGTGCCAACTGCTTTTTCTGTTCTTCTGAAGGGTAAGGGTGCTGTAGGATAAGTAAACATGCATAAGTATTTCTACCTATGTATCTATAGTGTGGGTGTTTATTAAACAGTTTTATTAGCCATTTTTTTGAATCATAAAAATGCAGTATCAATAATTAAAGACGAAAATGCTGAGGTGTGTCACTCTCATAATTATTAATGGACTACTACATCATATAATTAATGGCAGCAAAAGACAAGCCAATTATAATGATTAGCGAAGTGTAGAAAGAGCTGCCTAGGATACAAGTACTTTGATACTGAAAGGAGACAGTTGCTGCAGCAGTACAAAGTTTTAGCTCTTCTTTGTCCATGTTTGGTATATTTCTTTCTTGAATGCATTTTTGTTCTAATGATCCAATCTAGCTGTCTATTTTTGATTAAAATCAATGACTGTATGCACTGGGCAGAATTCAACTGCTGTGAGGGTTAAGGGATACAAATAATAAACCAGAAATTCCACTTTTGCTAGGGGAATTTCAGCACCTAGTTTAGGAAGATTCTTTCTTGCATTTGCATAGCCATGTTGTATGTTTGTATGCACTCATCATATACTGATAGATTGATGAATTTAAAGAAAAATTGTCAATGTTTTAAGACAGAACTCAGATGCAATGCTATCTTAAACTAATTATTAGCCTACTTTGAACGTCCCCTCTCAACAAAAGAATACTGCCCAGAGTTGGTATTGGTATAATCCTAATTCAGAAAAGTTAAAGACTTTTAGTTCTAACAACTAAAAGTTAGAACTAGACAAATGTTTTCTTCACATTTACTCCTGAAAAGATATAAAAATCACATCCACGTAAACATTTTAAAATTTGCCTTAATTAATAAAACATTATTGCAAATACTTTGATGAGTTGTTCTGGTTGTAGTAATCACCGCACAATCATCTTTGTCAATATTCTGAGGTTGTCTAGGATTATATAGTAGAAAAGAAAAGCTCTTTGTATATTCTTAAGAGTGTTTTCATCACTTTTAAAAACAGACAGAAGAGCAAAAAACAAATAAGAAGAGTTAACTGACAGCTTCTTGCACAATGATCCGCAATGCTTCTGGTTTTTATTTCCAAGAGTATTCCAAATTCTGAAAACTCATATTGTTAGTTGAAAGCCTGCTGGGTCAGTAACAAAGTAAACTAGGCCCGAAAGCTGTTCTTGGACTAGACTTTTCAGCTTTTCAACGTTAAAAAAAAAGTTTGTAACAGATAATAAAGGAAAATTTAAGCACTACTGAAGCTTGACATTTTAAGATGAACTGCTGTGCAGCTAAGTAAATTTACATGAAAAGGAGCTTATAGACTTTATTTTAAAGGAATAGTAAAAGAAAATAAACCCTGGAGACTTCTTACAATGTCTTATGCTTCAGTGATAGATGAGTCTCCAAAGGAAGTGTTGCTTGTTTCTTACATTCACAGTATTGTGAACATTTGTCTTTAGCTTTGGTCGTATAAACTTTTGGCAGGCCCTAATGCAAAGATTCACATTTTTAAAAAATACCCATCAATAAAATCAGCTTTCCCTCCTCAATTATAGCTTTACTTGCAAAGATAACATCGGACCAGCGGGATTCATTATGCAAGAAAAGTGAAGTAAATTATCCCTCTAGGCTGGTTGTGATTTCCTTTCCAACACTTTATCTGGAGATGTTTGTTGACTATGTGATATCTGAAATATCTAATACATGACACTTGGAGTTATTTGTCAAGCCCTGTTGTCAATTCTTACTTTTTGACTATGAAACAGGTTTTCACGATAGGGCAAGTCTATTTCTAGCACAGTAGTGCTTATCAGTTCAGTTCTAAGACAAGAATGGGAAAAGTTCTGATGACTTGGGATACATTAAGTATTCCTGGCGAGCCAAGAGTACTGTTGTAAAGTGGGTAAGCTACGTTATGTATATGGACATAGGATTTCCTGTGTTCTGAGAAGAGGGGTGTTTTGTTTTGTTTTCTAACTGTACCCATCTATTTTAGGGCTTACTGTCCTAACAGTCAGGAACCACTCTGAGACAAGGAATAGGTCTCTAGTGCTTTATTACTGCTACATTAGACAGAAAATCCTACCAAACTGAAGAAGCGTGGGAAAACCCAGACAGATAAACCCCAAAAGTCAAGGCGGGTCTGATCTGTGTCTCTTTGAATGGCTGCCTAATTCCTCAGTACTACGCATGCGTTTTCCCCCCTGGACAGAGGCCCCCTCCTGCTCGCCTTCAGTACTCATGACACTTACATTCCTTACTTTGTATGTATTTCCTCCCTCAAGATGGTGGAAATCTATACTACCTATTCTCAGCAATCATGATTGAAGGGGCCTTTAAGGATACTTGCAAAAAGAGTTTGGGTCACCTGAGGTCCTAGGGACATACATTGCCCACCCCTGCTTTACAACAGTTTGTTTGACTGGATTAATGACTGGATTAATGGCCCTAGCTTTTGACGTTACCACACTATGCTATCATTGGGCTCATTTTGATAACTTCTTTAGTATTGCAATGATTTTTAAATTTGAGTTTATATTCTTTTGCGATCCCATACAACACTTGAGAAGCTCGCAGTCAGATTAATGGGACTAGACATAACTGCTGATTACTCTGAAGTTCAAAATTATTTTCTCTTTCTCATATTGTTTTGCCACCTTGCAACAGATCCAGTTTTACATAATTCAGCAAGCTATGCCTAATTCCATGCAGGAAGCAAGAATTTACAAGACAGCCTCAAGCTACTGAGACTGAAAATTCTGTCTCCATGAAGCAATTTTCAATTGTTCTGGACCTTTTGAAATAGACACAAGAACAGATAAAATTAGCCATTCGGATAATATAGCTACTGTAAACAAAGCACATGCACACACAGCCACATGCCTGGATATTCTAAAATATTAGAACAAAATTCTTTCAAATTATGGTATGTTTTCAGTCATCTGATCCTTCTTTCATGCTCCCTCTTCCCTTGCCTCCCCCACCATCTGGTTATTGGCTTAGCATCAATGTTCAGTTTCATGAAAAAACTGTAATTGTGATAATCACATGAAAGCCATTATTTCATGGAGATAATCTCTCACAGGAAAAAAGTCATAATGAGGCTGGTTCTTTAAAAAAATCCAGAATGTTTCATATACTTGAAACATTAATTTTTATAATGCAGTTATTGCAAGAAGTATGAATTATTCCTTATACATCATAAGAACAACTCTAAGTTGACCAAGAATGAACATGCCACAGGCTAGGCGATGTTAAAAACATTAAAAGCATTGTTGATTTTCCATGCTTGAGGCTAGTAAGGCACATGCTACAGGCTACAGGCGACACTGCACTGCAGCATAAGAATCGGTGATACTCCAGAGAACTACTATCTTAACATTAAAACAGTGGAAATTCATTATGTACAGTGGCTGACAATTCATCTTTAATCTTTCAATCATCCCTACTTTGCACAATCATCTAGTTGTTGCTGTTTTAAAGAAGAGAATCCTCTTTAAAATCAGTCAATTATTAACATCCCACTGGTTTCAGCTAAGAAGCATACTTATCACCAAGATCAGTTTGAGATATCAAAGGAGATTTGGCCACTGTTCAATAAACAGTGACTTGAGATCTTTACTTTTGATGTGTACATTAGCCTCATACCATTATCTCTTAAAAGCTTAATTATTTGCACACGATTGATCAAGATGGAATTTGAGAAAGGATTCGCTCAAGCCTCTGGGAGAGCTGTAACACATTAGGAGAGAAAACAAAATTACATTTAGGTCTTAAAGTAAGTATTAGTGATTAGGACCACATATAGAGCAGAGCGGTAGCCAGAGCTATTCTTTCTGGAGTGTTTTCCATTTGATCTGCATTAACACTTTCAAATGAATGAAAGCCATAAAACACTGATTATGTATGGTCAGATTTATGCTCCCTTCCCAGAATCAATCCAATGCATATCTACCTTGAAATAATGCATACTGGAAAAATCCAGCGCATGCATCTCTCTCATTCTCTCTCTCTCTCTCTATATATATATATACACACACATACATACACATAAACACACACACACACATAAACACACACACACACTGAAGTCTCTCAAACTGTAGGTGAACAAATTCAGTTCAAGCTTCACAACACAATTCTGATAGCAGTGAGTTCTCGTGAATTTATTATTTATTCAATAATAAATGAAGTATGCTTTTCCTCACTCTCATTAAGATTAAATCAGAAGTTGCTTCATACCCTTTCAGAATACATTTTACATTACTACATTTAAGGCAACAAGAACACTTGGCTGATTCCTGGTGACTTCCAGGACAGGTATGGCAAACTGAAGACATCTCTGTGAAAGCGGAGCCAACAACCATGGCAAAGACCAAGGAACCGATGAATAGACCAGTTCCTCGGAACCTTTCCAGGTAAGGAGAGGATGGGAGACTGGCCACATGTACTCCAGATGGCTGCTCCTCACGAGGGGACTGCAGGACAGCAGTTTTCCATGGATTTGAGCACCGGGAGACAAAGGGATCAGCCATCTTGCTAGCAACCATGGTGGAGCCTTTTAAAGGACACGAAGTTTGCCAACCTCACTTTCTAATCATTTTTGGAAATTGCTGATTAACCATCTTAAAGCTATTAGAGACCTTCAGAATGACAAGTCTGAAAAGTCTTCACTGGGTGAGTTTATCTTCGACTCTGAACAAAATAATTAATTATAAGCTTAAGAACTTAAAGAATTTGAAATAAACAGCAAAAAGCTAAATAAGATTTTGATCTAAGAAAGTTAAAAATGGATTAAAGGTCCAGATAAATTTGGAATATTGACTTTACTATAAGTTTTTGGAATTAACTATGAAAAATAAACAGCTTCTCATGGGAAACAGATTTATTTTGGCTATCCTGGCTACTGTAAGGCATAACAAAGATAAGTTACTTTATGATTTTAGAAACTGGACACTAAAAGGGACAAAAAATTCTAAGCAGACAGAAAAAAATACAAGCCTGTTCTTGATGTCAGTTAATACTGGGACTTATAAAATTACACAAAATGTTGTAACATCGGAAACATTAAAAGACATCTTTGAAGAATGGAGCCAGAAATTAGTAACTGCAATATCAACACTGTCAGTGATGATGTCTGCTTCTGTAGATAGACTATGTCCAAAAGATGTTAATGAAGAAATGACAGATGTGGAACAAATTTTATCTGACAAGGCAGAGAAAGTACCAAAAGTGGAACTACAAATGACAAGCCAAGAGAATGATTTGGAAAAGATGCTTTACTGGATATACAAAAGAAACTGGCTGAAGTTTTAAAAATTAAAAGGGAAATACATGATAAACCAAGAGAATGACCTGGAAAATGTTTTCTTATTGGGTTTACAAAAGAGGCTTGTTAAAGCCTTGAAGAAATATATGCAATGGGATAAAGAAGTGAAGAGAAATCAAATCCTATGACAATATTTGATGGAATTAAACCAGATTAAGATTGTTAGAAGTAAAAGGAAGGAATATAAAGTTGGTTTATTTGATCAAGGTTAAAATAAGACCTTTTTTGCAAAGTTCTGGCAACCGTTTATGGACTTTTTGCTGACACCAGGATTGAAAATTTGATGTTTTATGGATTTGCTTATAGATAAGGGATGGGATATGAGATGAAGAGATATTGATTGGTAATCTTATAAGGGGTGAAGTTTTACTAAATTTATTTATACTTCTTGTGATGAAAGTTGGAGGTAACTTCTTTATACATTTCTTTTTCTTTGTTATATTTTTTCTTTTCTTTTTCTTCTTTCTCTTTTCTCCTGTACTTTTTATCCTTTTTTTCTATTCTATTCTCTTTCTCTAAGTTTAGTTTGTCTTAAAAGGCAAGAGATTTACAGGTAGTCCTTGCTTAACAACCATTCATTTAGTGACAGTTCAGACTTAAGAAGTTGCTGAAAAAAAAGACTTATGACTGGTCCTCACTCTTACAACTGTCCCAGCATCCCTGTAGTCATATGATCATGATTTGGGTGCTTGGCAACTGGTTCGCATTTATGACCATCACAGCAGCCTGCAGTCACATGATCACCATTTTTCACCTTCCCGGCCAGTTTCTGGCAAGCAAAATCAATGAGGAACCACATGATTCGCTTAACGTCCATGTGATTTGCTTAATGGTGACAGTGATTTGCTTAACAACCACTGTAAAAATGGTCATGAAATTGGGTCGCATTCACTCAATGACCACTTTGCTCAGCAACCAAAATTCTGGTCCCAATTGTTGTCATTAAGCAAGGACTACCTGTATACAATCTGAAAAGAAACCAGAACACTTGGCTCTTTCCCTGGGAATCTTCTCAGAGTAATAGCAACAGAAACTCTTGCGGCACCTTAAAGACAGTATTCTATAAGGTTCTGTGGATCACAGTCCTCTCAGAATAGTGTAAACAAACAAATAATTGAAATGGTACTCTGCTGCTGAATTCCAGAAGGTTTATGTTTGGCTCTCATATGATTTAATTTTAACTATTATCCACTTCCCTTAAAAGGATCACATTTGTAATCTAGAGGTGCTCACTGATCTATCTTTGTTGTTAGAAGCACAAGTAACCTCTGTGGCCTGGAAGGTCTTTTACAAGTGTAGATATCTGAACAGAGATAATCTTGTTTCAGATATCCATGCCCTGGTGACCCTGTTTGGTGTACTGTACTGTATTGTATCTAGCTATTAGCCAGTTGATAGGGTTGAAATTGAAGACTAAGGGAAAAAAATTCCAGATATCCAAGAGTGGTGATCTAATGTAGAAAAAACAGAGATAGCAATAATCAGAACTGTTCTCTTCCTCCCTGTTCAACTGGATGGTCTGGCCATGGCCAGACTGAAACCTTATCAATACTAGTTCGCCAAGTACAGCCCTTTTACAAAGGTGTCCAGCATTCCACCCAGGATCGCTTTATGTTAATAACATTCCTAAATGTACTACATAACCCAGTGCAAGATCGTATCCATTTGACTATAGAACCTTTGCAACTTTGCCTGTCTGTCTGTAACATGCAAAATTATCTTCCTTAAAATTCTAGCTCCATTATTCCATTATAACAGAGGCTTACCTTCTTGATCAAGCTATAAAATAAAACAGGGGAAAAAAGCAGTAAGTTCCATGAATTAGTAGTGCAAACTATATTTTTAAATGATAGAAATGAGAATGGGAAGCATGGGCTGGTCTGGAAAATGCTGCCATTCTCCACCTCCTTCCAAAAAGGATTCATTGAATGTGTGTGCTTTCATTGGGTGAATAAAAGTAGCTTTTAATAAAAATATTTTACAATAAACTCAATGCACCCCTAAAAGTTGGCTTGAGATAAACTTGAATGTATAATCAAGATGTAAGAGCCTTTATGGCCATTTGTTTTCACCACCTCCTCCATTCCAAATATACCTTTAACATCTAACTTATGAGGGGGGGATTGCATTGAATTTTATGCAACTTTTCATCCTATTTTAATACTGCTGCATCAGCTCTCATGCACAGATTAACCGGCTAGCTATTAATTTAAATAATTTATATATTAAAGGATGCAGTGTGATGGGTATGTATATATGTAAGTTGCAAGGCATTATTTCATAAATGAATGGAACTTTCAATTGTGCTAAATCAATGTTTTTTGCTATCAAGCAAAGCTAACCATATTATTTTGTCATGTTTTGCTTCTGGAATATTTAACTCATCAAAATTATGTTCATTATAATACATTCATGAACATTTTTTCCTTTTAAATCATAATGCTTTCATATTCTTTTTTCAACTTCATGAATTACTTTTACTGTTTGAATGAAACCTTTTTGTGTCCTGACTGCATATTATCAAAGAGACACTTTGTGCCTCTCATTTGCATTAAAAAAGCAGGGCACAGTATAGCCTAAGAACAGAGCTTGAATTTATAGTAGTTGAGTCCTTGCCTCTTGACACAAAGGCAAACCAAAAAAGACAACGAAGGTGTCTCCCAAAATTGTCTGAAACACTATAAATTAAATCACAAGATTTCAACGTGCTTTCTTAATTCTCAGTAGTATTTGGATGGAAAATTAAAAGGGAAAAGAGAACTGAAGCAACAGCTTGCTACTACCTTTTTCCCCACTGGCCCAAACAAGCTTGTAGAAAAATATACAGGATACATTTTGTATTCTGTTATATTTGGTTAAGAAGATACAAGTTTAATTTTGCCCCCCACAAAACCCCTCCACAAAAATCCTTAAATAAAGGTAATGATGAAATCTCCTTCAATAGGTAGGGAAATATATATGATAAATAATTTTTGCAAGAAAATAATTTCTGTAAGAAAACAACAAGGCTCAGAGAGCACCAAGGATTTCACAACTTTATAATTCTTTGTGGAAAGCAAATCCAAAGTGACTTATCATCCTTCCCACCTTTCTCTTAAACAAAAATGTCTGTGGACGTGTGTGCATGCATTTGTGTTTGTGTGTATACATCCATCCATCCATCCATCCATCCATCCATACATACATACATACATGCATAAAATCTATTTAGATTGAAATAAGCCAGTCACATTAGTTGTGATTTGGTAAAATCACAACTTGGGTAAAATGGCACGTATAAATGTAAAAGATGAAATATTTTTTAACTCTAGCTCAGTTCCTAAGGAGTTCACAGACATATCTGTGTAATTTTCTTGGCAACAATACAGAAGTGGTTTGACGTTGCCTTTTTCCAGCATATTTTTTTGACACTCAGCCTAGCCTACAACCCTGAGAGTCCCATTAAAATACTAATATGGCCCTACCCTGCTTAGGTTTTTCAAAATCAGTCAAGGTTGCCATTAGTTGGGTGATATAACGATAATGACTTTCTCAATGTTATCTTACTGTTTACAGTTATATTCTCCATCTCTATGGAAAAGAAATGAAAGCTGCTTTTATAATTAAAGCCAACTATTAAAGAACCATCAGCCTGCACAAAGTGAACAAGGAAAACCTAGTGCTACACACAGCAGAGGTCAAATATAATCAGATCCAACACAGCAATCAAATCGAGTTGGCAGAAGGTGGGGAAAGACTCAGTGCAAGAGTGAACAGAAACAGTGTCCAGACAATACCAAATGTTTATAAACAAGCATATTAAAATCATTTAATGCTGGGGCCAGGCAAGCATCCTTAGTGATAGTTTTCCATGAACTATCTCAAAGCCCTCTGCTCCACAGGCAGTGTTTTGCCCTTGTCCGTGCACGCATGTGCGCACACAGAAGTTTTTTGCACTCCAGTTCTGTATGTGAAATAGGGAGTGCTTATCTGCTGGGAACTCACTGCATTCAAACACAAAGAAATGCACCACTCTCCCAATATACTGTACCCTGCATCCTTCTGTATATCTTTTTCTTAATCTGCCTCAACAGATAGCAGAACCTGGTTGATCTCTTCTCAGCCTGGAAGCTTCTGATGTATACTTAGATGAGCCTGGGAAAAATTTCAGTGGGGACACCCAAGGAATTTCAGGGCTATAGGCTACAGGAAACCCAGAAAAAAACATTCAATGGCAAACCACTTTGGTAGTGTTGCCAACAGAAGTGTGTGAAGCTTCCATGAAGACATCAAGAGTCAAGCTCAAGTTGAAGGAGACTTTACCTTCCTTTTTATCGTGCCCTCAGCCCCTCATGTGTGGGTCACCTCAGGGTTTGATGCTTTCCCCCCTCTTGTTTAACATCTGCATGAAATTGTTGAGTGAAATCATCCATCAGTTCAGAGTTTTGTATCATCAGTATGCGGATGATACCCAACTGTACATCTCAACCCCAAGCTGCGCAGGTAAAGGTGTCAATGTACTAACCCAGTGTCTCGTGGCTGTTTTGGTCTGGATGGGGAGGAACAGACTTTAGTTCAATACTAACAAAACTGAGTGCCTGTGGCCCCTCAGGTTGGGGACATTTTCATTACTAGTATTGGTTGGGGTTGCACTTTCCATTTGAGACTGGTACAAAACTTGGGAGTCCTCCTGGACTCACAGTTACTGCTCGATGAGCATATGGTAACTGGGGCCAGGAGGGCCTTTGCACAGGTTTATCTTGTGTGCCAGTTGAACCCGTTCCTCAACCAGAAGGCCCTTCAGACTGTTACTCTTGTCCTACTCACCTTGCAACTGACTATTACAATGTTCTTCACATGGGGATGCCCTTGAAGACCATCTGGAAGCTACAGCTTGTCCAAAATGCAGCAGTGCAAGCAATAATGGGCACTTCTTGTTACGTTCATGTCCCTTCACTGCTATGCAAGCTGCATTGGCTATCAGTTGGCTTCTGGGTGCAATGCAAGTTGCTGGTTACAACCTATAAAACCCTTCATGGCATAGCGTTTGGTTATCTGTGGGACCCCGTCTCCAATAGTTTCTGCCTACCTGGTATGCTTAATTGAGGGTGCACTCCAGGTTCCCCCAATTAAACATTGTCAACTTATGGGATGGAGGAAGCACACCCTCTCTGTCACAGACCCTGTCCTCTGGAACAGCATCCCCGCCTCTGAGATACACATGGTGTCCATTCTCTTAGGGCTCTGGAAGGCTCTTAAGACCTGGCTCTGTTCCTAGGCCTGGGGTTGTGTTAGTGGAGCCCCCATTATGTGCTTTTTGTTTCTTTTTTATTGTTATGACTGTTTTTGTTCAGGCTGTTGTGCTGTGGGGTTTTGTTCTGAATTGTTTTTAATGGTTTATTGGATGTTGTAAGCTGCCCAGAGCTTTTTGGAGTGAGGAGGCTTTAACAAATCTAAATAATAACAAAAACAACAACAGCAACAAGTCAGTTGCTAGTTTCTCAGTAATTTCACTTTCTGGGTTCTATCATATACAGAATGAATCAATAAAAAAAGTTTTGTTTCTGTTCCCAAATTATGTTAAGCTAAAGTCTTGAATGAGATGTTCATTAGAACGTGCTCCTTTCCCATATGTTACTTCCAAGAGCTTTCCAGGCCCTGGGCCCCCAGGATGTGGAAACAGGTCCCTAAACTACAACCACTTTTAACACCTTTAAGAAGGATTTAAAACATGTGTACTACAATCAGTGTTATAGTTGAAGAAACTGACCACAGCCTGTGCAATATTGTAAAATCTGATCTTAACCAAGCAGGTAATATGTGGTAGAGTTTCAAATGTTTTATTCTTTATGGATGTTTTTATTAATTTAAATTGTCTTATACACTAATATGCTAGGGCATGAGATTCCATGTATCTTAATTAGTTTTGCTCTTTTAGTAATTATAAATTAGTTTTTATTAGATTGTGCTTTTGTAATTTTATTAAAGATTTGTAATTATTGGTTGACTTTTACATTCTTATGTTTTAATTGTCTCTTAAATTGGTTGTTATGCACCTTGTTGAAAGGCTCACTATAAATATTATTCTTATATATTGTACTGAAGGAACTCAGTAAGACATGGAAAGAATTATGACAATATCCTGTGAGATAACTTGAGTATTACAGTGGCTAGGAAAGGGGGATATATATAAAATAATTTGATTCATTCCCATCAGTTTTCCACAGGAGCAACAGAAGAGACATCAACTTTATCCAGCTTCTACATTGGTAACATGGAAATATTTAAACCAGTTATTTCTGACTATAACTGCTTTGCTACATGTAGAGTATATGTTCAACGAATTGTAGGGCCCCTTCGCTATTTTTGGATGCCCTACCTGTAACCTCTGTAACGACTCTATTTCTCTGAAGCACCTGCCACTTGAAAAGGAAATAGGTTATTGGAATTGAAGAAGGCTAGGAACAAGGAAGGAGCAGATGAGACACTTGTTCCACTTCTGATAATTTTCCCCAACCAGATATTTTAGTTTTAAACCTCGTGGAGCTGATACTGGTTAATACTAGAGTGATTTACAAAAATGTCCAGAGTTCAGTCCTGATGCCAAAGGTAAGATGGCTGGAAAAACCAAAGGAGCTTGTTTTGGCCCTACTCAGTCAGTACAGGGAGAATGCTTAAGAGACTGAGGCTATGGTGATCCATGATAACTACATTACTAATTGGTGAAACAAGGTTTACCAAATGCCTACAGCTGGTATTAGCTACAGATTAGAGACTATTACTCTATGCCTCCTAAGATGAGGTCTTGGAGAGGTTGGCTTGGGAACTGGAGGTATCAGACATTTATTACTATGAAATTTTGCTATTCATGCTAAGGCTGATTATCAAGAGTAGTTGCGATAACATTAAGGTGATTCCATTGTATCCACAATTGCAGAGAGAAAGGATGGCACCAGAAATCACAAGTCAAAGAGGTAACAGAATACAATCTTTACATTATTTAAATGAAATAAAAAGCTGTTTAACCTATAATGTATCATTTTAATTAGTGCTATGCTTAATGTGGATTGGTTATAAATATTACAAGTGCTTTAACATATCACCATTCCAACATATTCAGAAGCACATAGGTTAGAGGTGTTCGTTCTGGATCTATCATTTGAAGATCATGAAGAACTAAACATTTAAAACTGCTTCTCAGAGAAAGCTAATGAATTCCAACAGGGTTCCAATTTGGTTTATTTGTTAAAAAACTAAACAATTGTTCTTAGGTTTCCTCTTCCACTGTCTAGACTAAAAGTATCCCCCTGCTTTTTTTTGTATAAGAATTTTATTAGATTTAAAGAAAAGATAAAAACTACAAAAAGAAAAAAACTACAAAAAGAAAAGAAAAAACTAAAAAGATATGAAAACACAAGAAAAAAATAATTTTAAAGATTACATAAAGAAGTGACTTCCAACTTTTAACAACAAGAATATATAGCAATTTCCATAATCAATCCTTTACTCTATATCAAACCAAAATCACATTATTTCTATAAATCATTCTAGTAGCACATTATAAAAATCACTAAATACAATTGCTCCTTCCCCTTATATTAAAAGGAAAAGAAATATATAATCCTCCTAATCAACTCTCCCACCAAAAACAACATTTATTTAATTATTTCCTTCCTACCACTATTCTATACATTTCTGTCCACTATAATAAAAATCAAACTAAAAAATTGCCTGGTCCTATAATTAATAATACTGCAGTTACAACAATCTTAATTCTATTAAACCTAAAACCAGAATTTATTGTTTGTTCCTTATTAATCTTAACCCAGATCATTAAAAAAGAGTATGATGTCAAACAAGCCTTAAAAGCAATCCAGATAAACATTCTCAAATCCTTACCCCACTTCAAAATAGACCAAAGCATTCACATATCTCCCCAATAAACACAAGGCATTTTTCACAGAGAGATCAAAGAACCCAACTGCCACCCTTAAAAACTCCAAGCTCTCAGCAAAGTACCTCCCATGGAAAAAAACCTCTTCTTTCCCACAACTTTCCATCAGAAAAACAATTCCATTTATAATTTGCAATTCAATCTATCCATTTAATTACTTCAGTTCCACAATCTGGTCGTCAACAAAAGCCTCAATCTCGCTATCAGTAGAAACATTTCTATCATCATTGAATTCTTCACTTTCTTCCACAACATCCCCAGCCAGATGACACATTTTAAAGCTGATATTTTCTACAATGTCCAAATATTTTGCAAAATAGCTTGACAGGAACTGAAAAAGATATGTTTAAAAGAGTGTTTAAGCTCACAACGGAACTCTGAGTCTGCTTGAAATCCTCCATGTTTCAGGCAGTAGATTATGGCGCCCCCTAGATACTTGACTGGTGAAGGTAGGAGTTAATGAGTTAATGGAAAATTTCCGAAAGATGTTGACACAAGTGAAAGTATGCTAACGGACAGCTTCCAGGGAAAGTGGCAACAGAAAGCTGAAGATTCAAAACGGCAGATTCAATGTGTAGGAAAATATTAAATGCTTCAAATTCAGTACAAAAATAATAATGGGGAGGCAATTATTTATTCTCAATCCTCCTTAATGTTTGAATGGGAAACAAGCCAAAACTTAAAGAGACTTTTTTTAAAAAATCAATCCCCAAAATAACGATAAGCACCAGGAGAGATCACTTCTCCTTGTTGTAAAAAGCCTCTCTGATGGTACATAAACTTTAAAAATATATATAAATTGGGTGGCTTAGAAATGGGGTGGCTCGACCTAGTGTCTCTTTAAGGCTACAATGCGGTTGGAAATGGTGATGTCTCGGCGGCTCTTACCAGATTGGCGAGAACATTGTTCGTGATTCTCTGGCTGCAAGTCGCCATTCTGGAGGACAGATGGGATGACTCTAAGCATTTTCGTTATTTGTGAAGACACTTCTGGGCTTTGGGGAAAAGCCGGCTTGAGCCCAAAAAACTGCCATGTTGTCAGTTCTGTCCACAGAACCCGTGGATACAGCTTGTCAGTCGGCCATGTCCCCACCAGAAGTCCTAAAAGTATCCCCCTGCTTTTAAGAGTTAGTGAGGAGGAATTTTCTGAGACCTCAGGTTGCAAATAGGTGATAGAAATTTCAAAACAAATTCCACAGAATGTGGTTTATAGCTTTTTTGAAGGCATATTGTAAAACAGTGCAATACTTGTGAATTAGTACTTGTCTCTACAGTATTATCAAGCAACACTGTTATAATTAGAAGATTTGTATTGTCTGCTGATAAATCTGCACAATCATCAACAATCCACAGTGACTTGGTGCAAATGTTTTGCAAATAAAGTTATCTGTACCCAGTATGACCTGGTTATCATCTTGGTCTGAAAGTTATTTTTGCTTGATGGCTTCTCTTAATAGTCATTTGGAATCAGTGATGAATTGGATCAGGAAAAATTACCTTAAATTTGACAAAACAGAGTTTATCTGAATAGGTTTTATAGTGCAGTAGCTAGCTGAGAAACTCCTGTCCTTGATGGAAACACATTCACTGTTAGAAAATGGAAACTTAGCTACCACCATTCACACAGAGTTTAACTGCCATATTAGACCATTCTAATGCCTCTTATGTGGGGGTGCGATAGAAAAAGACAGTTTGGAAAGAGCTACTGCAGGATTCTTCTCTGTGCCAAACAAAAGGGGTCCCCAGGCAAAGACTGATCAATCTATCCTTAAGTATGTGGACCGATTACAAGCACAGCTTAAGACAGTGGTCTTGATCTTTAGAGCTTCAGGGCCCCAATTAACCAAGGAAGAACATTATACAAGTTTCCCACCTTAAAACTGACTACTGAAATCCTACTTCAAATCCTGTAGAGGCAATACCAATAGAACAAGAACTTTTTCTGTGGTGGTTCTAGAGTTATAAAATACAGTTTTCTAAGAAATTGATGTGTATTCTTTTTTAACATTATCTGTTTTTGGAAGCAAGGTTTTCTCCCCCACCCCTCTTGCCCACATGACATTTTAGGTTCTGACCTTCAGTTCTACCAAAGTTCATAGAGTTGTTGCTTTTTGGAATAAAAATTGTTCCATTCACACACACACACACACACACACACAGTGTGTGTGTGTGTGTGTATTTATAGTCCATCTAGTAAATATAAATAGTAAATAAATAAAAGGAAAAATAGACTGGGAGAACCCTGGGCTCCATCATTCTTAGTTGCTTTGTTCTCTACTCCTGTCATCTTTCATTACTAACTATAACTAGCAATATGGTAAACCTAGCCATAAAAGTTAAGGCCTCCTTTGAGTCAAATTCAACTCTTTGTGACTTGACTGACACATTCATACAGTTTCCTTGGCAAGCATATGCAAATGGATTGCTGCTTTCTTCTGCAATGTTTTCTAAACTTCTAGGTCTAACCTATAGTCTCAGATTCCCTGGTGGTTGCCTATCCAACTACCTGACCCTTCTTACAGGAGCTTCTAAGCTCAGACAAGGTAAACCAGATGCTACCAGTACAGCTACTGGTACAATGTTTAAGCGTTACAGAATGGTAGGACAGGAGAAAAGAAAAATGCATGCAGCTATAAATGCATTGTTCATCATTTCCAGATTTCCTAAGCCTGGCTAAGACTGCACTAGTTTAAGTGCAGACATTATCATTCATGCAAGCTATTTTTGTAGATCTCATGAATATGCTAAAAGCATCAGTAGAACCTCTACCATTTATGCATTTATTTATTTTACAAATTAAGGTTAATTCTATTGTTAATTCTACAATATTCTATACAGAAACAACAAACAATTGTGGATGATGATGAAGGAAATAAAAAAGTGATCTTGAAGGAGAAAAAGCAAAGGATGACATCTAAAAGAGGAAAACGACTTCCCTTTTAAATATGCAGTAACAGTATACACTGGAAATGCTAGAGGACTGGGTTTCTCATGATGATTATGTTGTTATAAATTGGATTGCTAGGAGGGGATTTATAATGCAATTGCTTTAATCCAAACTATCTCACCCATTTATAAGAACTGCTATAATATATACAGAGGACAGTAATGAAAGGTTATTGAAGGCAACACAGAGCTCTATCAGTGGCAACAATTATGACTGTATTAGTCCTGTTTGCACTGAAACTTGCTTGGATACTACAACACATTTGTTGTGTGACACCTGATAATGTTTCTAAAGCATTTAACTATATAAACGACTGGGGAAGGCAATGGCAAACCACCCTGCTATAGTCTGCTAAGAAAACATTGCAAAAGTGGTGTCCCCACAAAGGGCAAGACGTGACTTGGTGCTTGCACAGGGGACCTTTTACCTTTCAAATAAATGTGACTGAAGAAATTGTATAAATCGAAGAGAGTATCTGTAGGGTTGAACTGAAGAAATTGTATTACATTTTGCTAACTTTTACTTCTAAACAAGTCAATAGTATTTTATATAATACAGCTGTGTGATGGATTTCTCTCTCTTTTTCTTTTATAGGTGAGCTGTTATAACATTTTAAATACATTTATATCCTCCCTTTCTTCCATCATGAACCTAAAGCAGATCTACTGGGGACTTTCAGGTGGTTTCACATCCAGGCAGTAGCTAGAACCAGACTTGCATAGCTTCGGCAAAATGGCTGTTTCATGTGTCCTTGGACCATACACAAGAACCCAAGTACTGACAAATTAATAGGCTGCATATAAAGGATATCCACTTGGCTCATTAATTAAAAATGCACAGATGATAAATTATCTTAAATGCAGCACAGTAAAGAGATGAAATATTACATGCACGCAACACTGAGACGATTTAATGTAAAAGCATTTCCAGTCAATTATAACAGCCACACGAATTTAAACCAAATTTTTAATTAATTAAAGTTTCCATCAAAAAGCTACCTGGAGACCTTTTAGGATATTAATGAAAATAACCATGTAATCAGGGAAAAAAATCATTTCTTTCCCAAATGGCTATAAAAAAGTACCAGTTTGAGGAAAGGATATGTATTCTGTTTAGACAATACAAACTAGATTTCTTCAAGCAAACATTTCAGGACTAGAAATTGATGTTTTAACTAATAGTTCCATGTTTTAATTCAAGCAGTTTTAAACAAACTTAAAGATACATCACATCTTTGCTAAAACGATTGCAGTACAGATTAGTGTCTTTCCTTTAATCAAATTTATTTTCCCTTGCTTTCTTACTGTGCTGTTTGTCAGTATTTCAAAACTTTCCTTTATACAGATTGGGGTAAGAAACATTTTGCCATACATGTGTACTACAAAATTACAGTAAATAAGGATAAGCAAGTATTCCCAATTCAGCAACCTTCCTTACAAAATGCAAGCACATCCTTAAAAAAAGATGACATAAATTGAATATAAACTTTCCCCCTTCCTGTGGCAGTTGTAAACTTTTGAAATTAAAATCTGTTTGAAGAACTAGGAGACTAACTACTTGCCCTTTCTTGTGAGAATCAGCCAGGGTTGAGCTGTGCATGTGGCCCTCAGCAGTGTCTACTGCAGCTTTGAATAAAACAATGACAAACCCTCTGCTGAAGTTTAGATCCAATTGTTTCAGAGGACTATTATTGAATGTCTACCACACTTGAAGTTCATGGTCGTCCTTTCAACTTCTGGCAATATCAGATCTGATCCTAAGATCTATTCCAACAATTTCAAACCTGGTTGTGGCTTGAAAACACTACTGATTGCCTTAATAAAGAGTATGATTCTATTGGTTCTCTTGATTCTCTCATCAGCTTTCAGTACCAGAAGTATCTTTCAGCATCCCATATTTGTGTTAAGAGTGGTTTTGAGCATTCCCTGGCTACAATGTTCCATTTTATCTTACATGCTTTTCTATATCTACATGAAATTAACTGGTGGAAATTATTCAGAGATTTGGGGTGAAATGTCATCTGTAAATAGATGACACTTAGGCCTAAGCATCCTCTTGAACTAGGGAGGTAATGAAAATCTTGAATCTACCTGCAAGAAGTTTTACAGTAACTGAGGACAGGAAAAATGGATGTACCAGATTCCTACTTTTACTTTTACTTCTTTTAAAGGATCAAGTACAGATCTGGGAATAACAAAAGAAGATCAAGAAGCTATAGGGGCCAGGAGTACTTTTTACTAGCTTAGGCCAATATGCCAACTGCAATCCTCTTCATAAAGAATAGAACTCCCTGCAGTTTTCCAGGTTAGTTTGCTATAATATGAAAGATGTCATGTGTCAGCATGCAAGGAGTTAACATTTTAAAACTCTGTTTAAAAAAAAAAGAAGCAGCAGCAACCAGGCATCTGATGAAAATTAGGGTAATATTTGAAGTGTTTTGTATATTATTTTTAAACTTCTATGCTGGAATTGTCAGAATCCCCAAAGAATGCAATTGGGCTATCCATCATATTCAATTTTTCCCTGATAAAGGATAATAGACAAATATCATCCATAAAAAGTAAGTGAGTGTGTATAAAAAATTAGGTAAAAATCTAGAAAACAGGAACAAATCTTCCATCCCAAAGAGAGCAATCATCCGGTTTCCAGTGCCTCTAAAGAATCTTGCTTGGAGCTGGAACACATTCTCTGGCATTTATTTTCCCACTTAAATTACAGTGATGGTGTAGCCTCATCTCATTAGAGATCATTGTCCCCAGTAGACAGTTGTGTTTATGGGGGATTCTTGCTGTTCCACACCTGCTGCTCAGGTTGCTATGTGATAAAGACTGCATACAAACAGCAGTCTTGAGCTTGCTGGACTGCAACTGATGAGCCCAGGCTAATTCAGGGGTGATTATGTAGTTTACTGGACCACTAAACCTCTTTAAGCTTGTAATTACTGCCTATTTGAGTAAAGAACATTCAAAAGCAATTCACTGCATCATGCCTGCCACAGCTGGAAGCAGGCTGCCAGCAGTCTGCAGGGACATTAAAATCTACAGGGACAAAGATTCAAGCACAGCTAGTAGGCACTAACAGCAGCCAAATGTATGCACATTCCTCCTCACCTTTTCTGACCAGCCATGCCATTAAAAGTGTAGTGAAAACTATAGATAAGCAATAAAGATGAAAAATAATGCTGTATAATGGAACTAACTACATTGTAATGATCCCCTCTCCGCTTTCTGGAATATCCTGAAGGAGAATATAATAACATTGTTCTCTGGCCAAGTTTTGTTTTGTTTTGTTTTGTTTTTTAACATCCTTTAGCAAAACCTCCCTGGACTCAAGGGTCAGAAACATCTTATATTCAGGAGCATTTCTCGCAAAGAGTGCATCTTGTTTTTATTGCAAGGTGAATGCAGTATAGACCTCTGCTTCATCATTTATCCAGACAAATAATATAAAATGGACATTATGCTTGTGGAATTCATTTTCATATCATCGGCTACACAAAGGCTCCTGATGTTTATTCACACTGTATTCAGTGATTCACATCAAAGACTGCTTTTCATATGAGGCTTAGTAATCAAGTTTGCTTTAGATTGGTGGTCCCTACAATAAATATGTAAGTGTGAAGGGCATCATAACCACATAGGAGCACACATCTGGGATTTCTGACTGCTCACACTGTGTGTTTAGGGACATATATCCAATCTTCATAGCTGTCAAACCTCTACTGCAGAAAATATTTGTATAATCCTATCTGTAATAAATATTGCTGCAAAATGAAGAAAGGAGTCCTACAGCTTTAAAAAAAACCCCGGCAAAGAATGTGGAAAATCAAAGAGAACATTAGTAAAACTAATGTTGTATATGTCCATTGTAGAGGGCTTCCAGTGTTATTGGAAAACAGAGAACAGTGGAAATTGTATAGGTGTAAATGGTCCCTGCCACACATTGATAGCCTTATTTGATTAGTTCCAAGATTCAGGGTGTGGTTTTGAATGCCTTCACTATGAAATGGCATTACGTATGCAGAAAATGGAAGGATTATATAGAAACTCCAAGAACTGTAGAAGTGCAGATCTTTAAGAACAGATCTCCTAAGTGGGGGAACCACCAACAGCAAAACAATAAGGGCTCAGCACAGACATAGACCACTAAGAAGAAATGGAAGACAGGGAGGCAAGCGGATATAATGGAGAATTTTGAAGAAAGGCATGGCTGAACAAATAGAAATACGCCACTCTTCCACATTTTCTTACAGATCCACTGATTTCTGATTATAGTTGCTTGAATAATGGCTATGTAATTTGTGAACAATAGACAACTACTATGAGAAGTTCAAAGGCTATTCTGCTACAAAGAAACTGTCAGTAATTTTCTGCAGGGTATGCAGAAAAACCAAGACTAGGCTAAGGCAATGCCACCTAATATTTAAGACAGTCATCCTATCAAGTGTGGTCATTGTGAGTTCAATGTATGCATGCAGAGGAAGGGCAGGTACTGTATAGGCAATTGATAAAAAAATTGTTACCAAAGGATTCAACTACTAAACAAGGGTCTGAGCATAGATTGTGGGCCAATGAGGTAGAATCACAGCATACGGCTTCCGAGTGTTGCCTCAGACTAATTTTTACCTTATTTTAGGTGGGCAAAAAACCATGGACACCTGAAAATAAGCTTTTGCCTGGGACTTTTGAGGAATTAGGCAGGGAAAGAATCAATATACATTTCTTTAACAATGGTAAGGTGCAAAGAGGTAACAGGTTGCACCCAATTTTACATTAGCAAAAGGCTGCTCCAGCAATAGAGCTTTCCAACCCTTTCTCATAATTTAGCCAATGGGAATCCTCTCCTAAGAGTTGAAAGTGATTGCTGGAATCCTGCAAAGCTCCTTGTATGAGTTCAAGTTCCTTCCTACTTCTGCAAGGCACTTTGAATCACATTTTTTAAATTATTTTGAACTCAGGGAACAATGCACAATCACAGTTGAAGGTGTTAGAGAATAACACAATGAAAGTAAAGTAGAACATTACAAAATGTTATATGGTCCATTTTTAAAAAAAATAAACTTAATTATAGATTCTGTAGCACTACAACTCTATGCTTCCACTAGGGTTCAGATTAAATAAAAAAAATATTTCTGTAAACACAAAGGCAATATTTTGATGTTTTCTATTTACTTTTGTATGAACCAAGAAACTTTTCCATATTACAAGATCTACAGCCCAGTGTACCAGTTGATGCCGAGATATACTAAGGTCCTTTAGTTAACCTCCAAATGAGTTGAGGTACACCTTTCATAATCCCTAGTCAGAATGACTTTTGATTATGGTTATCAGGATTATGGGAGTTGTAGTTTAACATACCTAGAGGACACCAGCTTGGGGAACGCTGATGATGGGTTCCCCAAGAAGAATGGTTCCTATATTTAGTATACCTATCAATTAACTAATGAAATGCAATAATAATTCAATTATTTCTGCAAATTTTATTTTTCCTGGTGTGGGAAAAAATGTCGATAAACCTCCACTGGACATATTATGCTGATGTGCTGAATGGGAGGTAATGCTGACAAGTGGAAAACAACTTAGAAACAACTTTTCCTCATTGCAGATGAATTTGTTGTAGCAAAAATAAATGCAGACATACACACTATATAACTATGACAAAAAGATAAATCCTTATGAGGGATCCCCTGATTTATATACCATATTATCTGAATTTTTATGGCAAATTGACTAAGCTTAGTGACATGGAAGTAGCTAACGTACAAAGATGGAATTAGGATATTGCAATATTCGGTACTGTTATAAAGGTGAGCCACAAGATTCTGTCCAAAATCTGGTCGATCTGACTTGACTTTTTAGCATGAAATGTTGAGGTTTGGCTTTAAAAAAAATTGTGCAGAGTTTTGGAGCTATTATGATTTTTTAAAAGTGTATCTTGGCACATGTAGGACTGAATTAGATGACATTTGCAGGCATGGTTGCCCCTTCTGTGTGGATAAATCTTTTGATTTGGAGATGGTCTGTATAAGCTTCCAATGTAGATCTGTCACTCAATTGACTTCCTCTGGCTTCTTTCCCATCCTCATGTTTCACGTAAGAAAAAAAAAATCTGGAAATAGGAATTTTGGCAGACACAGTATCTACTTTTGTGCAGCATTCAGAAGTGCTGACTCACCCATAAATCCTAATTCATCTCAAGTCACTTTGGAAGGATCTATTGTTCCTTGTGGAACCACAGAATCAGTCTGACACAATCCAGCTTGATTTGGAACTAAGCCAAATCCAACCTATACTCCTTTTCATGTAGCTAGAACGTATCTTTTATAAAAATTAGAGCATTTCTGTGTAAAGCAATAAGTTACCATCCACAGGTTTATCATCCTACTCAGTTCCCACTGAGGGAACACGTACAGTTAAGTCCTTTCTGCTTCTTTTATAAACTTGAGAATAAAGAAAAATCTACTGTTGTCCAGTAGCAGCCAGAAGTGGCAGTGTAAGGCGTTTGGACCTCCTGGGTCTAGGGACTTTCCACATTTGGTCCTGAAAGTCACTCAGATCCACTCTGACTTGGACTCTGACTGGGCAGGTCTGGCCAAGGCACCTGGGGCTTGGTCTTGTGGTGAGATTTGGGATGAATTTGAACTGGTAACTCTTGAGGAAGTGGACAGGGCCCTCTGCACTATTACCTTGGTTACCTGTGTGCTGGATCTGGGTCCTGCATGGGTCATGAAAGCGGCCAGAGATGTGACCTGTGGTTGCATCTGTGCTGTGGTTCTCTGAGAGAAGTGGGGGTGCCTCTAGCCTTAAAAGACACCCCGTCCTCAAGAGGCTTTTGGGGGAAGGTTGTTGAGAAAGTAGCTGGACTGTAGATGCAGAGGACCCTGGAGGAAGCGATTTATCTAGATCTGTTTATTAGGTTTTGGACCAGGATTTAGTATGGAGACAGCCTTAGTCACACCTGTAGATGACCTGTGGCAGAGCTGTGATTGAGGTGTTGGATCCATCTTTGTGCTCCTAGATCTCTCAGTGGCTTTCAATACCACCAACCACAGTATCATTCTGGACTAGCTCTAGGGGTTGGAAATGGGGGGTATCATTTTACAATGGTTCTCTTCCTTTCTTCAGGGCCAGTTCCAGTTGGTGTAGGTTGGGGGGTGAGGTTACTCCCTAGGCCCCTCTTCTGTGGGGAGCTACTGGGCTCAAATCTCTCTCCCCTCCTATTCAACATCTACATGAAAGTGCTGGTAAGGTTATCTACTGGTCTGGAGTTCAATATCATCAGTACACTGAAGATTCCCATTATATCTTTTGACCCCAGGTCAGCAAAGTGAGGTGTCAAGGTCCTGCCGCAGTGCCTGGAGGCTGTGCAGTAAGTATAGTGAGGAGCCATCTCCAACTCAATCCAACCAAGGCCAAGTGGCTGTGGGTACAGGGGCCACATGATTCCTGGGATATTCTGTCTTTGGCCTTGGATAGGGTTGCACTTCCCTATTCAAGGGTGGCGCGCAATCTGGGAGTCTTCATGGACTTACAGTTCCTGCTCCATGAGCAGGTGGCAGCTGTGGCCAGGAAGGCATTTACGCAGCTTTATCTGGTACACCAGTTGCACACTTTCCTGGATCTGGAGGCCTTTCAGTCACTCATGGTTCAAATATTGCAACATGCTCTATATGGAGCTGTCCTTGAAGACAACCTGGAAGCTTTAACTGGTCCAGATGCAGCTGTGTGGGCACTTTGGGCATACCTCAGTATGTCTATGTGACAGCTGTGCTCCATTAGCTGCACTGGCTCCCATTTTGCTTCCAGGTGGGATTCAAGGTGCTGGTTATGACCTTGGGCTAGAGTAGCTAGAGCTCCCTCTGCTGGATGTGAGATGGTAGGATGTTTGGGGGTATCTGATGGATTCCCCATCTTTTTTCTTTCTCTTCTGCTCTAGTTTGTTTCTTGCTTCTTATATTGTTTTTATATTGTCTGGCGTATTATGAGCCACACAGAGTCATTTTGAGTTGGCCAGCATCAATTTTAAGTAAGTAAGTAAGTAAGTAAGTAAGTAAGTAAGTAAGTAAGTAAGTAAGTAAAGTTGTACTCCCCTACTGATGTGCAATCTGGGGTCTTTCTGGAGTCTCAAGGAGCAGGTGACAGCTGTGGCTAGGAGGCCCTTTAACAAGTCCACCTTGTGCACCAGTTGCACCTGTCCCTGGAGTAAGAGGAGATCTTACAATCACTCATTCCTTGGTCACTTCATGTGTGGTCTATTACAATGCACTGTATATGGGGCTGGTTCAGACTGTAATGGCATGAGCAGTAATTGGCAGGTCTCACTATGCGCATGCAACACCTCTGCTTCATTGGTGCACTCATTACTAATAAACTTCTGGTTGCAGTTCAAGGTCCTCATTACCTATAAAATCCTATATGTCATGGAGCCTGGCTACTTGAGGGACTAGCTGTCTTTTCCCTCTATGCAATCAGACAGAGCCGGCCTGCTCTGGGTCTGCAGGGTCATCTAGCAGACTCAGGACGCAGGCCTTCTTTGGTGTAGCACTTCTCCTCTGGAGAGCATCTCCCTGGAGATTTGTATAGCCCCATCCTACTCACCTTCAAGTGAGCCCTAAAAACAATTCTTTCCCTAAGCCTTGGGTTAGGTATTTGACAGGCCCTTTCACGTTGGGGTTGGAGTTTTTTTTTAGTCTGTTCCCTTGGGGCAACTGTGTTCTTTTCTCATATAATGTTGTTTTTTCTTACTTTTAGTCTTGTGAAACTCCAATTTGGAGTAGGATGGCCTAGAAATTTAATAAATGAATAAATAAGCAGTAAGCTGCATATCAAGATAAAATGTAAATAATCTTGACATAACAAAGAAATTTCAGGAATACCCTTAAATCTGAGCTAAATCAAAGCTGCAAATATCTGCCAAAATGCAGATATGCTGTCCAGAGCGAATATGGCAATTTTTTTTAAAAAAGAGAAGATTCCACCACAGCTCAGTAGCCATAGAAAATACTTTTTACATACCCATTTTAGGTATACCAACTGTATAGAACGATTTTAGGTTGATAGTTGAACTCATTTGCAAGTAAGAAATAAATATACAGAGATGACCAAGTGAAGCACTACAGTGAATGAAATCCTAACTCTAAAATTATGAAATCTCTTTTAATTAGTTGAAAAGCTGGCACTGAGGGAGAAAACAATGATATGGCCATAAAACATATAAAAGTTCCCACTCAACATGTTCTAAAAGCTTGCCCTAAATGAATACCAAAGCTGCATGTAGAAATAAAAACACCCTCCTGATACATTTGGAGTATTCATAATGAGGATGCATTAATACAATGGGAATGGTAATAAAATGATGGAATTCGAAGGACAGACAGATGAACAGAGCTGCAGGATATGGATTTTTTCCCCATCAATGGTAGCAATATGACCATGGTACAGATAATTTCTCAGCTGCTAAAGCAGACAGAATACTGTGACCACTGCTGCTGACTAGTTACTGACTTGTCTTTTCCTGCTTATGAAGACCTGTTCCTTTAAGTCAGATACAGATAACATGATGCCTTATATCACCAACATGCCCTGCCTTGGCACCTGCCAGACTTGTACTCCACCTGTACATTTAAAAAAAAATAAATACTTTTGATTAGAAAGAAGGTGATACACGGACATGAAGGGGGAGATGGGCGGTGAATAAATTTATAAATAAATAAATAAAAATAAAATGAAGATATGAGGACATGATAGGCTGAAGGAATTTGGGATGTTCAGTCTGCAGAAAATAAGGCTGAGCACAGACATGACAGCTGTGTTCAGATACATAAAGGGAAGACGGTCAAAAACTATTTTCCATGGTCACAGAAACTAGGACTGGAAATAATGGTTGCAGCTACCTAGATTTTAAGTATGAGGAAAAACTTCTTAATGGTGAGATCTATACAACAGTGGAACATGGCTTACAGAAGCTGTCAGTTCCCCATTTCTGGAGGTTTTTAAGAAGAGGCTGAATAGATATCTGTTATGGGTGGTTTAATTGGTTTTCCTGCACATTGCAGAGGATTGGACTGGATGATCCTCATAGTTATTTTCAGTTCTATGATTCTATAATTAGGGAGGAATTAAATGTGAAGCTGGCCCACGGCAAAACCAAATGACAGTTTCTAACATAACCTTTGTTTACAAGGATGTCTCTAGGTCTTACAGAAAATAAAAATATTAAATAACTGCAGTCCAGCACTTTGTCTGGAAGTTATGTCCATCTATCCAAAAAAGGCAACTGGGGAGTGGGGAGGGGAGTAAAGAATGGCTGTAGAACTGGAGAGTGTGACAGGAACAGCTTCCTCTCTATGCTTCGTAGTAAATGAATGGTTTTTTTCACTCGCCATAGCCACCAAGGCAGCCGTTTTGTGAATAGGCTAACTCTACCATGGCAACCATTTTGTTAGAGTATCAATGACATACTTTTAAAATTCCAAATGAGCTGACCAGCCCCCAAATGCCTACTTCTGCTCTATACTTTGCTGCAGTGTGTCTTTGTTTAAGGAAACAAATGGTTAATCCATTCCTACAGATTAATCTGTGCACGTTTATTCATACTGACAATGAACTTCAAAGAGGACAACAAAATGTTTTTCTTTCTCCAACCCCCTATCTCTTTGAGATTATTCTCTTAGGATGAATGGTCCATTTTTTTTAAAGGGTTGCTTTTTAGTCTATAAAGCTATCAGCTGTGTGCGATTTAATACATGAAATCAAGATCAGTGACAATATACATACACAAATGTGTGTGTGCACAGGTATTTTTATTGAAAACTATATATCTTAGACTATATATCTTAGACACAGTAGTTTTGTTTGCTGTGACATTACATATTATATATCAGGATTATACAACCTGCTTCATTCCAAGGGCTGAACTCTCCTTTTAAATGTCATTACAAGGACCACATTCAAGAAGAACAGAGATGAAGAAAGATACGTGGAGCCAAAACAATAATTTTAATTTATGCTTAACTTATTTTAAGTGGGTTAAATATTAGGGTTAATATTTTCCCCATAACATTAAAAATTAGTTCAGCAACAACTTCTGGGCAGACACTGAGGGCTTCAAGTTATGCATTCCTCTTTAAGCTGATCGTTACAAGGTTAAATTTAGTTCCTCCTATTAATATAAGTTGGAGCAAGTCTATATAATTACACTTGCCTCCTCCTTCTTCCAGTTTTTCACCTGCAATAAGTTATACACCTGTGTGTGTACATGTATACATGACCTCAAAATTAATATTCCCCTTATATTAAAAAGTGATACACTTCTAAAAAGTGCATACATTTTAATCTTTTCCAGGGAAACAAAGTATCTTGGAAGAAAAATCTCAGATTTCAGAATGGAAAATCATGGAGAAAAAGTACAGAAGACAACCTGTTTCTTAAAAGACAACTTTATCCATGAACCTATATAAGTCAGCAAAACTCTGTATCAGACCTGTGGAGCCTCTGCATTTAGACCACAGATTTTGTTCCGTGGCCTCAACTGGCAAGGGCTAATTACCCCAGGAAGGAAGGTTCTGTCACTCTGAATATTAAATTATTTTCTCAAGCCAAATTGCTGTGAAGAAGAAAGAAGGGCTTTGGCCTGTGCAGATATCAGTGGATATGAGTTCAAGTACCACCGTTGCTGTGAGTCAACATATTGGGAGCATGCAGAAGAAGATAACCCTTGAGACCTGGGAGAGAAAGAGATTTCCCACTCCTGTTCTAGCTTGCTTTTGCTCTTTCTTTTCTTCTTTTATTTGAATTCTTAAATGGATTTACCTATGAATAATATCAGTTGTGCTGTGCAGTGCTTCAGATTCAATCTTCCATGTCTAGAGGAAACATGAATAAAGCCCCTGCCAGCAACACCTTACAGCTGCCATACGATCCCGTGAAAAGTTGCGATGGCTTTAAGCTGTCACACAGAACTGCTCTATTTGTACCCCAGCATACACTGAAGCACCTTTTGGAGACAGCATCCAAAACCTTACACAGCCCTAACAGATAGGTAACTATAGCTTGGGGAAGTGACTATTTTTTCTTTATAAATGTGGGGAACTCTTACTACTTGGCTAATTCCTTATTCTCCACATGCTATAGCATGTGAAAGGAAAAAAAAATTCTGTATTTTCTGTAATCCAGACTGCCAAATCAATGTTTGTTAGAAAAACTTACTACTTGGTAAGAAGGGCATCAGTATTGGCTGTGTCTGTTGATCAAACCCACTGAATTAAAGTGGCATGGAATGATGGGGTAAAGGTTGCTAACGTTAAATTGTAAGCTAATTTATTCTTAGCTATGTAAATTTTCCTATGTGCATGGCAGATAGACCCCTAAATCTACAATCTTCAACCTTCTAACATGACACATGAATCCTGAGTAAATGTGCAAAGAACTGTTCTGTTAGAACCTAAAATTTAATTTCTAAAGAAATACAAATAAGAAAGTCCAGCTGATGTCAATGGGTATTCCTTTACCAGGCAGTGAGTTTGGAGTAAGAGTGTAGATGTGTAACAGGCTTAAACTAAATATGATTTCCAGGATACCAGTCCTCTAGGAGCTACTCATCTCTTGTCGAAGGCAATGAAAACAAACATCCTCTGTGAAGTTCAAAAGACCAGACCCCTATGCCTCATTCTCTTGGAATGCTACACGGGTACTATTCATAGCATACTGCTCTCAGCTACTTGGCTTGGACAGATTGTATCTCAACCAACAAACATACACATACATGTTTATGCATATCAAACCGCCCTGTGGAAGCTGGTGCTCAAAAGGAAACATTGAGGTATGCAAAGTGTATACCTTAAGTGAAACAGAATCATTTCTAGGGCCTGATCTAAGTAATCCACTGATAATCATCTAATTTGGAGTTGTTTTCCTGCCTTTAAAGACAAAAGAAACCTCATACATGGGCATTCATTTTAACCATTTGGAAGGTAACTGGAGAAACTACAAGCAAAAGACAAAAAGCATATCCTCTTTCCCAAATGCCTCCCAGTAAAGGAACAAAGGGTTATAATCTTCTGCAAGTACCACTTCGTCAAAAAATAAAAAGGAAAAAAAGTCAAATCAATGGATTTTGAAGGAAAAACACTTAGATTTAACGTAGCTTTCAGCACATTTATGTTGTGATGGCCATTAAAAATGCATAAGGATAAAAACATATCATCAGTTGATCTGTTTGGTAAATGCTAGGTGAAAGAAGGACCTGCTGCTTTTTTAGATGGCACCTCATTTTTTTTTTACAAAGACCTAAATGAAAAGTTACAGTCCAAAGGGTCTCTACTAACAAGTCCTAAAGTAAAAGAAAATAATTAAATCTTGTTTCTCACATTGCTCAAATTAATGGGGAAAAAATGAAAGCCTATTGTTTTGATGATGTCATAAAGAACTTGATCACTGTGTGCGAACACTCTGTTTTCATTGCTACTTGCTTTAATAATAAAGGAGAAATAAGAGCATGACTGCAGTACTACTGGGATGATTTTTCTTTTTAAATCTATGATATTAACCAAAATGTGATAATGGATGTCCTCAGGGGTCCCATTTATAAACACTTTTATACAGGGCAAAATGGCAAACTTATACCTCTGCAATTACCAATGTCCTGTTTATCCCTATTTTAAGAATGTAATATTGAGAGTTACCAGAAGCTTTGGTAATTGCCCCGAGTCTGCTTCTAATTTTTCTGAAGTATACACCTTCAGCAAACATAATGGTAGAAACCTAATGAAATGGCATAGCCTTTTTTTTGTTTTTACTATATTTTAGGCATCATGCAAAAAATCACTGTGGGTGTAATTTTGAGATGCAAGACCATGAACCATGCCTAAGGTTCTTCTGTGAACAAAAAAGTGCCCCAAGACAGCTAATTGACAATTGAAGTAACACATAACTCAGAATGCAAGCCTGCTTGTTAGGTGTTTCACTACACCAGCAATGCCTTTTGAAGGAAAAAAAGAAAACAGTACAACTGAAAAGGTTTCTGTCCTGACTAAGCAAAGACCATGCTGAGATGAGGAGAAAGTCTCTAGTGTTTTATTTAACTGCTATTGTAGACAGAAAATCCTACCAAACTGAAGAAGCGTGGGAAAACCCAGACAGATAAACCCCAAAACTCAAGGCGGGTCTGTTCTAGGTTTCTTTGAATGACAGCTCAAAGTCTCTAAACCACGCATGCGTTTTCCCCCCTGGATAGGGGCCTCCTCCTGCTCACCATCCGTACTCATGACAGTTTCTCACAGTAGTTTCAACCTAGGTACAAAAATTGCAGAAAGAGTTCTTCATCTACTGGGTGATGCAATGTGTCCCCCTATCTGGGCAGTATAAAGGATTAAAATGAGCAGTTTTGGCAAAGTACTTTTTTATTTCTAAAAGCCTGAACATGAAAAATGTTGCATAGAAGGGATCTTAGCCCAGAAGTGCAGCTGAAGATGAATGGTTCCATCATGCTTGGCTCTACTGCAAGGAGGCCAGAGGTCTGAGGTGACAAACATACTCTTCATCTGCAGCCAATGTAGAAGATGTAGGATCACAGGCTTTGTCAGCTTGACGTATCATTCCTACAACCATGTCAATGCGTATTAACGTTCAATGATCTGTCCTAGAAATAACCCTCCCCTTTATGCATTGTATAATTGAGCACCTGGCAGATAATAATTCAAATAAGAGCTGCAGTAGTCAGAAATCAGGCACTATGAGCTGGCTTTCCAATGTAATGGTGACACTGTTTTACTGTACGGAGTAGGGCACTTTTTAATTTCATTTTTAATAGATGGTTGGAGGACCTCAAGGGCTTTTACCTTCATTCCAGTTTACTACTATGTCAGTAGTAGTAATTACTAGCTCAGAAAGAACTGCGAGAGAACGAGACACACAAACATGCATGTTTAGGCTCACAACTAGGCAAAATTATCTTTTAAACACAATACTATGTACTATCCCTTATTTTATAATTAATTGCTTATTTTCTGTTAAAATGAATATATTTCATTATCAAGCTGAAGTGATAAAAGCAGTCTTTCCTTTCAATGTTGTGTCATGATCAGCTTACTCTGTCCAGTAAATATAAAACAATCTGGCCAAATGGAAGACTACAACTTTCGTTTTAAAGAATGCTCTGTTGTGGAGGTTTTAAAAAGACATCTAATTTGAAACCATAATCTGAGAAATGCACTGCACCTTATATAATTTGCTATTCTTTGAATATTTAAATTACTAATTACTACAACACTAACCCATATGGAAATGTAGTTCCTAAAACAAACACTTGCTCAAATCAGAACTAAGGTAGAACACTGTCACAGACTGCAGTACAGTGTCTGAATGTTGTTATGATGGCATTATTGCCTTAAACTAACGTTTTAGATGTTGTCAGTTGCATTTCTTTCATCCAGATAGCACTGAGGAGGGGGAAGAAAAGGGAAAAGTGTGTCAACAAGTGCCAGTTCTATGACAAACTGTTCAGACAAACTCCTAACTACTGTACATGTTTTAAAAATCCAGGTGCATAGATATATGCCGCCTCCTCCCTGAGTCATCACATCTTTACACGTTTCTCTAGAAATAACCATGCTCCATTTTTTAAAGCCACCAATTGTAAAAAGATAAATCCATTTTCTAATAGGTCATATATTCACCCTTCTGTTCAAAATTCCGATAACTAAAATCAATCCTACTCTTTTAAACACAGTAGTGATGTTTGGTAGATCCAAATATCATTTCTTGGTGAAACAGGATCCCCAGCAAAACATATCCTTCTCCATTTTGCAACTCACCCAACCCCATATTTCTGAAATCTGCTCAGATCTATCTGAGCATATTCTGGAGACTGCAGAGGATTTCAGGAGAGGAGAGGAGACACCACTTAGGTATCATCCAATGATTCTCACTATTTTCTTCTACTGCAAGCCCAAATTTAATTACAAAGGTCTACATTCAGGTGTAAGAGCCAGCTTGGTGTGGTGGTTAAAGCAGGCTTCCTCAACCAGGGTTCCGCAAGAGGTCACTAGGGGTTCCCTGGGAGATCAAGATTTATTTAAAAAGTTATTCCAAATTCGGGCAACTTCACATTAAAGAGGTAACTTTTATCCTTTATTTTTAGTTTAAGAACATTGTTAATGCATATAACACATGAAACAAATATAATAATTTTGTAACTTCTGGCCTGTATTTGAGTCTGAATCTGCAGGGGTTCCCTGAGGTCTGAATATTTCAAGGGTTCCTCAAGGGTCAAAAGGTTGAGAAAGGCTGGGTTAAGACAACAGTCTAGAAACTGGAAGACCATGGGTTCTAGTCCTGCCTTAGGCATGAAGTCAGCTGGGAGACCTTGGGCCAATCACTCAGCCCTAGGAAAAAGGCAACAGAATTTTTGAAAATTCTGAAATCTTGCCAAGAAGACTGGAAGGACTTGTCCAACTAGTTGCCAAGAGTCAAAACTGACTCAAAGGTATATACGAGCACACACACACAAACATTCAAGAGTAACTGGCAACTGATTAAAATCCATACACTACAAAGAATACTGGATATATCTTCCTTTTCTGCCAGAAAGTAGTAAGACTTTTTGCAAATAAATATGTAATGTGTAAATCTCACATGTCTATGTGAGTATGACGCATAAGATTTCAAATGCAAAAAGAGACTTAAATTCAGTAGAATATGTTCTATTCATACAGTATACAGAACACCAAGAAATAGAACAATGTTCCAAAACCAAAATTACCTATATTAGTTTTAAGTGATCAATCAATTCATTGAGTAAATGTGTCCATGGAAAAATGATTTCCCTAACGAATGAAACCAACTTTGTTTCCAAATACACACATGTGTGATACAGCAGGCATCCTTATTTCTTCCTCTCAGGAGACAATTGCATTAATATTTGTGTCTTAAAAAATGTTCTGAAAATAAATCTGCTGACTAGTTAACTGAGAGCACCTTTTTAGATTTTTGACAAAGCCTGATAGATGAACTGACAAATTATGCTCTCAGAAAGAAAACTCATGGTATCTTAAAGTAGGGGCTTGTTAGGGGTATTGGGTTACTCTCTACTAAATGACAAGAAGTTTCTAAGCAGCAGCTTTATGAATGCTTTTTCTTCTTTCTCTTATTCAAGGCCAAAGTTAGTTATCTGAATTTATTCAAAATCAATGTTTCCCTCTTTTCCTCTGATAATTCACCTTGCCGTTTGCCCAACCATTTTATGTAGGTGGAAGTAATGAATGCTGCTGAGTGCCAGTGGATTTTGGTCCAATAGGAATACCCCAAGGAGCAACTTACACGGAGTCTCAGGCCCTGTCAACCCAGTAATTGATGATGTTTTCACTGTGAGGGATGTAAACTGAGTGGATTGACTCAGCAGCTAAAACCATTTATCTTTGTTTCTAAGAACACAAGCCTATTATGGCTAAATGTTCTTTACCAGCATAGAGAAATAATACCAATCAATTTTGCAGGAAAATATAATGTTCAAAATTAGAGAAAATGCAAGCAACAACCATTCCATCTGAGTGCCATTTGTGTGTCAACTAAACAAGACCCTATGAAATTGCAGATTTCAAACAGCAAAGCAAGAGTGTATCATGCAGCATTATAAAGCTGGTACCTATTTTCTAAACCTGGCGATTTTGTATAATTTGATTGACTAGAAAAGAACATGCCTTGTATTTTAAATATATAAGCTGTATATTTATTCCATCTCTGAAAAATGTGCTAGATCCATTCACAATCTAAATCTTGGGCTCCCCACCTATTTACTGGCAGAATGCCTAGTCTAGTTACGCAGGGTGATTACAGAGTTGACAATCTGGGGACCCAGCAGAAAACAGCAACTGGCTAATGGCTTCTGAATGCCCAGTGACCTTTGATCCTTAATGGTCTGGCTAAAAACAAATGACCCAGTCTGAGAGACTCCTACAAACATATGCATTTTAAGAGTACAGTTGTCAATTAAACATTGATTAATGTATTTGCTCATTTGCTGAAACCTGACTAGTCCTTTGCTAATCAGCTAACACGGAGACACATACACACACAATGTTTGTTCACCTTTTATTCAATCAGCAACCAGCAAAACTTAAAAACTCTGAGACGTATTAGTAAAAGGTAGCTTTCTGACAAATGGAAAATTGCTAAGTAGAAGTCAATAGCCACCAAAACTAGTGTTTCATTTCTGTCATTAGATACTTTGATGTCATTCTGACATTGAGTGCCATCTCCTGCAGCACAGGAAACTGAAGGCTACAGTCACCACACGGTATACTCTCTGAACCTTAAATGATAACTTTCATTACTACATATTGTCACCATAGCAATGAAATTATATGTGGGCAAATGACAGGATTCTGTCATCACTCACATTCACATTACACAACCCAGGCCTGTCAGACTTTGGGACAATTCTCTCATCCATCCTGAATACCCAAATATATTCTTAATGGGCTTCCAAATAATATTCCATGCTTTCTGCAATGTTATTTTGCAACAGTCACCAGTTGAAAAATACAGTTGCTTAAGACAATTATTTTATACACAGTTGCTTAAAACAATTGTTTCATATTAGTGTATGCATGAATAAATAAATAGTGGCCCAATTCTCTTTTTTGTTGTTGTTGTTCACAAAATTGGGTAAAAGTATAAAGGATAAGATTTGTAGAATTAGGTGTGGAAATCCTTTAAAAAGGAAGGAGCAGTTGGAAAGAGAACAGAGTGCCAATAAAACATTTAAAGTGACACATGCTTAATTTGCCCTGCTTACCTTTCACATATGACACACACACACGGGTACAGTATATCTATAGACATGGATAAACATGCACAAGTAAAATAAGGCTGACCCACTAAGTCAGATCTTTCCCATCTATTCTGCTTGGATTAGTGAATGTATCAATTTGTGTGTTTGTGTTTGTGTTTGTATATATACCAAAGTGTGTGTTTATTTTATCTACATGTATGTGTCTGTGTGTGTATATATACAGTATATGTATAGACTCACACACAACTCAACATTAAATCAGGAGTACTGTAAACATTTTCAAAACTATTGTTCTCATCAAATCCCATTTACTTAAGAGCATGGCATTTCCTTTATCAGGACTAGCAATCTAACAATGTAATTCAATACATATCTACTCAGAAGTAAGCCTTACTAAATTCAATGGAATTTACCACCATGTAAATGTATATAGGCTTAAAACTCTGGATAATAAATCACAGAAATCTGTGCTGAATCTAAAAACAAATCTTGTATCATACCACTGTGTATACAATTACAAATTCTCACTAGCTGGCTCACATATTCTGAATTAGTTCCAAAAGCTTAGCCAGTAGTGTTCGTTTTATTTAAAATGTGCTTACTGCCAAATTAACTATTGCACATCTATTTTTTCTTCACTTCATCCAAATTTGATCCCAATTACTTTTTACTCCTTAACCAAAAAAAAAAAAAAATTAAACACAATAGAATAAATGTTACAATCTAATTTCATATAGAATCAAGACAAGAGTTACTACCATATTTCAATATTGCCATATATATATTCACTTTTGAAAGTGTGGTTTTCACCCAGATGGATGGAGAATTTGTGTGTGAATAGAGATCTAACAGAGAAGGTAGTCAGCCATAGTTCTTTGTCACTTGTGAGGAGAGGTGGCTGTGGCTTGACAGGTCTCTTAATACTCTTCCAGTGTCATGAAGAAGTTGCCTGATCAGCATGTGGCTGGTCCTCAATTCTGTTACCATCAGCAGGATGTTAATACTACTTCAAAGTAGTTCACATATAAAATGACATCCCTTGGCCATTTGCCTCCTCTACCATACAGTCAAAGCTTTTGGAGCCTAAATTTGCAGAAACAGAAAGTGAGGTAGCAAATTGAATCTAGTCTTAGATTGGGGGGTGGGGTGGGGAATGCCCAAATAGAACAAAATAGTACAAAGATCAGTTGTCACGGACAACAGTTCTAGACATCCTTTCCCCTGAAATATGCAAGTTTTCTACATGCAGGGAATTTCTTTGAAGCAAAGAAGGACTAAATTATTTGTTTATTTATCACACTTCTTCCCAGTGAAGCAAATCAGACCAAATGAAATCTTGAAGAAAACAGAGGAAACAACAGGACATAGATATACTATAAAACTTTCTATATAGGTACAGATACATATTGAGAAATAAATACTATCCCTCAAGCATAAACAGAGAGCCAGTTTGGTAGAGTGGTGAACCCCACCGCTAGAGAAACTGAAAGACTCTGACTTCTAGTCCTGCTTTAGGCACAAAGCCAGCTGAGTGACTTTGACCCAGTCACTGTCTCTCAGCTCTAGGAAGAAGGCAAGGGCAAAACACTTCTGAAATTATTGCCACAAAAACTGTACGTGTCCATCCATGGTAGTTGCCAGAAGGCAAGGCTGACTCAAGGGCACCCACAGAGAGCGAAAGAGAATAGGAATACATTTAACCATAATGGGAAAACTGTGACCCTGAGTGTTTTCTAAGTTTGCAATGCAGCTTCTAAATGTTGCTGGGCATCTCTTGCTCTACAATTTTTTGAGTTTAAATTAATTTCAATCATTCTTGCACTGGGGATTCCTTCAAAGAATTGCTGCAAATAGATAACAGTTTTCTATATGGTCAGCCTATGCAATGGTGATAAACTCCAGGCATGCTTATCTACAATTAGTGAGAATTAAAAAACTTTCACAGGACCAGGAGAAAGAAATTCAAGTTCTACCAAGTGCTTTCTCAGGGGTGTGTTTTTCCCATTATATCATTATGTTTTGCTTTGAAGTCTACATAGAACAACAACACAATTTCTTTCCCTAGTTTTGCACCAACACCTCAAAACAGGGTTTTTTGAGTTTAATTCAAATGTTAGTGCATATGATGTTTATTGTGTTGAAACACAATTGCTTATGAATGTTGTTTTCACATTCCCTACATGCTTGAATGTGTAACACATGTGCCTTCTAAATACAGCTTTATATGAAGACAGTTCACTGCATGATCACTTTAAAACTTGATTTACTGTTCCATAGACACAACTAAGCAACTAATCTTCCAGGACAAATGTGACACATAAGAACAACTAAACTGAAACATATAAATTGCACATATCCTTAAAAATATTATTGTCTGTAATTTAATCTAACAATATTTCTAGGCCTATAACCTTGCACGCAGAAGCAATTTCTCAAGCATTAATACTTAAATGGGTCATATGCACCACATCTGTCATTCTGTCCTGAAGTCTATGAGGCACAACCAAGACTCTGCAAGCCTATTGATTTTTCTAGCATTTGCTTTAATTTACTTAACCATTGAGAAATCCATCAGTACATAAAGGGCAACTGTCCATTACTGCCTCATTTGCAGACATTCTTTCTATTCATTCCCCAACCCAACCCACTGTGCCTCTCCCCTTTTGGTATAAATGCTTAAAAATGCTTCTGTATTTATGATGCAAAAGGAAGGGTGGGGGAAGGGAGATGTCTGGAAGATGACTCACACCTGTTCTATTCAGTGAATTGCTGCACTGAAGTATACCTAATGTGCTTTAAAATAGAAAATAATATCTAGACTTCATATATCTGTGTGCAAAGGGTGTAAATTAGGTCCTAATTATATTAACATGGAATCTGCCTCCTAGCTTAAATGTTACATGAGCCCTCTCTAAACATGCAAAGCTCTGCTGCAGTTCCTTTATGAGCTGATGATTACTGCTCCTTCTTATGTTGTCACTAAATATTCTGTTTACAAATAAACCATGAAGCCCTGAGCCAACTTTTCAAGAATAATCATCTTAGCATTTTTTTTTCCCTACTCCACACCACCCCTGTTCTAGCAAACCTTCACCACATATGCATGGCAACAATCAAAAGCCCAGGCTTCATCTAATTACTCTATCACATAATTTCACAAATTGCCTTTTCGCTGGGGAGCCAAGTGCAAAACACACTCACAGTGGGATTTCAGGCAGCAGCTTTCATTTACTACTCATTTCTTGTTAAATTAAACACAAAAACACCAGTTGTGTGAAAGAAGTCAAAATGAAGGCTTGCAAATGAGCCAGACAAGCAGATCTCATATTCATACCACTCTTGGAAAATAGCTTGTTGGCAGGCTGCATTTTTAATTGCAGTACTATATCCCTTAACCCTTTTGGAGCCCTAATGCATTTCCAGAATTACAACTAGCCTACTCTAGAAAAACAGAATCACACAAAGACAACCTTTCCTAAGCTCTGCAGAGACACACCACTTAAATCACTGTCAGCAATGTAACATTACATCAGCTGCACATGTATATCTTACATAGGCCAAGATCAAAATGGTTTTGTTAATCATCCAGGAAGATTACAAAACTCCGACTCATAATGCTAATAAATCCAAACATCAGATACTGTTGCGGTGAGCAAATGTCTACTAAAGCCCAATTGTGTCCTATAAAAACCAAGCCACACTGATTATGATTTGGATAGATTTCAAACCTCTAAACTGTGTAGTAGAAAGGATCAATTATAACACGACAACAGGTCAGTGGCCATTATGCCATGTGTTTAATAGTCACACACATTTTCAGTTCTTCACACATACATTTTCTCTTCCCCAAGAAGGGTTAAATTTGCATGAGGAATCCACGACTGGTCTGGAGCGAACCCTCAGTTCTTTCCCTATTAATAAGACAGAATTCCAACTTGAAAGTAGTAGTAGAGATCAAAGTATCATATTGTTTTCTACCTTACATTTAAGCTTACAACTTAAACTAACATTTTCATAACCAACAAAACTCAGGACTAAATACAGTTGTTTTAAAAGCAATATTGTTCTTCCTGTAGCGCCACCATTTCATATCAGCAGCAAGAGCTCTGCCCGGGTTCTCTGCAGAGGGAAAGCAGCAGCAGCAGCAGCAGCTGTTTGTGTGCTCCCACATGAGAAATCCTATTCACAGACAGGTGGAATAATTTAAAAGCCAATGTGGTGCCATTTTGCTATAAGCATTGTAATTGTTTATCCCCCATAATGGTACACCTCATATTTATAAAAACATAACTAAAATTACATATTATTCCCACAAATCCTAAAACTCTTATTATTGCCTGCTTTCAAAATATATTTGTGATTTAATAGCACTCCAAGGTTGAATGAGCTCTCTTGCATGGATGTAACTACAAACATTCTATTCCTCCCTGAAAACAGAGGATAACTGCACATACATACACGTTTTCTAACATGTGCCTGAAATCTAGCTCTCTGTATTAGAGGTGCATATGACTAATAGAAGACTCAAATTACATACCTAAATGTACAATATCCTGAAAATTAGTTCTGGGAATTGAAGGGACAAACCTATTGCAAATAGGTTTTTATTTATTAAAAACAGTTGAATACTACTGGGGGGAGGGGAGTATCTCAGAGTGGGAGATGTGGGAGAGCAAACATCAACAGAGATGTCAATATGTTGCAAAGATTTTCTACAAAAAAACCTCATACCTGTCCTGTTCACTTGAACTGAAGACAGCAAAAGCTAGGAATGCCACCAAGCCTCGAATTGGTAATATGTTACTACAACACCAAAAAGCACTTTCCTCACAGATACAGAACATATGCTGATGAAAGCAAACTATAGGTCATTTTTTGATTCTGAAAATTCTTAATTTTCACTCCAGGTAGATACATTTTGCAAGTTTCTCTTTTGCTTCAAACAAAAGAGCACCTTGACATGCTTACTTGACCAAAGACTTAACTCTATCTTTCCCAGATTAATTGAGAATGTAATTATATCACCACCATGTTCTTCCTTTTTTCACTACACATGCTAAAACACAGGAGTGGGGACTGAAAGAGACTAATCTAATATTATATGTAAGCATTTGTATTCTGTATGTGCTTGACCTCATGGTGATGTCATAAATTACTATTTTAGCACATAACTGTAAAACATTTTATTAACACAAGCACAAAGATAAGTCCATTAAATATAAGTTCTGATTCCATACTTCCCAGCACATATTTGGAAACTTCCTTCTAAAATTCATAATGCTTAATGCAAATCAGATACATTATCTGTTGGCGATGTCTCTGTACTTCTGAAAATACAGTGAAATGGAGAAGAGGGTAGGGAAGACCTGAGGAAGAAGAAACCTGGTTGGCTCACTGTTAAATAAGAATGAACCACTCAAAGAAGCTACTCAGAAAAGCTTCCACTGACCTTTGTAGTGGTGAATCAGGAAGGGGCCACTAAATTCAGCATTCTGCTCAGTGCAGGAGTCCAATTGAAAGCCACCCTAACAGATATCTAGCTTTGGTTGGAACACATCCAAAGAAAGGACCTGCATCACTTCCCTGGGCTCCTCTGTTGAATCGCTCTTACTCTGGTAGTTCTTGGTTCACCACCACCCCTCAAATACATGTCCTAGAAAAATTAATGTTAAACAAGTGCTTGATTCACTCTGTTATGGAAACTTATTTTTAAACAAGAGAAAAGACCATTTGGATTGACTCAAAAAGCAGCCCCCATCTTAGAGACATGGATACTCTTTGGGGGGGAGGTGGGCGGTAATAGAAATTTGAATAATAAATAAATATCTAAAATGGCGTCTGTCCAATGCTGTTTGGGGCACGCCTACTGGTAGCTAAACTCTCATCCTTTCCAAATATTACTACCACTCCTTATGGAATAATTTTACCCATGGGAGGAGAGGAATGAGTGAATGACAGCAGCACCAAGTCCAGTTGGCATTACGTGGGAACCACCAGTGGCACTCTACTGAGGGGCCACTGACTTTGGAAGACTGGCTCAGGCAGTGAAAGATGAAGGACAAAAATTATGCCCTGACAGGAAAAACGCCTATGAATAGAGTGTCAGATGTAACCGACCCCTGAATTCTGAGTTTATGGAGAAGTAGGAGTATCTGTGGTGATAAAAAGGCCTTTTATGCATCCTCAGAGGCACTTTACTCAGTACTCTAAAACCTAACCCTAGTGATGAAAATAGGCTGCTAGGTTAAACTCTGATAAGTCTTTGCACAAACAAACCGAGAGGCAGGAACATGTTGGGAACTTGCCTGTGCAAGACAAAAAGGAGTGCCTATTTTTATGAAGAGTTGTTGGAAGAAAAGTGAGGGGATAAGAGATGATTGTCTTGCATTAGTATGTCAGGGGGGAGAGAGAGAGAAAGAAATGCTTAGGTTTTATGTTCTCTAGAAGGAATCTACAAGTCGTATTCTTTAATTCTAAATGGGAAGAAAAAGAGAGTTTATCAGGTAAAACAGTAGGATTATTTATTATTGCTTAACTGTCTTGAATTTGCTCAGTAATTAATAATTTTGGACTGGTAACTTGCACAATTGCCTCAGTATTCCTCAGGCCACAAAATAGCACCAATGTTTATAAAAAAATATATCATAGCATATATTTTTAATTTGCCATGTAGATGTACCACATCACTGCTTTTGCTAGTCATTCCCACTTCATTGACATTTAGTTCCCACTTTCTATTTCTGGCATATTAAAGCCTAGACTGGGCAGGTCTCACTGTTATTCATCAGGGAAGCATGCTGGGCTGTTGGTCTGTGCATCCACTCACCCATTTACATCTTGAAATTCAGAATGAGGATAGACAAATCGATTTCTGGTTCATGTCAGTTTCACAAACTATCACAATCTCTCCTTATCTCATTTCTGCATCAAATTGCTTTTGTTTTAATTAATGAACATTTCTAATTTAAACAACTTTTCTTAACCAAAATGTATGATAGAATTTACATAAATTCTATCCTTAAGTAAGCATTTCTATATGTATTTTACCCTAAAATGTATCTTTTAATATACATATTGTTTTTGTTTTTTAATCTTAGGGAAGATCAAAATTAATGATATGTACAAAGGTATAATGTATATACACGAGCTTTTTCTAAAATTGAGAACTACATTTTAAAATCTGGAGAACTGCAAAATCCCAAGACAGTTTGGGCTAGTGGTAAGGCACAAGGCTAGAAATTAGGAGACCATGAGTTCTAGTCCTGCCTTAGACATGAAAGCAAGCTGGGTGACTTTGGGCCAGTCACTCTCTCTCAGCCCAACTCATATCACAGGGTTGTTCTTGTGGGGAAAATAGGAGGAGGAAGGAGTATTAGGTATGTTTCCTGCCTTGAGTTACAGTTGTAATCGAAATTATTCAACCCCCATTGCAAATCAGGTTGATTGTCAAAATGTACAGGCTGTCAGCTGTTTGCAATGAACAAATCAAACAAAAGCAATTGAAATAGCTCAACACAACAAATACTTCAAGTGGTGTCCCCAAAGTCAACTGAAAATGCAACTTATAATGACTTCTCCAGTCTCAAATTATTCAACCCCCTGAATAGAATCCGTCACAACAACACACATACAGTATGCAAAACAGGTGTTGTCTCAAGCACACCTGATGCAACTAATCAAGGGCTTCATTAGTTGCACCAGGTGTGCTTGAGCTGGAACACATGAAATACCTGAAGTGGCTAGGGGTTTGTTGAGTGTCACGTTTGATTTCATGTTAGGAATACAGTGTGGCTAAGTCAAAAGAATTGTCATGAGTAAGGATGGCGAGCAGGGGGCTCCCATCCAGACTGTCAAGCGCATGCGTAGCACTGATGAATTGTTCAGCCATTCAAAGAGACACAGATCGGGACCGCCTTAACCCTTGGGGGTTATATGTCTGGGTTTTCCCACGCTTCTTCAGTTTGTTAGGATCCCTGTTAAGTACTAGCAATAAATATTAGAGACCAGTTCCTTGTCTCAGTGTGTTTCCTGGTTGTTAGGACAAGAATGGTCCAAAAAGTTAAGAGAAGAGATCATCACCCTTCACAAACAAGGAACAGAATACAAAAAGATAGCGAAGGCACTGAATGTTCCTAGAGACGCTGTTGGAAGCATAGTTCACAAGTTCAAAGTTAAAGGAACAGTGGTTACACTACCTGGGGCAGGAAAAGGAAGCTGTCAATGTCTGCAACCAGATTTCTGAGAAGGCAGGTGGAGAGAAACCCTCGAGTGACTGCAAAAGACCTGTGGCAAGACTTGGTGGCAACAGGCACCAAGGTTTCAGTGAGCACAGTAAGTCGCGTACTAAACACAGAAGATTTCCATGACAGAACTTCAAGATGTACACCGCTACTGACCCAAAAGCACAAGAAAAGTCAGCTCCAATACGCTCAAAATCATATAAATAAGCCACAGAAGTTTGGGGATTGTGTTCTGTGGAGGGATGAAACAAAACTGGAACTTTTCAGCCCAATGGATCAGCAGTATGTCTGGAGGAGGAAGAATGAAGCATATGCTGAAAAGAACACTCTGCCAACAGTTAAGCATGGTGGTGGCTTGGTGATGCTCTGGGGCTGCTTTGCATCCTCTGGCACTGGAAACCTGCAGCGTGTGGATGGCAAGATGGATTCATTGAAGTATCAGGAAATCCTCGGAGAAAACATCATGCCATCTGTAAGGAAGCTGAAGCTTGGGTGTCACTGGACCTTCCAACAGGACAATGATCCCAAGCATACCTCAAATTCCACTAAGGTTTGGATGCAGAAGAAGTCCTGGAAGATTCTACAGTGGCCATCACGGTCACCTGTCTTGAATCCCATAGAAAATCTCTGGTGGGATTTGAAGAAGGTGGTTGCAGCACGCAAACCCAAGAATATTACTGAACTGGAGGCCATTGCTCATGAGGAATGGGCTACAATTCCTCAGGAACACTGCCAGAAGCTGGTGTCTGGCTATGCATCTCGTTTGCAGCAGGTCATAACAGCAAAAGGTGCTCTACTAAGTACTGAAGATGCTTGCCATGAAGGGGTTGAATAATTTTGAGACTGGAGAAGTCATTATAAGTTGCATTTTCAGTTGACTTTGGGGACTTATTTATAAAAAAAAATTATAAAAAAAATTAAAAATAATAAAGGCAGGATAAAAAAATCTTAAAAAAAGCATATGGCACTCTGAGCTGTAGTTCAAAAAGTATGTATTAATTTGGTCAATGTAATTATAAGCAGAGATGTTATGGGAAAGCAGGGTTGTCTATACGTGACATCAAATGTACATATGAAAGAGATGGATCTTGCATCATGATGCGGCTTGGGAAATGTTGACAAAAGCATTGGATCCTACAGATGCCTCTGATTATAAGTAGTAATGAAATGAAATCCTCAAGCATCCTTAAAGCAGAGGCAATGCTAGGACAAAAAAAATGTTTGTGAGCACCATGGGAAATTATGCCACCCTAACTCAATTTCAACTCACGTTCATTACTATTAAACATTAGTGTCTACCTCCTACTATTGTACCACGAACAAATGTGAATAATTAAAATTGCAGTATTCATATATAACATGTTCGTTAACAATAAACATATTGATGGGCTAATAATTTGCACTACTATGTATTATAAATCAGAAAATCAAAACAATTTCAAAGAACCAAGGTAGTATAGTAAGTAATGTGTTGGGCTAGGATTGGGGAGACCTAGGTCCAAGTCCACCCTCAACTATGGTAACTCAGCAGGTGACTTTGGGACAGTCACTTTCACCCAGCCCAATCTAACTTGGAGGGTCACTCTTTTGGGGGGACCAATAGAGGAGGGAGTGCTATGTACACATTTTGGACTCCTGGAGGAAAGGCAAGAAAGAAATCCAACCAACCAACAAATGCAATTCTCTGTTTCAAAAACAGCATCTGTGAATGATGCCAATTCTGCAAATAGTTTGCAAGATATGTTCGTTTTAAATGTAACAGGCATGTTTGGATTACAGGTATGTTTGGTATGTTTGGATTATACTACCTTAGCCCTGGTTGGATGGGTAATAGTCAGGTTTCAACTCCTTAGAATTCAAAGGAAAACAGATGGCTGAAAACCATCTACTATAGCCATCACCTATTACTTATTTTCCTACCTGAACCCAGATGTTACATTACTTAGAAAATTAAGTATTTCTTTCATAAATGACCTTGCCCATTATAATTACCTATAGGATGTTCCCTGCCACTGCCTCTTGTCCCTTGCCCCCAGGTTTTCTCTATATCTCAGTTTACCTTTGGGTTTCTTTTTCCCAAAGAGCAGCCATTAACTATTTTTAATTTCAAAGAACACCCCCAGTGTCTATTTGGGACCCTAAGGCATTCTTAGAAATAAATATGATAGCTTGCTATATAACATCTAGCTTCCCATTTCATTTTTTTAATTAAAAGAAGCTTAATAAAATAAAATAAATTAAAGTCAGATGAAGTGTGGAGTCAGAGGGCTCTAAGGGAGGCACCTCAGGCACCTTGGCCCCTGCCCACATCACACTGGAATCCCAGACTGTGGCTTAACAGTTTATTAGCCAGGTATTTTCATGGCAAGATGGAAGATGACTGTACAGATGCACCTGTAGGCCTTATAGTTGTCCTGTGAAAAAGTTACTCCCTTTTAAGCAGGGAAAACTCAAGAGTAATTTGTCAAAGCTAGAGGTTCGTGCTCTATTTTAAATAAGTAAAGGTAATTATATCGCAGAAATACATTTTTAAAGATGGATGTGGCTAACAGCTACTAGCAGCACATTGGCTTCAAAGGTCCACCATTAAAAAAGTGAACCCTTAGAAAATTATTAGCAATGCTAAGGGACATAATTCACAGGTAACTGCAGGAAAACATTATTATATAAACTTCAGTAGCAACCTGAATTACTCCAAACTCAGTTTAAACTCACAAAGTTAAACTTTTTGCAAATCAGAATTAACTTGAGGCAAGAAAGTTTTTTGGAATTTCCTTCTTCTGTTTTGATGAAGGCAGGCAAGGCTAGTATGCATGCACAATTAACTTTAGTGGCCTCGATGCAAAGCTAGAATACATGGCATCTGGATTGTGATTTATGAAATACTGGGTTGGATTCACAGGCCTGCTTTTGTGGGTAAAGAAGCTTTTGGAGCCAATCACATGTTTCCAATTACAATTCATAAAACCCAGTCTATGTGGTCCCACTGAGACCAAGACAACAAAGTAGTTTTATATTTTGGCTTGTTGCAAATTACAATTATAATCTGAAACAGATTTAATTGCAAAGCATTCTAGTGTAGACAGTTACATTTCCTTTTGAGTTTTTGTTGGTACTTTTTGCTTCAGTATGATTTCTTATGAAGTCATTTAAAATCTTATTCCAATATGTAGCTCAAGACTGCACAGAATTGCCAAATTCTGTAAGGTTTATTAACAGTATTACTCAACATTAAAAAAAAAAAAGATCTATCTACCTACCTATTTAGCTACCTATCTCTCAGATTTACATAGATTATTCAGATGTGGTGTGTGTCCCCTCCCCCCCCAATAATTGCCTGTGAATTGTGGGGAGGAGATCATCTTACATACAGTGTTGAAAACTAGTGAATGGGTGGGAATGCAATTGGCTGCAGATGTTGCTGAAAAGTGTGGATGCCCCTGAAGATTAACCATTGCTTGGAGGGCTGCCTACTTGCTGAAATTTAATCCTTTTTGTAATGCCTAAAGTGTTTCTTCTCTCTCTTTAGTTTCCTTTCTTCTTCTTCTTCCTCTTCCCCTTCTTCCTCTTCTTTTCCCTTTTCTCCTTGCCTCATCTGTATCAACTTTTGTTCCCCTCAGTTCCCTCCCTACCCCTTCCTCTTCCTTTTCCTACATCTTCATCTTCTTGTCTTGCTTCTGTTGAAAGGAAGGATAGGGATATATACATGTTTTGGTGTGTGTGTGAGAGAATGGTTGATATATGCAGATGGCCAATCAATTAATTTTATAAATGAGAGACCTTATTTTACAAGGAATTACTTTTGATATCCATACAAATAATGTTTTTTTGTTTGGTCCTGTTCCTTTTTGGAGAGGTTCTGACAGGCATGGCACTGTATTTTTGGCTATGTCTCTTCTTTTCCCTTCCGCCTACTCTTCCTTTGACAGAATTAAATACATGGTTTTCCTTTCAGTAACTAAACTGTCCTATGAATTAGCCAGTAAATGTTAATTTGAATATTATATCACCTTGTTTCAGATCACTACAGTATGTACCACATTCCTTAGATAGTGCTTTGTAAACTCCAGCTGTACTATAAAGTATTCTTTGAAGACACAGTCTGAATTATTCAATTAGTATACAATCTGGCTATCTTCTTTATTACATGATACAGGAAGAAATATTTTTCTGGTTCTAATAAAGCAGTACAAGTCATCAATTCATTTCAGGGCACAATTCAATGTATTTTTCTTTAGCTTTAAATGACTGGTTAACTAAGGAGACACTTTTGGCTTTATCAGGCTCCATGTACACAAAGATCCTTAGAAAATGCTCTGCTTTCCTGAAATCAGACTGGGGGGTGGGGGGTGGGGGGTGGGAACAAAGCTATCTCTGCAATAGTATAATCTCTTTGGAACTCCCTTTTCAGAGGGCATCTAGAGGGCAAGATAGCTGAGGTTTTAAACCAGGCTGGCAATTTATTTTTCTACAATGGCCACTGTATGTTATAGGTTAAACAAAAAATGTTGAAAGCATTGTAAGCTTCTCCAAGTTTTATCATTTGTTTTAAACATCTGGCTTTAAATAACCACCTTGAGATGAGATATAATGGAAGTAAAAACAAACAACAACAACAACAACAACAACAACAGTACCACAAACAAGCCAGAGCCTAATTTTTGTGTTGTTTTATACTGCTTTGTTTCTGTTGCTTTATTTGTTTTGTAAACTACCTTGGAAAATTTTGTTGTCATGGGGCAGGATATAAATGTTTAAAGCAAATGGAAATAATACACAAAGCATTTTCAGAGAACAGAACATATCCTATTCCTTCAGCTTTTTGCAGATTGCCTCAATTACCTAGGAAGATGGAATGCTGATAGCTGATATTTGTAAATAAATTAAAACAAAATAGTACTTGTAATGGTAAAAAGGGGACTGACTAAACCAAGAACATAAAGAATAAAGAACCAAAGTACTGTAAAGGATAAATAGTTTTTTAATACTATTAATCTACAATCCTAAATATTAATCCACAGTCCTACAGATACAATAATATTTGACAAATCAAAAGATTCTGGGGAAGTTTTCAATTTATAAAACTCCTTCTTACATAATTCTCTACTTGCATGCACGCACACACACACACACACACACATACAAGCGTGCACACATACACACACAGTTTTGAAAATGATGGCATTATATTGCTGTGTTGCTTCCACAGGACTAAATTAGGCCTGAAAAACATCCTATCTTTTACATACAGGATGATACAGCATTACAAATCTTGGTCCTGGCATTATGATACTTAAGAAAAACTCACCAAAATCCCAACCTGCTATTGTTTTCAATTCTGACTGTTGATGAGTGCTTGAATTTACAGGAATTTACTAGGCCCCCTTTCTACTTTATAATCCACCATCTTCTCTCACTTTTCTCCAAGGTGCTGAAAAAGAGGAGCCAAAGAGAAGATTGCCTTACTTTACCTCCTGAAAATTCAAGCACTGCTGTCTAAGGGATAGCTTGAACTTTGCAATCTCTGATCCCAAGGTATCAACAGAATTCCACTCCAAAATCTAGATTAAGCTATCATCATCATCTATATGAGAATTTATCCTGGCCAACGTAACATTTGTTACTCCCATTAGGTCTTACTATAAAAACAGAATACAGTACCATGTCATAAATCTGTTTGCAGATGATATAATTTTTTTTCCAAAATTCTAGCAGATATAAAACTCATTTACAATATTAACCGAATAAATTTCACAGCGAGATCTAAAGCCAATCTTGATAAACCATCCTCTATAATCAATACTGAAGCAAAAATGCCTGCACAAAACTACTGGACTTCTTTTTCCAAGTGGATTTAGATATTCAGGAATACATACAAGGAGTTGGTGCCCTTTAAAGAAACGTAATTATGACCCTCTCTTCCTAAAGATGAAAATACCTTTGTTATTGCTAGCAAAATAGCCACAATTAAAATACCTACTCCTAATTATTTTTTCCCAGTTTGAAACAATTCCAGATCCCTTGTCTATTATTTGGCAGAAAAATATGTATTTCTATAAAACCTAGGATCAGGCAAACCAAAAATAGAAGCAAAAGTACAATAGAAGGTTAGATACCAAACCTGAAAAATTGTTTTTCTGCTTTCTAGTTAAAACAATTCATTCACATTATTTGGAATTCAAAAGTTGTTCAGTGAGTAAAAGCTAGACTCTTATTCCTCTTTTTTTTTCTTTTTTCTTTTTGGCCTCCGACTGCTGGCAACCACATGGGTGAACTTTTGTGGTTTTCAAACAGCATTTCTGGAAGTAGTTTGCCATTGCCTTCTTCCTAGGGCTGAGAGGAAGTGACTGGCCCCCAAATTCATCCAACTGCATTTGTGTCTAAGGCAGGATTAGAATTTAGATTTCCCTGCTCCTAGTCCAGCACTTTAATCACTAGACAAAACTGGTTTTCTTCATTCCATTAGGCAATACAATTCTTCCTCAATACTAAAAAAATATTAATACTTACTATCACAAATCCACATTCAAAGCTAGAAATTTGAAAAAGATGGAAGAATGTTTTGGCTCCTAATTTTTCCCCTTTTCTCTTGTTCTCTATTTCTCCCATCACCCACATTTGTATGATCAGTTAGCAGAACAGAAAGATAAAAGAACTTTTTAGGATTAAACATTTGATTATTAATTGTAACCCTATCTTTGCTGAATATCTTTTGCAAAAGAATTGATCCACAAGTTCTACACTGAATTCAAACGAAGAAAGTGCTTTTTTAAAAATCCTTCTCATGTCAGAATGCTGTAAGCCACTCAGTCTTCAGAAATGGAGAGGCATATAAACCTAAGTAAGTAAGCAAGCAAGCAAGCTAATAAATAAATAAATATTTTTAAAGCCAATATGACTATATGAAAATAATGTTTAAATAATGGTATATTGTACATCATTTAAAATCAAAGGTGATTTTCCAGTATTATATAAAACTCAGATAAAGCAGACTCTTAAAAACTTTTAAAATCGATGGCAAGAGAACTTGGAATTTTAACTTGACAAATCAGTTTTAAAATGTTTATTATATGAATTTGTCTTATATCTATTTCAGCAATTTATTGATAATTGCAATACATACAATTAATAAATGGTAACACAGCGTGTTAGTTTATTTCTATTTTCCATTTTCCCAAAGTGATATAAAATAGTGACTAAAAATTAAAAAACCAGTAAAGAATTTAGAAAGATTAAAGATTAAATCTACAATTGATCTCAATTTTTAATTATATCAACGAATCAAGTATTTCATAATAGATTATCTCCAACTATATAAATATGTTTTTGACTAGACATAACGAGTATGTTTACATGTTGTATGTCTCCTTAAGATAGCAAATATATTTACCTATATTACAAACTACATTGTTGTTTTGTTGTTTCTGTTTTCTGAGGTTATTTTTCTGAGGATATTTTTCATTTCCCCCCCCCTATTTTAGTGTTTTGCTGATCCTTATGTGTTTAAATATTTTTAAAGAAATATTTGATAGCCTTTTTTTCTCCTAGTGCATTAAGATTAGTGGAACTGATGTATAGCAGTATCTCCCTGAATGGCATTGTCTTACTGCAATGGGCTTCAGCACCATCAATCTACTGGCAAACTCATTAACAGTATCAAAAGAAGGATTGTTGATTAAAAACACTGAATTCTAAGATTCTACCCACAATCACTCATTAAAATTACACTAAAGATGCAATCTACTTTTTAAAGAAAAGGCAGTACAGTTATTCCAGCGGACAGAATGTTTAACAAACAGGACAAAAAAAAAATGAAGATGAAACTGAAGTAGCCAGAATAAATGCATTTGTATTTAATGATTACTGACAGATTTTTATGTATTAATACAAAGTAAAATACATTATGTTAAAACACACAGACTAGAATTAGTCCATCTAGCCAAGCATTACCAGCTCTGAAGGGCAATAGTATATGCCCTATACTAGCAGCAATCTCTTATTCAGTCTTCTTTGAGGTAGAATGTGGGATTGTCTACATGCAGCATGTATTTTATACTCCTGAACTATGCCCAGGTATGCTGTGTGTATATGAGATTGAGAAAAGGGAGAGAGAGAGAATAAACAGGAGACTGTACAAAGAAAAACACCAGCCAACAATATGTGTGTTTGGGGTGTATATAAAGTTCCCGAAACTGCATTGCTAGAAATGACTTCAAGAATTAGTTGCATACTATTACTGTAGCAATGTTATACAAATATGAAATAAAACAGCCAACATTTCCTTTGTTCTTTTACTTTTTTTGTTTAAAATGCAGTCTAAAAGATGGTCTAAAGCTATGGACCAATTTTATAACAACTTGTAAAAGTTTACATTTGTTTTTTTAGTTATTTTCCATTGGTCAATGGAAAATGGAATAAGACTACCATAGTAATTACTATCTATGCTACTGAATTACCTGCTGGTGATGGGTATTAGTATTATAATTTTGAAAGTAGTCCTTTGAGATAACAGTACAATTAAGAAGTGTTAGTGGTCAATCAGAATGCAAGGTGTTTCAGTGCAAAGTTAATAATCCCCAGCTCTTCCATACTGCTTTAATTTGCAAGTTACTGTATGTTCTCCATATTTCATACTTATAATATACCCATGGAAATAATTTGGTGCCTAATAAATTAAATCCAGCACAAAACTGAGGATTATTATTTTTAACAATCAGAAATGGAAATTATGCATTTGTGAGATATATCCAGGGGCTCAAGACACATAAATAATACTCCCTTGTCCAATCTACCTGGTTATAAGTACATGCTTCACATATGACAGGATTATTTCTTTAAAAAGAAAAAAAATGTTTTAATAAATTACAGAAATTATTCATCTTGCATCAGTACAGATTCTTCATCTTATGAAGTACATACATAGAGCCAGTTTGGTCTAGTGGTTAAGGTGCTGGGCTAGAAACCAGGAGAATGAATGTTCCAGTCCCACCTTAGGCATGAAAGCCAGTTGGGTGACCTTGGGCCAGTCACTCTCTCTCAGCCTGACTCACCTCGCAGGGTTGTTGTTGTGGGGAAAATAGGAGGAGGAAGAAGTATTAGGCATGTTTGCCGCCTTGAGTTATTTATAAAAATAATAATGGCGGGACAATAAATAAATAAGTACGTAAGTAAGTAAGTAAGTAAGTAAGTAAGATACATAGTCTATAAAAATTCATCCTACAATGAAACATACAAATGTACCACTGACTATATACATAAATAGTATGTCAACTGCAGCAATTACATTAATCATATTTATTTTAAGTCATAAGCATTAGTTAGAAAATATCACTAACAGTTTTTAACACAAAAACTTGGACGTCACCCTCTCAATTCTAGATATACACTAAGACCAGTATAAGGAAAATTAAAGGCCAGTTCACATAAACCAAAAAATCCGAAGTGGTCTGAATAGATCTGTGGATTCACTTCAAAACCATTGCTTGCCTCTTTCATTAAAAATCCATCTCTAACCTCAGGCTTCATTTACTTAGTAAATGCAAATCTTTCAAACATTAGTGGTTCTTATAAAATAAACACCCAAGAAAGAAAGGTGTTTGTCATATTCAATACTTTTTGTTAAAAAAAAAATGCAAATTAGAGATAATGCAAAACTGCTTCTATACATTTTCATACCATTCTAATCTAACTGTTGAAATATAAGCTAATTTTTAGGAAAAATAATTTTTTGATATTTTTGTATTTTCTCTGACAGTACCAAGGAGAAAAGAAAGTAAAGGGGGAAAAATACTGGGCTGAATTTATAAGAAAATAGTTAAGGAGAAGAACAGTCTCTAAACAGGTGATCTTCCTTGTATTATACGTAGAGCCCTGAATTTATTTGGATCAGTTCTAGAAATGATTGTTTGCTCTTACTCATTTGTCAGATAGATGTTTCAGCCTCCATATGCTGTGACCCTTCTCTTCAGGCACAGCAGTTCAGCATGTTTAGGTCCACTTTGCATTCCATGTAACCATATTGCCAGCAGTAGTGTGTATGGTGGTCTCACAAAGGGCAAGTGATGTCCTAGCAAAGCTTGTGTGAAGTCTACTTTATAACACCCAAGAGAGGAAATATCCTTTTAGCTCTCAATTGGTGCTGACAAATCCATGTCTTTATGGACTAAGCTATATCTGTTATAACCTTTGAGATGGTTGATTCCTTTCCTATATAAACTGTGCCTAGTGGGTGTGAAGGTTACAAGAAGGTTATGGGTTCTACTGGTAGCCACCAGATCTTTTTGTCCTATACTGGGCATAGGCTATCTATTTCTGGATTTTGAAAAATGGATGTTCAGCTTCAATCCTCACTTTTGGCATTAAGTTTACAGTACAGCATTTGGGGGTGTTGCTCATTTGCAACCATGAGTACTGAAAATCTCTTTTTAAAAGATAAATAATAATTAATCTTAAATAAATATTAAGATTTTGTAAATTTCTAGAAACTCATAATAGGCCTCCAAGAATCTGATCACTCTTATCGTTTTAAACACCGTTTCTATTTAACTAATGGAATAAAAGTGTATATGTAAAATGATGCAGAAAGATCACAAACTCACAATAAAAATAAACATATTTGCTCATCTTAAATTATTTACCAGATCCAAATTAAGGAATGGAATGACTGGGAAGAACGTTAGCCAGTCTACTCATAATGAATGTGTGGTACAACGCATTCAAATACCTCATTCAAAATAGTATTAAAGGTTTTGATTTGGCTAGCATCATTTATAGTTGCAGCAACTAAAATGCACTTTCACATATATTTATGTACAAACCATGTCCAGGATTATAAATACAACAGCATAATCCTGAACCCACCTTCAAATAGCTCTGATTGGCACTCAGGGTTTAAAACATTTCTTTCTACAGCACTACCATTTCCCTTTCCCTGTTGCTGCATGGAAAGCTCTTCTTGATGATGAATTAGAGGAGGCAGCTGGGGTGAACAGGAAGGCACTGGCTGAGGTACAGGGAACACAAAAAAATTCTACTAAATACACAAATACCTGGACCATGAGAATGTCCCCGGACTGATTGAATTATGACCAAATGCTTCAGTGACAAGAGAGAATTTCCTTAACCAAAGGGTCTCACATCAGATGCTTATACATCTGACAAGGTAATATTGCTCCCCATACACACATATCCCATGCCACATGGTTTCTGTAACTTCAGAAGAATGTTTTTATTCAAGGAATGGAGGGGAACTAAACGATGGATGTTTTTCTCTTGTAGTATACTTTATTTCATTTCTTGCAGTTTTACGTATTTGTTGAAAAACTTAATAAAGCTTTATTAAAAAAAAAAAAGATGGATGTTTGACCTTGCCTCTCTCCTGTCCTACAGGCAAAGACTCACCCCATTCCCATTCCAATGTATAGGAATGAAATGTTCAGAAATCATGGTTCAGGAAGACTTACAAGCCTTGGTGGAGATTCTCTATGAACATACAGTTTTAAATAGAATATGGCACACTTTGAAAATGGGGGGAAAAGGTGTCCTGCTTTAAGGAACCTACTTGTTCAAATGAATATGACTCTTAAAGCACAGGGATCTTTTTTTATTCAGAATCATGTCAAGCTACTTTAAAAAACAGGAGAGAGATGCTGTGCAGATGTGCTCTGAAGTTCTTCATCTAAATCATTTTCAAAGCCTGCAGAGCCCAGGTATTAAATACATAAGGTCCATACTTGCATTCTGCCAACCCATGGAGATTGAGGACTGGCAGACAAATACCTAAATGTTGCAGACTAGCCAGTGTACTCCCCTTCTCACATTGACTGAACACAAGAAGAAAAGGAGCAACAGAAAAGAAACCTCTGCTTTTCTTATTTAGATGTCCAGAAAGAAAACAAATACCATCAAGTCTCTTAGCTTAGAGTTACTAGGTACTAAACAGCATAAATGAACATTGGCCAGTTTGTTATTTCTGTCTTAAATGAGAGGCTGAAGAAAAAAAGAACAGATGCAACAATAAAAAACAAAGCAGAATACTTATTTTAGTTATATAGGAATACTTTGTTGGTCAGACAAATGTAAGTTTCCTTATTTCTCTTCTTTTTTCCTTGCATAACAAAATATCATAAAGACTACTTTTAGTTCTTCGACCATATATTATATGCATTTTCTACTATAACTATGATGTTTCCTACCCAGGTTTCATTTTATACGTGATCTGGAGTCCACTTACTGTTAGATGCTGGAACAGCCATGCCCTCATGATATTTGTGGCTACTTTGGGAAAGATGCCACGCTTTTTATGTCGCTTTTTGTCCTTATCTGGATCATCATCATCACCTGTGCTGGGAGAAGCTACACTGTTGTCCAAGCCGTCACCTGTAAATATAGTGAATCAAATTTTTCACTTTAGCTATCTTGAGTTTCTATGACTAAAAACTAATTTAGGGTAGATACACAGCTGAACACATGCACCAAACACACACACTCACAATCACAGACCTACTGAAAATTCACATTGTATTTCATGAAACAATGTCAGGAAAAAAAAGAACTTCCTTACTTGAGACTTTGCAACAAGCCCCTTATTTGTGAGTAAACCGAGGTCTGAATCTTAAATGTGCCACAACCCATCCCACAGAAAAGAAGTATGAGAATATTGTACATCTTTAGCACTAGGTAAACTATACTCCACTTATTTCGGTTATGAAGCTATCGTGATTTTTTTGCCTGAATTCTAAAAGACAACTGCAGCAAAATATCATCTACTTTCTGATCGCAACTCTAAAGATGTTCTCTCCAGTCCTATCTGTGGATGCTAACAATTAAAGCAGGGATTGTGTGAATGCTCTTTCACTGAGCTACAAGCCACATATCCAAAACAGAATTAGTCTTATAGGATTTTTTTTAACAATGCCAAGCACATACAACGTAAGCTATTGTGTGGTAGACGTTATTTGGGACCATGTCTGGGAGATTTAAGTAAGGTGAATCACCATTACAAATTCAGTGTTTGCACATTCTGATGAGAAGTTACATGATATCCTCCTGTCACACTAAGACTGGAATATAACATTCTTCCGACTTCTCCATTTCTACAAATGTTGTAAAGTATTCTCTGCTTTTCAGAAAAAAGGTTCAAAATGCATTAAAAATGTATGTTTCTTTTAGGGAAAAAAATCCTTAGGAACGTGTACTTAAGATAAAACCATATATAAATATTTATTTTAGAAGTTAAAAAATACCCACACACATTTAAATAAAACTTTTGTTATGCCTTTTTTTCAAATTCTCATATAAACACAAAAATAGAATTAAACTGAATTATGAACACATGCAAACCAGAGATAGCCTGGAAATAGAATGATTCATTCATCTCTAATCATTATTGCATCATCTGCAATCATTGTTGTGTGTCCATCAAGAGCCTCCCTATCTGAATTTTATTAGTGAGCTTCAAACCAACCAGTTTATTTATATAAAACAACAGTTGTTATTTATGATGTAATTTTACCCTATTTTTCATACTGCAAGAAACACAGCAGGAAAGGACAGCAGTTAAATCCTGAAAAGCATTTTTCAGGGTAAGTTAGAATAATTACTTATCTTGTAATTTCATCTTTTTCATATGTCAGATTGGAGCTCCCACTGTCACATATTTTTACGAGCACTGATGTTTTGATCTAATTTAGGCAAATACTATCAAGAAAAGAAACACTTGGAAAACCTTTGTTTTAAACAGGCGTTTTAAAATAATGATCCACCATGCAATCTTGCAAGAATTCGCTCTAAAAAAATGCTTGTGACTACCTTCATACAAACTTCTGTGCTGATTCATGAAAGTTCAACTCAGGCATTCGTATTTCTAAAAAGGAGCCCTTATAGTAATCCTTTAGATGTCTTAGGCTGATAAAAGTCTTTGAAAGGTTTTATTCAGAGAAGCAATTCCCCATATAAAGTAATGATTCATAAAATAAACATAAGCAAACAACTCAATGGCATTTAAAATCTCCATGTACTAATCCACATTCTCTAGTCTGATAGGCAATTAAAGACAGGCGAAGAAGGAGAAATATATCAGGCAGTCACTGGTTAAAAGTAAAGGGCTTCTAACATGATGACATCCTATTGCCTATTCTTTTTTTAAATGTACTTTCAGTTCCCCAACCACCCACCCCCGCCCGGGCTTCAAATTATTTTAGCAAGCCATGCCTTGTGCTTGGATAGAAGAGAATTCATTGATAATTTATGGAAATATCTACTATAATTCAATGGAGGTTTTTTTTTTCCAGCTTTGTGCATCAATAGATAATCAAGGCCTCAAAGCAGCGTTAGCTTAGCATTACCTCAGGCAAAAGAATTCCTGAAAGCATGCCTTCAGGGCACCTGAATTATAGACTCCATTAGGAGGGGGAAGGCTTTCTGCATTCCATGTAGAACACTCCCCAGAACCTTTCCTGTTTATTTCTGCTGTATGAAAGCCGAAACATTAGGAACAGAAACCACCACCGCCACCCCTTTTTTAAAGGGAAGACTTATGTAGATACAATGGAAAAACCTTTCAAGCAAGACCCAGATCATCTCCCTTCAGTCCCAGGCAGTGACCTATCCCAAATAAAAGATTTCTGTTACATCATTAGCTCAAGCCAAAAACAGCCTTGGCTTAATGCACAGTTTGTTCTTCCTACTGTTTTTAGGCAAATACAGCTACTTTACTCCCATCTGGGAGGGAAATTACACTGCTGGGCTGTAATCTAAAACAAGGTTTTCATTGGAAGCAAATGCTTTCAATCCCATATAAAATACTTGGGCACGCTCAGAGAAGCTTAAAACAATAAACTTCAGCCTGGTCCAACAGAAGATAAAAGAAGGATAAGAGAAAAAAGCAAATTAATGAAATAGGGTCCTTTAGAAGAAATTACTTCTATAGATTTTAATACAATTGTTTCCAAGGGGGGAGGAGGATTCCGAAACTTGATTCTTTGTAAAGGAAAAATCTCAGTTAAATGTCTAAACAGCATGTCCATTCACTCTGCAATTCAATACTGTCACCTCCATAAGGTCTCTTGAGAATACTTTTCCTCTTCTGCTTTCCCTACCCTACTTTTTTTAAACAAAACAAAACAAAACAAAAAAGAACTTGAAGACTCACTAACTAACCACATAGTAGCAACTATGAACCACATTTGTGAAATGTCAGCACTGACTTCGTTCTTGAAGTTGACTTCTCCCACTGCCAATGAAGGCAAGCTGAAAAGGTGGAAATAATCATAAAAATGATGCTAGTCCATAAACAAGCTTACAGCCTCATTAGTATAGCAGTAGATTCCACTGGGTGATTTATACTCGTTTTGCTGATGCCATGAGGAAATGCCATAGGGCAGCTTCAGCCAACTCCTAATGGTTTCTGACAGCTTCTTAGCAACTAGTGCAAGCAGCGCTGTGGCGTTTGCTAGTAAGAGAAACTGAAAATGTCATATTATCTGTCCATGTGCCACAATGTCCATGTGGCAATTAACTAGTAGTCCAGTGACTGAGGGGCCAGAGGCTTTTAAAAATGCCCCTTGGCTATATAAGGGCATTGCTTGAATTTGTGTTCCACATATATGCAAGATTCTAATGCAGAAATCTGGATCTCACTGCCATCTTTCTCATGGCCATTGATGAGTTAGGCCTGCACAATATGCTATTTGGGGGGGGGGGTGTTCTGGGGAGGAAATCCATTTCCTTTCTTCTTTAGACACTAATGACATTATCAGAGTAATTTAGCAATAAAAAGTACCTTGATAAGCCTTGCTTGTAAATAAACCTTGCTTGCAAAGTACCTGGACCTATGCTTTTCAACAATGAATGGATGACAAAAGAGCTAGTTCTTTTTCTCATCTTTCACAAATTAGTCTAAAAGGATTTGAGATCACTAAAGCAGACACATTGCCTGTGAAATTGCTAGAAGCATAAGAACTCAGCATAGCAACTAGACACTATTTAAACAAAACAAAACAAAATAAATTAAAACACATACACCACAAATCTTGCATCAACCAAAATGACAGCTATGGTTCTACATTGCAGCTTTTCAGATCTCAAGATAATGTAACATATGTTAAACTTTTAAATTTTTTAGTATGGCCCTTTGATCTTTCAAGTAATATTTAAGTATTATTTTTAAAATATTTTGCAGGTTGTGGTTTAGTGAAAGGGGACAACTAACAAAGATATTTGTACAACAATCTGCCCAAATACAATTCCTCACAAATTCAGGGTCTAACCCGCAGAGCAGGGCAGATGACCTGTGACAACTCACAGATTGTCCTGAGGCTCAGATTTCAAACACACTTACCTCAAACAACTCAGAGTTGCCTATTTAAGCATACCCCAGCATTTAGGCTGTGCTATCTTGTTTCTTTCAAGACAGGATAAAGAAGCATTTATTGTATTCAGGCCATTTAATGACTCAGACTGGCCATGTCAGCAGGGGTTCCTCTCATTCAGGTCAAATCTCTACCCCTTCTCTTCCTAAAAGTTCCCCTTTGGTTCCCTTGATTGTCCCCTTTTAATTCCCCTCCTGCTCAAGAAAAGTTACACACAGAGAATGTATAGGAAAAAATCACTAGAATTCCATTCTTCAACAACATTACATTGAATGAGCTAAGGCTTGCAATGAATGCCAAAAATAACAAAAGGTTCTTTGACTTTTCTCTTGTTCCTTACATACGCAAAAAAGGGTCTTTAGGTATGTAAGAACAAGAGAAAAGTCAAGGAAACAGTCCACTGGTTGGAGGAGATGGCAAGATGATGAGAGAGAATAGGAAGAAGGCTGAAATGCTTAATTCCTATTTTGCATCTGCTTTTTCACAAAAGGAAAAAAATGTCAGAAACTGTACTATATGGGAGCAGAAGAAAAATGCAGGTTCAGATAGGCAAGGAAGTGATAAGAGAATACCTAGTTGCTTTGAGTGAATTCAAGTCACTAGGATCAGATGGATTACATTCGTGGATGCTAAAGGGATTGGTTGATGTGATCTCAGAACCACTGATTGTAATAATTGAGAAGTGATTAGTAGAAGCTAGCATGGGTTTATTAAAAATAGTTTGTGCCAGACAAATCTTAACAGCCTTTTTTTGACAAAGTGACTAGTTCAGCAGACAAGGGAATACTGTGGATATAGTATATCTAGACTTCAGTACGGCATCTGATAAGGTTGACCACAGACTTCTTCTTGATTAAATGGAGCAATTTGGGATGTGGGGTCCCGCTATGAGATGGATTCACAGTTGGCTGAACAACCGTACCCAATGCATGGTCCTTAATGAATCTATGTTTACATAGAGGGAGGTACCTCAGGGTTTTGTCCTGGGCCCAATGTTCTTCAACATTTTTATAAATAACTTAGCTTCTTAGACAAGGGAACAGAAGGAATGCTTATCAAATTTGGAGACAACACAAAGTGGGGATAAAGGGATTGCTAACACCTCAGAAGACAGATTCAGGGTTCAAAAATAAATACTTATTCTATGGGATTGCTAAAACTCTAGAAAAGAGAAATACTGCTCAAAATAGCCTTGATGAATTAGAGAAATGGGCTGAAAGTAACAAAGACCTCTAAGAACCCTTCCAGTCCTAAGATTCTACAAATAATTACCAGCTACAATAATAAGTTGACAAAATAGCAGCAGCAACAACAAATCTTTGGAGGGTTTTCTGTGTGCCCTGAAATTGTTAACACAAAGGCTACTTTCAAACCTTGATTTTTCTTAATTCTCATGAGTAAAATGATATGTTAACTACTAAATGTTTAGAACACTCGGTTTTTTAAAAATCTACATTTTGCACTAATGTTAGTATCCTTTAGAACAGACATCATAAGTGATTAGGCTCAAGATTTAAGCTAAGGAAAAAATGACAGTTTACATTAAGAGATGCCTGCTGGCCCAAATTCCCAGTTTAAGAGTTTATCTCCATTTCACACCTTTCAACAACATTAACAAAACTCCAAATTCTCAGTGGTTTTATAACTGTAATAGAACGAACAGGTAAAGATCAAACAGTAGGGTATAATTCCTTTGTATCTTTATGAAACAGGGTAACTTAAGGAGATATGAAACTTCTAGGTATCTCCACTGTTCTGTAGCCACTTCTGAAGTTACAGTAAAGACATGAAGAACAGACATCAGATTAACCATTAAGCAAATAGTCCTATGCATAAAGAATCATGGAATGGTAGTCAAAGAGAAAATGAAGTAAAGAAAATTATGTAGTATTGTCCTGTGGTGTAACGTGTAATACACACACACACACACACATGTATGTATAACACCCCACCCACACCTGGTTCTCAGTGAACTGCTATGGGAGAGTTAGAATTCATATTGTGCTGAAATGATTTGTCAATTTCCCTGAAGTCTCTTTCCTCCTGAGAAAGAGGCTTCTGTTTTCCATGATGTGCTATTTTTGACTTTATTCCTGAAAGATAACAGAAAACAGCTCTCTCTGTGTGTGCATGTTTGTGTGTTCTGTTACACATTCTTCCACCACTCTGTGGCCTTCCCCAGTTATCTATACCTCCTAATCTAAATATTCCCACAAGAGGAATTCCCCCAACTTGTCTTCCCTGGAATTAGCTGAAATGCAGAAAGCCAGAGAGGTTGCTGACTGCTGGAGAAGTTAATATATACCAAGACAGGACATTCACATTGGCCACTGCGTAACTAAAGGACATGTAAGCCCTCCACCCCTCACCAATGAGAATTTCATCTACAATGTTTTCCTTCAAAAAAAACTGAAAACGCTATTTCTCCATTCAGTTTAATGACAAAGGTTGGATTCAGTACAGGATAAATTTTTGGAACAGCATGCCCTTTAGGCATGATATTGTTAGCAATATTCTAACAGAAAAAGAATATTCTAAGGGTAGCTATATTCCCTAATACGTATTTCTTAAAAAGAATAAGAAACTGAACGTTGAAGGCTGGTGAAGAAAAATGTATACCATACAGAGAGCTCCTTAAAACCTTTCTTTCCTGGTGATGGTTACAAACCACAAACACTATCCAACTGTCACCACATCATGCCAATTTATTTATTGCTATAAAATACCTGCACACACATTTCTCTTTTTCATATTTTAAAATACTATGATCCAATCAGCCTTGCTCACCAGCTGACCATTTGGAACATTTAAAATGTCTCCTTCAAGTGGATTATGTGTGATAAATTAAAGCTATTTAATTAAAGCTGTTTAGAGAAAATTTTGACAAACACTGGAATTTACTGAGCTAAGGAACAGATAGTACCTAAGCCTGCATTCCAAGCTCCAACTTGTTACAATCCTTTTAGATAAGAATCTATCTCCACTACTTTAATTTTTTTTTTCTTGGAAGAGTATGTGTAGAAATGTACCAAACACCATTAGAATCAAAAGAAAGCTTTAAAATGTACCTTTGCCTGTAATTCAGCACTATCACTAGGGTTTGCCAAATTAAGCACCTTCTGTTTAAGCTCCTTCCCCTTTTCTCCCTCTACCTCAGCCTCTCTCAATTTTTCACACGAGAAGTCATTTTAGTCGCTTAAAAGAAGACATTTCAGAAGCACATTTTTGTGCTCAAGAAGCTAATACAATAAAAGTATCTACCCTGACCAGAGACTATTGGATTTTAGATTAGCATGTTGTGCTCAGTTGCAGTCAAATAATAAAGACCACATCCTGCCTCAGCTTATGGTCCTTTAAGGAAATGTATTTTTTTATTTTATTTTCTTTCTTTTGCATTCAATAAAGGTTTTAAAAATGTATTCTACTATACTTCCTCCAATATCCTTTTTCTTTAATAAGTAGCTCAACATAATAAATTCTCTCTTCTAAAAATATAGTTATATTTCAAAGTTTTCATATTCAGAATTAACTTGGAATACAGACTTCTACAATTGTCAGCCAAACTCTGGCACTGAATTAACATGTGAATCTTTGAAGATGGACTTAGGGGCAAATAATGCAAACACCTCTTTCTTTTTGACACTAAACTACAATTTTACCTTGGCAACCACTCTCAATTTTAAACATTTAGAGTTTGGTTTCATTCGCAGTAAACTAAGGATCATATGATCAAAGTAAATTAATAAAAAAGACTAATTATTGAGATTTATCACTGAAAAAAATTCTGGGCTTTCATATCCAAAACTGCAGATACATATTCCATGACTGGGTTAAAATATTTACAGAAGCAAATCCATGTGAGTTCAATGGGAGTTACTCCCAATTAAATATAGCTAGAATTAAAGCATCAGAATGTGAAAACTAGATTGTTTTTTAAAGATAACTAGCAGTTGGATGCTTGAACCAATTTCACTGAAAAGCTTCATGCTTGAGCTGATATGTAAAGATTTCCACATGGTGCTTGATCTATGAATATTCATTCATATGGGCAGGTTATCACTTGATGTTGCAATCACTGTGACACACATACACATTAAGAACATGTTACACATGCTTGTTTAAATATGACTTGGGGAAAAAAAAATGACTGAGAGTTGAAGTGGCAACAATCTATTTTGTAGCTCTAAAGGGAAAAGGGTTTCAGCGGTTTATGAGCAGTACATAAGGAACCTTGTCCAGACTCAGAAACTAAGTAGGGTCAGACCTAGCTAATAAGAAACCCCCAGGGAATGCTATAACTATGGTGTATACTGGGAAGTTGAATATAAATCTCAGAAGAAGGTAATGGCAACCACTCTCATACTGCTGTCACGAAAACTACATGGATGTATCTTTGAAGCCAATTTGAAAGAGACTTTTCCCTTTTTTAACTGAAGTGAAGAAGTTCAAAGATGCAAAATGTTCATCTCCTACATTTTCAAAAAAGGAAATGGCCACCCACCATTTTGGGGCATTCTTCAGTTGTTGAGCCCAAAGAGAACATTTAAACTCATCTCTGACTTTTCAGGTTAAACAGTAAGATCAACAAATGCAAGTATAACTCAACATCACACTTGCCCTCTAAATACAACAAGGCTGAGGATGAAAGGACCATGCCCATCACATGTAGTTGGCCCTGTATCCTTTGCATGGATTAAATACATGGTTTTGGCTTGATGCCTGAAATGGCTTCAATTCAACTCAACACTGGTCATGCAGAAACTTATATAAAATGTATCAGGGAGGATCTGGGAGGATATTGAGACTGTGCCTGACTCAGACAAAACAGATAATCAAATATGGAAGAAAAATCCTTTGTATTAAATAATATAATAACATATTATAAAGGAAAAAGATTAATAGAATCTGAAAAGTATAAAGGAATGGTTAGGAGATAATTTCTTTTGTACTGCTAATGCATTTTGATAGACTCCTGTAGCTGTCCTCATAGCATGGATTTAACTTCTAAAAAGATTCCCCAAAGGAGAACAGATGGGAAAGACTGCTAAGAAGATACTTTAAACCCTACATTCTCTACCTAATATTCTTCAGATTTGCTGCTGTACTATTATTGCTGGTGGGAATAATGGGAATTGTAGACAAATAAATCTGGAGAGCTCCTGGTTGGGATGACTAATAAAAGCAAAGGCTGATAATAACCAAAACAAGAGGGAAAAAATTGCATTTTTGCCTGTGAGGTTTTTCAGATAAGTTTGAGAATTGTTTCCAACAATGATAAAACTTACTCGATAAAAGGATGCAAAATGAGAAACACTTAATTTTTAGCGACCACTAATTTATGAAACAAACACTTCATAATTTTCAAAATGTATGAGACAAATGTGTGAGGGAAAAGTGAAACAACCATAATCCGTACCTCAACAGGGGTGGGAAATTTGATGCCTTCCACATCTTACTGGACTACAATTTCCATAATCACTGATCACTGCTGTTTGGAGTGACAGGAGTAGAAGTCCCATAACATCTGGAAATCACCATTTACCGCTCTTGCTTTAAGCTACAGTTTTTCTGTATTACCTAATGTCTCTCAGTAAATTAGTGATCTATACAAAGAAATTAAAATCAGCCTTAAATAAAAATATATTGTAGGTTTTGTTAATTTTCATAAATTCTGCATATTTACAGCTAATCGGGATATTTTGAAACAAATGTGAAAAGTCTAATAAAGCCCTTTAACTGAGATCAGCAAGCTAGTACAGATTTGGAACCCATAAAATGCTTCTACAAGTAATAAAATATTTGTAATAACTAACTTAATGTGAAGCCAACAAGTTATTTCTTTTGCCAAAAGAAGCTTAAATGTACATTTACAATGCACAATAAAAATCTAACACAATGTCTTAACCCAGTATTAAGTAGGCGACTCTTGCTACCTATTCTTATGGCAACCTACACAGAACACATGCTGAGTGGACTAATTCAAAAGAGCAATACAAGGCACACAAAATTGGTTTAAACATAAAGCTTGACTCTTGGAACAGACCAAAGTTTACAACAATATCATATAAGAACAAGACAAGTTTTTCATTATGCAACACCATTACAGTTCACTAAAACACAGAGTTTAGTAATACTAAGCCCAAAATCTCAACTGGAGCAAAATTACTGCTTTTGTTTAAATTTTAACATGCTTTGAAGAGAAGGTAGCCATCATTCCAAGTCAATATAAACCAATTCATTGACCCCATAATTTGAATGCATTACACATTTCTATGTAGTGTTATGACAAAGTGTCGCTGCTTAGAAAAATGTTATGGTTGCCCATTTTTTTAAAAAAAGCAGTATGACATCTTAAAGAAGTTTAACAGAAGAATTTCTCCACCCTCATGTCCCAATATCTGGATTAGGTTCTTTAGGTTAATACAAACATGTGAAGCTGGAATTAATGACAAGACCTTTGACCATTAAAGAAAAGATAACATAGCTCTTCCAAGGAATGTTTGCGTGTGAAAAGAGTCTAAATAAGGCAGAAATCAACTATAACAATTCTATGACAAAGGTTCAGTTAGAGCATTATACACACACACACACACACACACAAAGGCAACTAAAGGTGAGCCTGTTCACCATGTCATATTTGTCTAAGTTTTTTTTTCCATGAAGAGAACTAAAGGCAAAGAGTTTGCCTATAATTTCTACTGATTCAGTGAGACTTGACAATTCGTGAGTACTGGAGACACTCCCACTTATCTTTCATAGGTCTGGACATGAGAAATAATTTGTATTTGGTGCAGGTAGGTTGTCAGGATTTGCTGTTTAGCATCCAGGATGCAGTCACCTTATTCATACTGCAGTTTTGCTTGAGGGACAGGATGGAATCGCATTCATAGACAGTTCTCAGAGAGTACCTATCTATCCTCACAGTTTGCTCACTTTATTTTACTCATTTTAATATATGGTCCCTAGCAGCCCATCAGTGGTCTATAATCACAAAGAACAAATAAAGCAAAGGAAAAAAAATAGAAGAAAGGTATCATAGTACACTTCTCCATTCTGCAAGTGGTATGTTCTCGACACCAGTAAGGGGAATTGTTATGAAACCCATACACTTTTCCTTCTTCCATGAATAATGCTGACTGTATTTAAAGCTTTTTGGGTGACCTCACACAACCACCAAAGACTCAATTCTGTTTGCTCTAGGTTGCAGTGTTTTTTCCAGGCAAATCATGCAAACTGTCTATAGTGGGAGTCCCTTAATAAAGAATAGACAACAGAAGCCTTAATTATGTAAGACCTATAAATACCTAAGTACAGCTTAATACAAAGCAGAGCATGCAAGCTTATCCAGCCAAAGTAAAAATAACTTAGACACAGCCTCTTTTACCTTTTCCTAATTTATACACATCCATACATGGACAGAAAAGCATTGCAATTTAATAGGCTGCATCGTCTTACCTAAGGAAGTAGATTTTGTAACAAATCTATCAATTTAACATCTTTACAGACAGAGATCTTTGGTCCTCTGGACATTGTAGGGCTCCAATACTTATCAGTTCCACCTAATCAATGTTCAAGATTACAGAATTTGTAGGGTGGGTGGGTTGAAGATACAGTAGGTCTAGTAGGAGGTCTCAGGTTGATTTACAATAGATTACTAAAGATTTCTAATTTTCAAATTTTTAACAAGAGCTACAGATTCTTCCATCCCTATCCTAAACAATATTTATAGTGAAAAGAAGAAAGCTTCAAGTAACTACAAATAATTTTTGTGTTGAAGACCTATGAACTTATGTTGAGATGTTTGCAAGAAAAACATGGCTTTAGTGTTATTTAAGTTTAAATATGTATCTATTACATCAGGCTTTGGTTGGTAGAACTTGAGGTAACAGTAAACAAGCAAATTAGATTCTGCAACTTGAAGTCTGCTTACCTAACAACCTCTTGAAGACCCTCTCTCCATATGTGGAAGCGTTAGATGGTACATGTGTATGAACTAAAACATTATCTAGGATTCACAATGAAATGAATTAGATTTTAATGTGATCAATATTTAAACAAAAATATTTAAAATAATAAGATATCATAATATTGCAGATTAATTAACTCATTTATATTACAATCCTGATAGCCTACCTTTCTATTGAAAAATATGCAATCTATACTAAAAGAACCAAAATAGCAATAAAATAATTACATGAACTAAGCAAGCACAAATGCTTTCTGATAAAGTCCTGATTGCATGCTATAAAGTGGCTTATCATACTAGAGTGATAAGACAAATGTCTTGGAAGTACATTTCATGACTTACATGCTGTCTCTCAACCATACCCACTGTATTTCAAACTATGGCGAACCCATCTTTGTTGTTGAATGGAATGGAATGATCAAGTAGATTTGTATATAGAAAAAGATGGCTCTTAACGTATCCTGATAAACTGGTAACTTGGTTAGCTGGAATGTTATAATCAGGACAATTCACATCAGATCATATCTTAGTCACTGTTTTACATACAGTGGTTCTACAGAAAAAAATATTTGTCTGTGGCTGTGGTATCTGTTATCATGTGCTAGTCTGCACATACTTTTGATGGTTTAATTACTTCAGTATGGACAAGAAAAGTGAGAGACTTAAGAATAAAACAGTGGTCATGTATGACATTAATCAATGCTTTCCATTTGGGAGATTTATCTGGCTAGGCTTTTTAAATTTTAGTACACAAACTGATGCCCCATCTGAGCATATGTCATTAAAATGGAAATATACTGCAGAATGTGTCTTCAAAATTGGGCAGTAGCAACTAGTCCCTACACAGCTAGAAGAAAAACCATAGTTTGATCATTACCTTTTCATATTATCAATGTTCTACAAGGACCTGATACCTCCAATCTATTGTCCACTTATGGGGGTCGGGGGAAATCTGACTTAGTAAGGTGCCCCTTCAGACCTTCCTCCTCAATAGGTCATGGGACATTGTCTCCCTCACAAATGCTAACTGCAGAGGGTTAATCGTGTGAGTGAATAATATGCATTAAGTGCTTTGTATTGGTAAATGAATGCTCATTGTTTAAAAATAAGTACTGTCAATTATTCTCAAGGAGAAGTGAATCAAATAATTTCACTACAAGCACACAACATCACTCAATCCATAAATCATTTTGTCAACTGATTTATTAAGAACAAGTTAGGGTAAGGAGGCCATGGATTGCAGCACACTGAATATTTGTCATCAACTAGCATGATCTAGCTTGAGTAGTCTGCCTACATACTATAGTAATCAGATTTGGAGGAAGCATGGAGATTCCAAAGATCAGTGCAATGTGAGAGGCAATTACTTCATTGCCTCTGATAGCCACAGAGAATTTGGAGAAGAAAAGGTGGGCAGCAGGTGATGTTTCCCCTGAAATCCAAAAGCTGGCACTTCTACATTTCAGAAACCCAACAGAAATTCCGTCACTCTTACCCACAAAATACACACATCCTCTGCTGAGTACATGTTTCCCCTACCTCTCCCCAGTCTACAAATGTATACCTCTCTCAGTAGCTTATTTGATAATATAGTAGTTCATTAAAAAACAAGCAGGGGCTCCTAAATTCTTTGGAAACAATGAAGTTCTGGAAACAAAAGTTGTGGAGTTTAAAGTCAGAAATTTCTCTTCATTATAAATAATAATAAACCAAATTATCTCATGTCATTATAAAACAGAAGAGAGAATAAACACTAAAACATGTTCACTGAATCAGATCTCCAAAAACCTCTTGTGTCTGCAGAAGTTAGCCATACCCTTTTTGGAGACACAGAACTGGTACAATATCAGAAATTTTTAAGTACAGCCTTAAGTCACATTTAGGAGAATATACAATTTATCTAAATTATCTGGATGATGTCTGAAATATCTTGTAGAGGGAACTCATTGCACAGAACACTTATTAAGCACATAATAAATTAGAATGTGATAATAACCAACACTATTTTTTAAAAATAATCACCAGCCAAAAGCAGATAAGAAAAACAAATAGATGATGGGAATATAAATAGCTGGTCTCCAGGCTCTCATCTATAAAATTATGTAAACAGGGTATGAGGAAACTGAATATATTAAAATATACTCGACATTAAAACAATTTGAATAGTGTATAAGATTAGGAAGCTTAAAGTGTGCCTGAACTTTAGGAAGCAAAAGGCTACTGGCTGAGAAAAACAAGTTTTAACACATTCACCACTGTGCGTGTTTGTTTTTCTAAATCTTACAGAATTAGGTGTGCAAGTCAAATCTGCCCCCAGGCAGCTTTAACTCCAGTGACCTGCCCTCATTCGGCAGAACACCATGGGTCTTGCTGACCTTGCCAGTAACACAGAGGTCATATTTTCACATGGATGAACAGATCTTGAACAATTTCTCCAATGTATTAAGCACAAAACAGGCTTTTCTTCAACATCAAGCATGCATGACTCACCCGTACACCTCTCCCAATATAACAGACATTTGGGGAGGTAACGGGGTCAAGGAACTCCACCTCCACCTCCACTATCCACTAACACGGAATCGCACATATGCCCTCTTTTGCAGTTCACGCAGGATACAGATACAGAATAAGGTTGTTCTACATTCACTTTTATTTGTTTTTATTAGGCCTCACCTTCAACAAGCCAGGGTCAAAGTATCATGTAAAGGCTATTTGTTTCTATTTGTAGTCACTGATACGAGAAACTTGTGGCTGTGCCCACTTCTGTTTCATAGGATGAAAAAGAAGAGCCAGAGGAATTTCTGACTAGTCTACATTTTCGGCTTTAAAGATTATTGTTGGCCATCTTCCTTTGTGTGTGTAGGTGTGTGTGTGCAATAAATATCGAAGTGTTACGTCAGCTGCCAATAAACCATTGCAACACTGCCCAATCTGCATTTGCCTTAGAAAAATATAGAAGTGTGGAGCAATGTCGTTCCCCTCTCAAGTAATCCCAGTCTATCAGAGATCAATATAAAACTGAACAACATGATGCCAAGTCAACCAATTTGGTTACTTACTCCTCACTCAGAATCAGCACACAGCAATTGCATCCTTATTACTTATGCAAGTGGGCAACACATCTTTATTGTGTCATGCTGTTTTTATTGTTTGTCAGCACTGTCAAACAATCCCAATAATCACTGGAATGATTATTGCCATCCCATTCTGTTTCTAGGGCCTTCTGAGGCATAGAGAGATGAATGGAAGTGGAAATACACAACATGGTCGCCTTAGCAAACGAGTACCTATTCTGGGTATCACTTTGGTTGAGGGGAAGAAAATCATTTAAGCATGGCTGTGGCGTGAGTGAAAATGTTAATGAAACATGCCTTCTTATTTTGGCTCAGCTACATGAATGATGTATTGGAGGACAGGAACTTCTAAATGTTAGTGAAGTGGCATGAAACTTCCATATGGTATAAAACAACAAGGGTGATGGAGTTTTCATGTTATGAAGGCAAAAGGTAACTAACACAGCAGCATAAGGCTTCAGCAGTTTGAGTACCTGAGATATGCGTCAAAACTAGAAAAGCAATCCTATGGAATTGTTTATGTGCAGGAAAAAAGTTTATTTATTTCAACTATTTCACATGTTCTGGAAAAAATAACATAGAACAAATTCTTCATGTTGTTATATTGTGTAGGCAAACTGAACAATCAATCATATGCAGTCTATAGAAATCTGGCAGTATTTTTAATGCAAATTTAATCAAGGAATGGGTGGATCGCATTTTAATGGCAATTCCTAAAAGGAAACACATACAGATAGTCTTCACTTACCAAGCAGCTGCTTAAAGGCTGTTCAAAGTTACAACGGTACCCCAAAAGTAGATTTCTGAATGGAGCCTGAAATTATGACCCTCACAAGGCCTCTGCGATCACCTGACCCGGATTCGGCCATCCTGGAAGCAGCGGCCATTTGGGGTCACACGACCGTCCTTTGGTACCAGGAAGTCCTCCAGGCTTACAACGCTGGATTTCTGAGGCAGCAGGCTCGGTCACGTGGTTCCACTACTTCCTGTGATTTAGCAGCTGGCAGAGGCAGCCTTGTGTGTGCCTTACTGTACAGGAAAGGTAAGTACTGTTTCCATACATGTATTGACGTGTGCTTGCCTTTAATTCTTTCCCAGTTTTTGTTTAATGTAAGTGGAGATTTGTGTGGTGGCATGCATGTTCCATCCTCTGCCTGCCTCATTTTTAATTATATTTAACAATACTGAATGCTGGTTTACTGCTTTTAAAACATTTGTTTTATAAAAATCAGATTTATATACAGTACTATATGGTAACAAAAGCTGCAAAGTTTACTACAGCAGGAAATAGAGTTACAGTACTGTACAGCACCTTTCAACCTGTTTAGTACTGTACTGTAGAACAAAGATTCCAATGAAGACCTTACAGTAAAAGTTGAAAATAACAGTAATATTAACTACTTACAGTAAAAGTTGAAAATAACAGTAATATTAACTACTTACAGTAAAAGTTGAAAATAACAGTAATATTAACTGAAAATAATACTTCTGTAGCCACAGAAGCATTTCCATAGTCATGTTTTGGTGGCGCTGCGGGTTAAACCGCTGAGCTGTCGATCGGAAGGTCGGCGGTTCGAAACCGCGCGGCGGGGTGAGCTCCCGTTGTTAATCCCAGCTCCTGCTCACCTAGCAGTTCGAAAACATGCAAATGTGAGTAGATCAATAGGTACCGCTTCGGCGGGAAGGTAACGGCGTTCCGAGTCGTCATGCTGGCCACATGACCCGGAAGTGTCTATGACAACGCCGGCTCCAAGGCTTAGAAACGGAGATGAGCACCGCCCCCTAGAGTCGGATTCGACTGGACTTTACGTCAAGGGAAACCTTTACCTTTACTTATCACACTCCACCCCCCACAGTACTGCAAAGTAACTCCTGGTTCACTTAACAACCATGCAGTTCACTTAACAACCAAAGGAAACTACAAGCCCTGATCTTGAATCACTTGATGACGGCTGTGACTCACTTAACAACCGCAGTAAAAAAGGTTGTAAAAACTAGTCTGGATTCGGTTATGACTTACAACCAAAAATCTGGGCTCAGTTGTAGTCATTAAATGAAAACTATCTGTAAAACCATAATAAAACTAACACATTGCTGCTATTTATCATGGGTTTCAAATTTATAGGAACAAAATCCCATTGTATAGAGTTCCAGTTTCTAGAAAGGGCAGCATGAATGTCATTCTTTCCATATGATCAATGGCTTCTGTAAAGCATGGAAAGAAGCTGTGCTGTAATAACTTCTACAACCATTAACACAAGTATGAAAATCAACCCTTCACCACATAGTGTTCTAAAAAGTGAATGACCATTCAAATCAAACTAACTTCTACTGTTACAGAAATTGTTTGCTACTGCTTTTTCCAGGATGTTTTTCAACCTTCCAGGATGTTTTTCAACCTTCCAATCTAGCCAAGTCCCACATCCAAGTACTAACCTGGGCTGATCCTGCTTAGCTTCTGAGATCAGCCAAGTTGGCTAGGTGCTGCCACCTGCTGAGACATAGTGTTCTATCATCAGCTCTAAGATCTCATAAAGTGGATTTGGGGAAGAAACAAAAACAAAACTCTGTGTACAATACAGGCCAGAATATTTGCCTGTGCCTCGTAACTTTTGTCAAAGCCCTATCCTCCAGCAGAAGAAAGCTGTGCAGGTTTTTCATAATTCTCACATATCATGTTAAAGAGGAATACAGAAGATGAAGAATAACAGGCTTTTTGTCCAACAAGTCTTAACCAGATCCTTTCTGTAACAGAACTATGCAAAGATTCATTTTACTAACTTCTTACACTTTTACACATTGAAAAGATTCTCAAGGATCAAAGATAAGGACACAACACTGTCACAAATGTTCATATATACTTATATACAGTCATGAACACACACAGGTTTTGTATATATTTGCAGCTTCCCAAATGAGCATGCCTCAAATTGAAATATTATTAATAAAAGGCATAACAGGGTCATTATTTCTAACATGAAGGAATGGAGGAGTAGGATGAAAAAAGAGAAAGAGCAAAGGGTTTCTTTTCATTTTAAGTCAGAATACCAAATCCAGTTGTTTCATCTTGGAAACACAAAGAAACCTGTTTATAGGTCTGAAACATATATATGGAAACCTCTCAGTCTATAACCTTTCCAGAGAATTTTACAGTCAGACATATTCCTATCACTTGGACTTTAACAAGTACAGTACATCTGCAAAAGGAAAGAGATAAGCTAGAAATATGCTTCAGTTTTTAACTGAACATTTAGACCAATAAATGATATAAGCTATATCATGCAAAAGCTAAAGCACCATTGAAATAAATTAATATGTAAATAGAATAACTTTGTTTTGATCATGCCCAGGAATGAGGCCTGGCAGAATAAATTCAGGGAGAATAGTTGGGAACTAGTTGGCAGTAAGCAAAGTAATCCTATTGAATTTAATGGAATTAAAGGTGTTAGGTCATCCTCTCCCATGTGTTTAGTATCTTTCATCCTATAAAAACATTACCTAGCACAGAGTGAAAATTAAATGACTTGCCAAGAGTTTATATTTGAGTAACAGTAGAATAGGGTTTTGGCTCCCACCCAACTTTTCTTCTCCCCAACAAGCAAAAGTCATGAAGGCATGCAAGTGTACACATAGCAGGTCCTCCCCTCCCCCCCCCATTTCTTCCCACAAAGGTAGGTTGGGCTGACAGGCAATGACTGGCCCCAAATCATCCCTTAAGCTCCTTGATCAGGTAGAGACATGACCAGTTCATCATCTTAATTACTCTACTATACTCTACTATAGTAGCTCCCGCTCATTTTTTATATTACAAGTGGAACCTGTGACAATATTTATTTACTGGATTTCTTAAGGCTGCCCAGCTCCAAGAAGGCTCTGGTTAGTCTTCTAGTGCTGGATCAGATCTCAAATCTCCTGTGTTGTATTTTTGAGGAATATGGCACTGATTAAAGCAGCAAGATGAAACTTAAGGGATAATTGGGATAAGGATTTTGTCTAAAAATAAACAGAATTGTTTGTGTAGAAAATGTTAAAGAACAGGACTATAATTCTCAATACAGATAATATATATATTATCTGTAAACTATGTAAACTGACTTCTCATGGTATTTAGTGTTTCTCAATCATGCCTGATTTCTATCAAAGAAGGCTGCATTGTACTCCTTTGAAAATTACATTTGACTGAATGCTCATTCTTCTTCAGGAAATGTTCCTTGTGTGGCCATTTGGAGACTGCCTGGCCATTCAGACCAATGGAATTTAATTTTTTTCCTAAGAGATAAGCATCCCGAAATCAACTATACAATAGCTAATTTCTGTGCTCAAGAGATATGGCTTCCCTATGTTCAGACCTGACAACAAAAGTCGGTGATTTATTTAATTAATGGGATTTCACTATACTCTCAAATTGTATTTGGTTGTTTTAACTTTTATGGTCTAGTCTTGGACTGTAATAAAATGTTTGTTTGTTCATTGGCTGTTTGGAAACTTTGCACTTTTAAGTTTTCAAATTATCCAGCTTTGAATTAAATGCCAAGTAATATTTGATTACACAAGAACCAGTGTTCACATATGGATAAGTAGACACAAGAATGTTCACTCCAGCATTCCATGCTGTCAATAATAGGTACTCTATACTTAAGGGGTAAGGGACAAGATCTGTTTTCAAAGAGAAGCCCATGTCCTTTTCCAAAATCTAGCATTTGAAGATATACCTTGAATTTCTTACCCACTTAGATGAAAGGTAGATGGAAGCACATAGCTAGAGCTGATCTTAAAAAGCTAAGCAGAGCTAGGCCCGTTTAATGTTCAATCATCATAATAATAATTTATTAAATGTATATGCCACCTGACTCCCAGTGACTGGCCAGTTGAATGGGATCCACCAGGAAATAATAGAGCTGGAGACTACACTTGAAATGCAGTAAAACACCCCAGAAGGCAGAAAATTACTTCTGTATTTGTCAAGAAAACTACATGAAAACATCTATGTAGTCATCAGGAGTCAAGCTCAGCTTCAGGAAGACTTTACCTTTTTTACTTTGTGATCACTTATAAATGCTTCCCTTAACGCTCATTCAAGGTTCATGAATGTCTGCAGGTAGTCCTCAACTTACGATCATTCATTTACCAACCATTCGAAGTTACGACAGGACTGAAGAAGTAACTTATGACCAGTCCTCACACTTACAACCATCGCAGCATTCCTGCAGTCTCATGATCAAAATTCAGGTACTTGGCAATCAGCAGGTATTTATGACAGTTGCAGTGTCAGGTGATCGCCATTTGCAACCTTCCAGCCAGCTTCCAACAAGCAAAGTCAATGGGGATTTGCTTAACAAGCAGGCGATCTGCTTAATGACCATAGCAAAAAAGTCGTAAAATCGGGCATGACTCACTTAATGAATGCCTTGCTTAGGGACAGAAGTTCCAGTCCCAATTGTGGTCATAAGTTGAGGACTACCTGTACTTCTTGGCAGTTCAACTAGACTGATTGACTGATACTAAGAAAGAACATAAGGTAAATATGTATCTCCTGATATATTTCTGAATGATTTGCAGTGAGATCAATTGTTCATTAAACAGTTATCTTTTCAATTGTTTAGTGTATATTTGTATGTGAGTGAGTGAGAACACTTAGGCTTAGAAGTAAAAACAAAAACTGTATTTTTGTGTGAAGCAATAATTTCTCAGTTCTGATACTGAAAACAAATTTGGGAGTTGAGCATTTACTCAAAAGTACCTTTGCTCACTAAGTTGAAGAAGTCTTATTTCCTACTGAGATACAATTTTGCACCAGGCTGCATTTGGAAGAAGGAAGGAAGGAAGGAAGGAAGGAAGGAAGGAAGGAAGGAAGGAAGGAAGGAAGGAAGGAAGGAAAAGTTTGCACATATCTGAAGTGTGCTATCCCTGATTTATAATACAGGACATAATTTTTACTCAAACAGCTACATAACATTAGTAAATTGGTATATCACTTCCAATTAAACATGCACTTTGAAAACATTCTTGAATAGGAATTCACTTAGGAAAAACATCACACTAATTATGATTAAGCCCAACTTATAGTTGACCTACATGTTAATTAGTATCTGAATATGGATGAGCTAACTTGGGGTAGAAAAACATCCTGATACTGTTATGAGCATAGAAAACAAATTATATGTAATGTTTTGAAATAACATTTTGTAGCTGGTAGATAACTAGTAGATTTTATTTATTTATTTATTTATTCATTCATTCATTCATTCATTCAATTTATATAACTAAATTTAGTAGCCTGGAACAGAAACTTTTTAATTTGGAAAGTTGAGGTTTAGACTTTCTGTGGCTAGCAATGAATTGGGGAGATAAAGATAGAACAGTCATTGTTTGGAGTAAGCATAATAAGCTTCCTGTCAAAGTTACTTGCCAGAGCATGTGTGCTACTATGATACAAACCAAGCACCCCATTATACTCTTTTTTAAAAAAACGCATTTGTTCATGCAAAAACCTCTACGAAAAACAAGTTGGGAGGGAAATCAACAGTAGACTCGCTAGTTCTTGATGCCAGATCTTTTATTTTAACAAACACTTCAATCAAGGAAGCCTTTAGACTGTTAATTCACTGCTTTTCTAAACTGCAAGTAGTATCACATTACACTATTAAGCAACAGACAATCTTCTAACAAACCCTCTGCATCAATAGCTAAAAAGCAAGCAATGCTTTTAAATAAATGCTACTATCAGGTCTGGCAAATAATATAAAGAATAAATGATATACAGAAGAGATGCACTGTTACATGCACAGTGCTATCCTGTTACTTGCCTTTCCATTTGTTAATTTTTAATAAAAATTCAGCATCAATAGTGCTTATTTTGTTTTTCCTTCCTTGCTTTTATCTCAGTTGTCCCTAGCCAAGCAGGTATCCATGTCAAAACAGCACCCTTCAGTTGGGGGTTTGTTTGACCTCGGTCACTGAACGGTCAAGCTTTTCACCAGTTGTTAACACAAAGCTTCCAATCAGCCTCCAAGCCTACATCACAGCTTGTTCCATCCACAAACACTCTACCCATATTGGGAAGATCCATCAGTCACTTTCTGTGAAGTACTATCAGGGACAAATACGCAAACAATCTCCAGGACAGAAACTCAAAACTGTGAGTTTGGGGGTGGGAGTGGGAGGTGAAAAGATTCCAAAGAAAGGAAAGTCCCAAATGCTTGTGAAAATAGTACATTTCATTCTAAAATCTTACAATGAATTTAGCCAACTCATAAGATTTTTAATATTCTTCTTTAAAACACAACCAAACCAGGTACATATTCTGGAAGATGGATATATCGAAGGATGGATATATTGCACACAGTCGTAAAATATAGCAGACTATATTCAATGGTCTCCTGGAAGGAGATCAAATATTATTTAGACTGATTTCAATATTTATGTAAGAAACATGTACATGGGTGAAAACAAAATTCCAGTAAAATTCTAATAAGATTTAGCTGATTTTCATCTATCAGCTTTTGACATTTCTTTTGTTTAATTATTTTACGTATCCTGTCAGAATATAAAGGTAACTTTTTTCTTATTACTTGAAGTGATAAAACTGCAGAATATATTGTATCTATCATCACCCAGAAAACACATTACAAACTACCATATGTTTCATCCCCCTTGCTAGCTAAAATCAGGGTAATAGTTTTGCAGCAATAAATACTATATTTAGAGTACTATAACATGCTTAGTACAGTTCTAATTTCACCTAGCACAAAAAAATTTAAACAAAACAAAAATAAATGCTAAACCAAACATTATTTTTCTTAATCATGTTTATGAATTTCCTCTTCACAAAAACGGTGCCAAGAGATAATATATCTGGAAAGGAATTTTGAAGCTAGGAGATGGAATCCAAAGTTAAGTAAACATATGTTAAGTAAACATAAACATATTATGGGACCCTCTCTGCATTATCTCTCCTCCTACAGACCCTTTGAGAAAATCCACTCCAAAGAACTGTGGCGCTCTCTAGAGCAAATTTTGAGGGGAGTAGGATGCTTCCACATTCCCTTTGGTGAATGGAAACCATTTCCATTCATGAAACTACCCCACTGTGCTGCAGCTGATCATTCTATGTATAGGAACGCAGTCCAAAACCAAATCTGAAACGTAGCAACATATTTAAAATGTTGCTATTAATCTAACTAATCTATGCAGAAATGCAGAAGACAACACATCACTGTATATCTTTAAACAATTTGGCAATTGTTGGGGAATTTGTACACTATGCAGTTTCAGCCAATCTACTTTTATTCTTATTTTTATTGGTTGTTGTGAGCTGCCTCGGATCACTATGTGAGATAGATGGCCATATACATTATTTAAAAAACAAACAAACAAACAGTAATTAAACTCTCAATTATGGGCACTTTCATAAGTGAACTTTGTACTCTTCAGACCCAGGTCTGATCCTGCATGCTTACATGGTACCAACTGGATTTGAGAACTGAGTTGTTGTTCTTCTGGCTTCATCATGATTTGCAAGAAGAGCACAGGGTTTGTTTTTTTCTTTTTTTCTGCAGAGCTTGTGGAAGGTTTATTTTCCTCTTGACAGGAGCTCTTATCACACCCGATTCCTTGGCTGCTGGAATCAAAGCAATCATTATTCTCTTTCTTCACTCATCCCTTAAAGCTTAAGTGACCTGATGTCTCTCTGTAGGCACTGCTTAGATATGCTAGGGAAACCCACATTCAAGATCCTACTTGCCCATGAAGGTCACTGGAAGACTTTGAGCCAATCTTTTCTTTCAGAGCAACCGACCTCACAGGGTTGCAATCATGGAGTTAAAATTAAGGAGACCTGCATGTATACCATTTTTACTCTGAGATTAAAGGTGGGATATTCAATAAATAAATAAACAAATAAATAGTTCTTGAGGCAATCTTAAACAAGCAGATTTTACCTTTTTTTTGGCCACAGGCCAACATGGATATTTTTTTAGCTCTAAGTAGGTAATGAAGGGATTGTGTGCATGGTATCCATGAAAGACTCACCTATCAATTATAACATAGAATCTCACAGAAATAATGTGAGAGATTTATCTGAACTAGGCCACTGGCTGAATAAAAATATTTCTTACAATTTTATCTCAGTTATAAAGATAGGAATATTTGCTTAGTGAGAACATTTCTTTCTCTACTCAGAAGTTTAGTAATCCTATTCAGGAAACCTTCCATAGTGTTATTGCATTAGATTAATAAGTGTTATAGATTCAATTTTCACACAGTTTTTAAAACTCAAAAAAACCAGCTGCTTACTTTTTTGTGTATGGGCCTTCAAGTCAGTCTTGAGTCCTGGCAATTGCTTGGCCAAATCCCTGAAGTTTTATTGGCAAGATTTTCAGAAGTGGCTTGCCCTGCCTTCTTCCAAACTGGCTCTCATTTATTATATCATTGTATCATAAAATAAGGTCTCCTTCAAGCTGGCTTCAACTTGATACATCCCAACAACAAGGCAATGGTCTATCACTGCCTTCTTCCAAGATTAAGATAAAGATTATTATTTTATTTTATATTACATTCACACACACACACAAAATCTTCTGAGACTAGCGTATAGAGTGATATTCCAGGGAGTCTCTCATCCAAGTGCTAACCAAGCCCAAACTTTCCAAGGTCAGACAGGTAATGCCACCTTCTAACATAAAGTAAAAATAAACTCATGTCTGGTGACTCCATGGAAGTTTTCTTGGCAACACTTTGAACATGATTTGCCACTGCCTTCTTATGTTTTCTTCAATTTTTCAACTACAGTCCTGGTATTTCCTAGATAATATAAGTACTCCTCAGGCCTCACCCTCTTTAGCTTCCAAGCCCAGAAAAGATGAGCTAAGTGCTGCTACCTGCTAAGATACAGACAACATTAAACCCTAAGGAGGAAACCTAACTCTTTTCTGTTTGTCTATAAGTCTATCTGGTATCATTTATCAAAAATGCATCTACAACTTTGCCACCCTTTACTCTTGCACCAAAAAAACTACTACTCATCTTTCTAAAACTAAATATAATATTTTATAAGGAAATATCTGTCTTTTTTTCAGGTATTGTATCTTCCTGCTATTTTCTTCTTCCAAGCTGTTTATTGTTCCTAAGCTTCCACTAAAGTGTCTTCTTTATCCATCAATCCTGGCTAACAAGGCTGTTTTCTTAAGCCAACAAACAATAAACTTTTTTGACTGGGAATTTAATCCAATAAAAGAGTATATCCAATCTCCTCTGTTAGTTGAGTACCTCTCCCCTGTCTTCTCCTCCTCTCCTCCTCCTCCTTTCTTTCTCTTTCAACCTTTAAATTACTTTCAAAGAACTTGTATCTTAAAAGTCACCTCAAATCTTACTATAGTCTTCCTCAGGTATCATTCATGCAAAACAGCAACACAAAAACCAATAGGCTGAATATTTGATTAATACTCTTTGTTCCATAAACATTAAAAAATTTCTAAGATTTGTTAGTCATCCTATAGCTAATACCCAATGTAAATAAAATCACCCAATCTGAATTAAAAACACAATTTAAAACCAACCAAATAAATTCAGTGATCAATAAAGTACCAAACACTAAGCAGAAAATCAAAGAACATTACATGGATAGAACTACTATAAACAAAGCATAGTAACAGAAATATGAGAGAGCTAAAAGGCCTGAAAAGATAAAAGCTCTCTTGAAGTGGAAACTGTTTCCATTTATGGAGGATGTCCTTGCAATTTAGAAAGATCACTAAGGGATCCTCCATGGAAAAAGCTTTCCTGCAGAAGTTACCTTTTAACATGTAAGAGGCCAAGGGAAGGCGTATGACGTCTACAAAGTCTAAATAAGACAGCAGCATTGTACCTCCTTTCCTTCTTTCTGCTAGAAAAAGGTGAACAAGGTTTACATTAACCTGTTAACTTCTTAACTGCGTTTACACTGCCAGACCAGACACAACTTATGATAATTTCTGGGTAGGGTAGCCCCACCCCTCAACAGCCCTATCCTATACTGAATGCCTTCAATACATGACTTTTTAGCCTTCTGTAGTTTGAATTTAATAGGGGGGGGGTGCGTGTGTATGTGTGTGAGGGAGAGACAGAGGGAGAGGGAGAAAGATGGAAACTGTGCCTCCCATTCAGAAGTGAAGGATAAGCAGCATGCTACTCTGCTTGGATGGGAGTTTGAATTTGAACCTTGCTTTCATTACAAATAGACCCTATGTCTGAAACACAGGAGTCACAGGAATTATTTCATAATGGCACCTTAGCTTCCTACAACAAACCTCCTTAGCTGCACTTTTGTCTCCGTGAAGGTTTTTCTTGAAGATTTTGCCTTGCCAGGTGGGGGAAGCCTCATAATGTGCCACAAGCCCCCCTAACAATTTAGTCCAACCCAGACCAAGTGTTCAAAAAGTCATCATTAGCTTAGTTTTTCCAAAAAATATCCAGGCTGAAATGAACACGTAAATCAAGTTTGGTAACTTTTTAAATATGCATAAACAATGACATGCAGTGATAAAATGGAGGGTAAGAAATACACCTCCATCCAAGCCACTTTCGGTTTGACCATATGGCCTAGTAAGTCATACATGACTGACAGTCTCCTTCTGTTTTTACTTTCTCTGACCTAAACAGCTATAGACTAACCACAACCCCAATTATACTCTGTATTTTTATTAGCTTTTACATTTACAAAAACTATAATGCTAGAACAAGGATTTCTTCAGATATCTGTAAACTATAGAATGAGTACACGCGCGCACACACATCCCAAAGTGGATGGAGACGCATCACAATGGGCATACAGCCTTTAATACTCAATACAGTCAAAGATCCCCAAATAAGGAAAGAAACAGTAATGATAATAAATAAAACAAATAAAACACAATATAACACACAATATAAGAAACAGTATAATGAAGGAAGGTTGGAAAAAATGATCTAAGGCTGTTGAAATTATCCATATGACCCTGTGAAGGAAAAATTTGGCCCTCAGTATACTTTCCCATACCCAGTTAGAGACAAACTGATACCTCTCATTCAACACACACGCTGCAACTTGGCTTCAATACAATTGTGATTGATGATAACGGAGTCTATTTTAAAGTCAGACTACTTCTTAGTGGGGGGTAATTTTGTAAGAGAGAGATGCAGTGTTGGGAAAGGAAGGGTTAACAAACCAGTGAAACAAACTGCCCCAGAAAGACTAGGTGAATAAATGTGTGATGAAATCTGAAGGGAAGAAGCATGCCTTCTCAGAAGCTACAAATATAAACAGAAGCAGAACAGAAACGTAATACATAACTATAAATAAAAATGTGACGAAGATCGAGGACAACACAGGCACCCAAAGTGATATATGCGTTCCCATGACATCAGCCCCTTAATCAGTGCCCTGTACCAAAGATGATGTCTTAATCTCACAGTTTCCATGAGAAAAGGAGTCAAACCTGGCAGTTGGCCAGCATTCAACAAGAAGCCCATGTCTCATTTTATGAACAATTGCTGTCGAAAGGTGAAATAGAAATTACTGTAGGGTTACAATAAAGAGGTAAACTCCCTTGAGGCCAACTCATCTACTAGTGACTACATGGAGACATCCATGTCATTTTCCTGGCAGCAGTATGGAAGTAGCTTGCCACTGCCTTGACTCCTGGGATTTTTTTTCCAACTTCCCAATCTACTCTACAGCCCTGGGATTCCCCGGATATCTTTCATCCAAGTGCTAAGCAAGTTTGACCGTGCTTAACTTTTAGGGATCAGCCAAGGTCAGCTATATGCTTCACATCTTGTAGACATTGTACAGTCACTCTTAACAAAATACAGTTCAATCATAAAGTACATTGCTACATGAAGTGGAAGTTTGAAATCTGTTTTCCTGTTTTCAGAACAATATACAGACCGAAAATATGATAAAGCCAAAACGGGCAGAAGGTTGATTTGGATCTACTTATAAACTGGATGAGATACGGTAGAGAAGAAACTCTTGCCAGTTTCCAATGGTTTCACAAAAGCAAGAACAAAAGTGTTCCTCTATCTCTAAATTAAACTCTTAGATACCTGATTTGTGCTAAGTCAGAAGTAGAAATAAATACTGTGGAAAATCATCCCAGTGTATGACTTATGAGGTACAACAGGGATTTAACTGCAACTTTTGAACCAAATTTTTAATTTTACTCTACAACCTGGCTTTATTATGCATATCGTTCTAGGTACTTTTAGGTCCCAGTAATAAACAAATCCTGATAAAATATATAATCCACTCTTAAAAGCTTTTATATAGAAACAAAGCTACATTGGATAATGTTATAACAAAAAAGCATATTTTTATAAATACACCATTTTTTAAAAAAACAATAAAAGATGGGTTATCAAGGGAATATAAACATAAAATGAATATTGATAGTCATATATTTACAAAATCACCCCCGTATATTTTGTAATTACTTTTTCTATATATTTTAGCAGATAATTGGTACCTTATAGCCTTTACTTGAACAAAGAAATGTACTGTACTTGCACATTTGTTCATAGAGACATATTATTGCTATAACACTCTTCTGTTTCAAGGTGTGAGGTATTATTCTTAATAGGGTGGAGAATATTTAAAGGAAAAATTTCCCAGATTAAGAACCCACAAGATACGCCCTGGAAAAATTAAGGGTGGGATCTGAATGATACTTCTTATGCAATGGCATTCTAGGATTCATTCACAGATCTCTCTGATTCTTCTATTCCTTGTCTTCTCTAAGTTGGCCTTGGCCAATCATCTCATAACAAGAACAAATTCTACAAATGCTCTCCTGCTTGTATCTGCAAATGTAGTAGCTTGTGCACTTAGGCAAGCCTTAAGTGCAGTCCAACTACTAGTTTTATTACTCCAGTATCATAGTTATGCTCATGTACACCTATTACCATCTCTTCAGTTTTGAACATATTGTACTTCTTCATAAATCCCAAGCCAAAGGTAAACATTTATCTGGGCACCTGCTATAGTTTGAAATGAGGAAGACAGAAAAATGTTTTATTTATGATATACCATAAAACAGGAGAGGCCTCTTCCTGATTTTATTTTTGGATTGTAAATAATTTGCCAAGGAAGTTTGTGAAGAGGACAGGAATTCATGTTTGCAGAAGATATGAATGTCATAAAAAAGGAAATTCTTCTCTTTTTTTCCCACAGCCTAAATAAAGGTGAACTATGTAAATCATAGGACACCAACCAGCTGCTGTTTCCCACAGCAATGTGGTATTTTCTGCTGGGAATAAATTTTTTTCCCTTAAAAGTATCATTTATAACCCTTATCAGTTCTGCAGCAATCAAGCCATCAGCCCCAATGCTATGTGGGAAAAAAGTCAAGGTCAACAAGTACTTGCATTTTGTTTATCTTAGCTGCAATTGTTACCGACATTCAATTGGCTAATAAACATGAAGACTGTCAAATGCTCTCAGCAAAGCAGGTGATCCAAAAGTTATGGGGGGAGGGGGAGAGAGAGAGAGAGAAAGAGAAGTGCTGCCAAGCAATCAAACAATTCTGTTGCAACCATTATGATTGGAGCATATTAATTTATCATAGAACCCATCGGTCAAATCTGAATGAATAGAATCAGGCCATTCTCACCCCTATTATCCCATGAGTGGGAAGAGGTAACTAAAGTCTGCTCTCAGTTGTCTGACTGGCATACCAAGCTGCAATTGATATCATTGATTAATTTCTACATATACACAATGAAGAAGTGAAATTGTCCCTGGGTTTGAGATAAGACAAACTGAGTATTCAACAGCGAATCAGACTTTTTTGACTACAGTGAAGAAGCAGAGTATTACAGCTATGTATTACTCTTCCACCCAAGTTACTGTATATACAGGATTGTTAATTATGCACTGCTGTATATATATTACATTTACATCCCACTTTTCCACCAAAGGGTGTTCTCATCCCTAAATTATTTCCCACATAAATTAAACTGAGAGATAAATGTACATCTTACCAATAACTGTGGTTCTTTGAGTGGTCATCTGTGCATTCATACATATAGGTAGCGCACCTTCACAAAACTAAGGTCAAAATCTTCTAGAGCTATGGAAAGCTTTAGGAAAGAAACTGGCCCCTTAGTAGGCATGCTCCTTGGCATGGTCCTGATTTTCTCCTGTAGCAGCCCAGGAAAAACAAGGATATATAAGAATTCAGGCTTTGTAGAATGGAAAATGAGTGGCTTGTGTGAATGCACAAATGATAACTGAAAGAATCAGTTACAAATAAAGACTCAGTTACAAATAAACAACCTGTCTTTCTTCTTCGTGGCTTCTCTGCATCACTCATATAGGTACCTAAACAGTGGCAGAACAAGTGCTATGAACAGTAGGAAGAAAGACAGCACCGACCTCAAAAGGAGGGATCTGCTCTGCCTCTGACATCAAGCTGGTAATTCCTCAGAAATTTAGACAGCTGTGAATACATCACAGTTCTCTACAAATCAGGAACCAAAACACCAGACAGGAAGGCAAAAATGAGGTAACAGATCCGGTTGAATAGTCAGCATAGGGTTCTTTCTCAGAAAGTTGACAGCAAGACATATGGAGCCTGTAGTCTATTCAGCAAAGTATTGTGTCAACACCAGTAATCTCTTCTAAGCGGTCTTCAGTAAAGGAAAGGAAGAGATACTGAAAGCAACAGAAAGAAACTGTATGCATTTTGAGAGCTCTGTGTGCATCTAACAAATGGAATATTTCTTAGATATAGTGGAAGGAGATGGTAAAAAAGCTAGTAAAGCAACAGGTCAGTTGATACAAATGTCCAAAATCACTGTAGGTAGGGAGGACATATCAGTCTATAAAGCAAATTCATCTCTGTGTCATCAGACTTGCCCCAAACCTGATGGCCTTTCGTAAGGCCTTGAAGACCTGGTTTTGTCATCAAGCCTGGGGCCCTGGATGTGTGACTGAGCCCATATCAGGGTTATGTCAGTTGTTGTGGTTAGATGTTTTTTCTCCACTGCTATATACAATGTTATTTTTAATTCTGTTATACTGTTTTTATTGTGTTTTAAGTATTCTTAGCCACCCAGAGGCATGTATTTGAGATGGACAGCCATATACATTGAGCAAATAAAAAAATAATGAATGAAAAGCTGATCAAGCCAGAGGACAAGTATTTCAAAGAAATATAAACTGGAACTGACTACCATAAAAAAGGCAAGTTTAAAACTAAGCAACCCAACTGTAGTAAGGGGATAAAATGGTTTCAAAACCAGAGCTGAAAGAACAAAGCACTAGATGTGCAACCGAAGTATGTTCAAGCTCTGTGTACAAAATGCTTTCTGCAAGTGTGAGAAAAGACAGTAATGAGCAATCTACTTTGGCTTTATAAATAGAGTTGGCTACTAAGAGTCACAATGAGGAGGCTAGACCTTCTGATTTCAGAGGTAATAAATGCAGATTTTTTTTAAAAAACTGTAATGAACAATTTACAATGCCTACTTTAGAAACAGATAAATATGGAAAATAATGTCCACTTCCTGGCATAAAACTAGTGAATAGAAGGCTGACGCACTGCCACTACACTTGTTTTCTCTCCTCTGAAACTGCAAGAGGGAATGAACCAGTACATCAGATGTATAACGATGATGTACGTTTGGCCCATGCTGAAGGTGCAAATCTTCCTCAATGGAAAGATATATTAAGTTTTCTGGCATATTTCCTATGGCAGCCCCTGCTTTTCTGTGCAGTCAGCAATATCCTTGACTGTATGAAGCTATCTCTTTTTTATCCTGTCACATGTATGTAAACAAGGAGGTGGGGTTTTCTGTAATGATTTGCTGATAAATGGCAAAACACGCCTCATGCTTTAATATGCAGAGGGAGAACTTAGCCATTCTAAGATGCCAGACAGCCATTTAATTCTGCAATCTTCCTCTTGAACCAACACACATTCTCAATACACTTTAACATAGATGGCATGGAGATAGGTCTTTGCCAGGCATCCTTTGGTAGTTCAAGAAGTACAGAGTTTGGAGAATGGACTTCACAATGAAGTTGGGATAACAGGATGGCTTCAAGTGGATGGAAGAATGTGGAGCTGGTCACTGTATCCCAATGTGCAGAAAAAGAGATCTTGCCATAAGTATCTTAATTATCTGTAGCAATAATCCTTGGACCAAGATTGGTATAAATGTTTCCATGTCATGTTCAGTCCAAATAAGGGCTCCATTACCAGAATGGGAAACAAGAATATCTGGACTGAGAACTATCTAAGTAACTAAGAGGTACTGAAAGAGGAGTGGAGAAGATCATTGTCTGACGAGCTCCTAAAGACTAGAGTTTCCTGAAAAAACTTCAGCTTCAAGGGGATTAAGAGTAGGATCAGCATGAAGTACTCATACCTTTATCTTTGAAAGCTAAAGGTTTTCTGATCTCTCTGTCAGAGATGAAGTCCAACAATTAATATTCCTCATGAGTATTCTGTGAGAAGGACTCTAATATTTGTGGATGGGGGGGGGGTTCCTACTGAAAGTAGACAGAACTAAACAGCTGATTCCCAAGAGTCTTCATGGTAATATCTCAGCATACCAAAGCATAGAAGAGTAAAAAACATCATTTTGTCTTTACCAGAATGTCTGCATGGACAGTCTCAGAACTCAGAACATCTTTTTATTAGATTTTGCTGGAGGAGGAACAGCAGATCCTGATTCCATTGGGTGTAATGGGACTGAAAACTCAATCAGTATCAAAATGACCATGATGAAATCCAGAATGGTTAATATTGATACTGGGATGCCTCCAACAAGGGTTATTCTGTTTGGCCTATTTGGTAAATATTTGGCAATGAAGACATATTTCTATATTGTGGCCAACTATGAAGCAACTTAAATAAACAGAATGATTGTCAATCAGGGACAACTTATTGCCTTATTTAGAGCACTTTCTGAATGGCACTCTGACTGCCATAGGCCCATAGACTGCACAGGACAACTGAGAGCCACAACCTGCAAATACTGTTTTCCCAAAGACAGATCGACGGAGAATCAAAAATAAAGAAAACAGGCAGAAGAAAATAAGAAAATCCATTAGGACTAAAAATTATCCTCTGCTCTCAAATAAGGTGAAGAACAAAGATCAAATTTTATCATTACTGCAGCATTCAAAAGAAAACTGATAAGAAACTGATGTTCCCAGTCCTAACCCAATCTTCCATTCACTTACCAGTCTGATCTTCAGATGTTCCTGGGGTATAATTTCCATGATCCTTGAGCACAGGCCATGCTTGTGGGCCCTTTATATGAGTCAAAGTTCAATATCTGAACTTATCAATGACAATTGAGTCAATATCTGAAGAGTCAATATTGTTTCCAAGCCATATGCATCACTTTTTAAAAATAAAGTTTGATCACAATAGCATATTCAGTGGTCCCTACAGTTAAAGTTAAAGGTTATTGCAACTTACTGCCAGTTAGTTATTTGAATGTCCTACTAACTTCTGTGAGATTTATGCATAAATAATTTGATACAGGATTTCAACTCAAACAATAAAATAAAATATTAAGATGAAAGTCACTATCAAATTATTTAGTTTAGATAGATCTACTAATCCTCTGTTTTGGTAAAAGACTCTAAATCTGGAACAAAGGTTTAAATGTACTTTTAGAAGGAAAGGTATGTTCTACTGTTTACAATGTTGGGAGGAGGGAACGTTTGCTTTGTTTTTAATCCAAGAAATTTATTCTGGCACACACAGACCCATGAAATTTTAGCAATATTGGCACGCTGATTTTTAAAAAATGTAACCAGTCACCTGAAAAATCAGAAAAGACATAGTGGCAGTTAACAATCATTTTTCACATATCTGCCTTAGTTACTTATAAACCTGAGAGGAGAGGAGAAGGGGAAAAGAGGGAGAGGAGAAGAGAGGAGAGGAGGGACAGGATGTCAGCAAAGAATATTTATTTGTTATATTTACATCTCACTATTCCTCCAAATAGCAGAAGGGTATGTATACAGTCAGCTCTGTCCCATTTTATCCTCCTAGACACTCTTTTATGTGGGTGGCTCTTAAGAAATTTGGAATTGCTTCAAGGTCAGTAATGTCAAATGTTCATTCAATGTTCTAATTAAGAAGGCAGGCTACACTTAAGGAATATCCTAAGTGTGTGTCTGTGTGTGTGTGTACACTACAGAAATTACAGAGAGAGCCTGAAGAACACAAGGTATGTGTAGTTGTGAGAATTATTAGTTTTGCCCCCTCAATAATCTATAACTTTTGATTATCAGTTCTTCCCTACAGGTATTACCTGACTGATCTACTCCAGGACTTCTTTCTTACACTGGAGTTTTTCCTATCATAGCAGCCACATTTATTTACAGGTAGTCATTGTTTAGCAATGGGACGCGGTGGCGCTGCGGGTTAAACCGCTGAGCTGTCGATCGGAAGGTCGGCGGTTCGAAACCGCGCGGCGGGGTGAGCTCCCGTTGTTAATCCCAGCTCCTGCTCACCTAGCAGTTCGAAAACATGCAAATGTGAGTAGATCAATAGGTACCGCTTCGGCGGGAAGGTAACGGCGTTCCGAGTCGTCATGCTGGCCACATGACCCGGAAGTGTCTATGACAACGCCGGCTCCAAGGCTTAGAAACGGAGATGAGCACCGCCCCCTAGAGTCGGATTCGACTGGACTTTACGTCAAGGGAAACCTTTACCTTTACCTATCGTTTAGCAACCACAATTGGGACTGGCAACTCGGTCATTAAGTGAAGTGGTCACTAAGTGAAACCACAACTGTGCTTATGATCTTACTTCAGCTTTCCTTTGCTTTACAGACCTGCAAAGGTCATAAATGTGAGCATTGGTCATAAAGTTACTTTTTCATCACTGTCATAACAGAACAGTTGCTGTATGAGGCAGTCACTAAATGAGGACTACCTGTATTTATTATACTCTGATTTCTTTTCAGATCATATAAATCTTTTATCTTTGATTGTTAGTTTGACAGATAGGTAGCTTGACAATATTCCAATTCTGGGCAATATTGTTTCCCTGCCCTTTGTAAACTTGATCCTACAGTATATAGTCCTGTCATTCTCTGCATATTTGGCTTGTTCTGCTCTGCAACAGGAAGATTATTCTACGTAGTACGGAGAAAGAAGAAAAAGTACAAAACTTACTTCAGAAGCCAAAGAACAGAGAGAGTATGTGTGTGTGTGTATTTGTGTGTGCATGCAAGCAAATACACACTCAGACATACTCCTACATACTCAGAGGACCATATTGTTTCTGTCTCTCTCTGTTCCTCTCTTTCTGAATGTCTCCTCAAAAGTTTCTCCCACTCACTTCAATTAAATGTATTGCTAAGTAATTGTAAACAGGACTACATCTTAAATCTCAATTACCAAAAATGTCATTCATACTGTTACCAGTGCTGGTAAATAATAACAACAACAACATCTGCCTATCCCAGATCCTTGGGAAGGACTTGATAGGTGGACAAAAATGCTAAATACAGTCTAAACATCTGGATGACTGTGTGACCAACAATAATAATAATAGCTAACTACTTTTGCTAATATTCCAGAGGTTAGCCAGAAGAGATAAGGAATTATTTTTAAGCAAGCAATGCGCGGAAGTGGAAGAAGACAATAGAATAGGAAGGACAAGAGGCCTCTTCCAGAAAATTAGAAACATTGGAGGTAAATTCCAGGCAAAAATGGGTACGATCAAAAACAAAGATGGCAAGGACCTAAGAGAAGAAGAAGAGATCAAGAAAAGGTGGCAAGAATATACAGAAGGCCTGTATAGGGAGGATAAAAATATCGGGGATAGCTTTGATGGTGTGGTCAGTGAGCTAGAGCCAGACATCCTGAAGAGTGAGGTTGAGTGGGCCTTAAGAAGCATTGCTAATAACAAGGCAGCAGGAGACGACGGCATCCCAGCTGAACTGTTCAAAATCTTGCAAGATGATGCTGTCAAGGTAATGCATGCTATATGCCAGCAAATTTGGAAAACACAAGAATGGCCATCAGACTGGAAAAAATCAACTTATATCCCCATACCAAAAAAGGGAAACACTAAAGAATGTTCAAACTATCGAACAGTGGCACTCATTTCACATGCCAGTAAGGTAATGCTCAAGATCCTGCAAGGTAGACTTCAGCAATTCATGGAGCGAGAATTGCCAGATGCACAAACTGGCTTTAGAAAAGGCAGAGGAACTAGGGACCAAATTGCCAATATCCGCTGGATAATGGAAAAAGCCAGGGAGTTTCAGAAAAACATCTATTTCTGTTTTATTGACTATTCTAAAGCCTTTGACTGTGTGGACCATAACAAATTGTGGCAAGTTCTTAGTGGTATGGGGATACCAAGTCATCTTGTATGCCTCCTGAAGAATCTGAATAACGACCAAGTAGCAACAGTAAGAACAGACCACGGAACAACGGACTGGTTTAAGATTGGGAAAGGAGTACGGCAGGGCTGTATACTCTCACCCTACCTATTCAACTTGTACGCAGAACACATCATGAGACATGCTGGGCTTGAGGAATCCAAGGCTGGAGTTAAAATTGCTGGAAGAAACATTAACAATCTCAGATATGCAGATGATACCACTTTGATGGCTGAAAGCGAAGAAGAACTGAGGAGCCTTATGATGAAGGTGAAAGAAGAAAGTGCAAAAGCTGGCTTGCAGCTAAACCTCAAAAAAACCAAGATTATGGCAACCAGCTTGATTGATAACTGGCAAATAGAGGGAGAAAACGTAGAAGCAGTGAAAGACTTTGTATTTCTAGGTGCGAAGATTACTGCAAATGCTGACTGCAGTCAGGAAATCAGAAGACGCTTAATCCTTGGGAGAAGAGCAATGACAAATCTCGATAAAATAGTTAAGAGCAGAGACATCACACTGACAACAAAGGTCCACGTAGTTAAAGCAATGGTGTTCCCCGTAGTAACATATGGCTGCGAGAGCTGGACCATAAGGAAGGCTGAGAGACGGAAGATCGATGCTTTGGAACTGTGGTGTTGGAGGAAAATTCTGAGAGTGCCTTGGACTGCAAGAAGATCAAACCAGTCCATCCTCCAGGAAATAAAGCCAGACTGCTCACTTGAGGGAATGATATTAAAGCCAAAACTGAAATACTTTGGTCACATAATGAGAAGACAGGACAGCCTGGAGAAGATGCTGATGCTAGGGAGAGTGGAAGGCAAAAGGAAGAGGGGCCGACCAAGGGCAAGATGGATGGATGATATTCTAGAGGTGATGGACTCATCCCTGGGGGAGCTGGGGGTGTTGACGACCGACAGGAAGCTCTGGCGTGGGCTGGTCCATGAAGTCACGAAGAGTCGGAAGCGACTGAACAAATAAACACCAAAAACCAAGTACTCTAATTTGTTGATAATATTTTGATGAACCAGTAAATTATTCCTTAAAACCAATGTATTAGAGAAGGCTTTAATAATGTAATTTTTCTTTGAACACATCACCAAATGGTTTGCCATATTGCTATCCAGCTTTCATGCAATTTCTTTTTTCTCTCCAAGCCTTTCCAGCAATTTACAACTTGGTTAATTTCCTTAGATGAAAATTCACTGATTTCTGTAAGACTAATAACATTCATACTATTGCATACAAGTTTAGTCAAAATGTAGAGATCTAAAAGTTAATTCTTAATTTATGTATCTGAACATACATGCATATGTATTCATCGAAGTACTTTTCACAACTGTAAAACAAAGGAATAGATAAAAATTTTATTTATATTATTTTATATAAATTTTATTAATTATTTTATTGTCTATATTATATTATATTTTGTGTAGTATTTATTACATTGTGGTTAATTGTTTTTTACTGTAAACAGCCCAGAGTCCCTCCTTGAGGGGGAAATGGGTGGTGATAAATTTGACAAACAAACAAACAAACAAACAAATAAAATGTCTTAATGTCTGGACTGTATCCATATTGTTAAGGACCTTTTAGGCAAATGGTTTATGAATATAACATTTTATTTTTGGATGATATTCCTTTAATAATAAAGCCTTTTTATTTAGTATACGCCATGTGAGAATCTTGAACCATCATGACAATCACTTCCTACCATGTTCATACCAACTTTTTTTCACCGATGTAAGCTCTACCTCCTTTGATCATTAATTTTTTTATTGAAAGTGTCTTTCTACACCAAGTAAAAAAATAGGTAATTGTAGCATTTGTAAAGACTGACCTGGGGAAAAAAAAGTTCTTCACTATATTTAGCAATCCTGATAAGCCACATGAAGATAGTAGAAGAAAGGTGAAGTTTTATAGAAGATTAATTAGTTTATGACTATCCTACCCACAGCAACTGAGATTCTGGTTCAGTTATAGTGATGTGCAAATCAAACAATTGAAATAAATAACTGAACAAAGAAGAACAAAATTAGTGAGTATTTAGTATTATAATTTGAAAAGGTTAAGATAAGCCATTCTGAAATATCAGAAAAGCGTTTTATTTTTAAATGTGAATAATAATGACATCCCTGTGGCAAACAAGGTATTGGAAACACACACTAAAATAATTAATGTTGAATATTTAGTTTAATTCTAAGCAAACAGACATGACAATATACAGCATAACATACAAAATGTGGGTGTAAAATCACAAAGAAATGTAACAGTTGATTAATTATACATTAAAAGTGATAAATCATTTTAATAGGGTTAAAAATACTATTTTCAATTGCTCTTTCACAAACAATAACCCCCTTTTAAAGCCTGATTTTGAAAAACAATATTTATGTAAATTAAACTTGGGAAGAAATATAAGGTTATAAATCAAACCATTTTTTCCCAAATTTCTTAGAGTAAAAAAACAAACGATGGGCTACATGAGTAGCTCATGAAACTGTTTCCTTCCCACCACATGCCCCCCACCCCAATAGTTCTGGAGGGTTTCACAAACTTCCAAGGAAGATTCAAGGGCAAATGAGAAATTAACGTATCAGCACTGCCTGTTCTTTAAAAGGACGTTACTGGACAACCTAGTCTGAGTTGAATTTTCATCTAAAGCCAAAGACATATTTTAAAGACAGTGCTCAAATCTATTTAGAAATAAAATCCCACACTAAGACAGTTGGAAGCAACTGACAATACAGAATATATTCATAATCAGAAAACCAACCCCTTCCTGACTGATGCCTTGTCTTTTTCAATTGAGGGTCACATCTAGTCAAGCCAGTAGTGTGATAATGGCATCAGGAAAGGTCAGTCAAAGACAAGCTGAAGCTCCCTCTCTGGCTGACCTTCGGAGCTTGTGACAAATTGCTATCAGTCAATGTCAGCTAATGACAGAAGCTCTTTGGCTAATCAATTGTTCTAGGAATGATCAAGAAAACTACTCACAGGACAGCTCATTTTCACATCAATGCCTATGAAGTATGAAAAGCCCATTTTTTTAGTTTTTAATAAGTTCATAAGTAAAGCAGTTACTTGGTAACAGGGGTCACCTTATTGAAAAGACAGTACCTTTGTAGGCCTTTTACACAGCTTTTTATTACCATACTACAGTAAAAATATGCATGCTATTACAGGGCCAGAGGGCTACATAATAAAGTAGGTAACACATCATACATTTTGAAATAAATATGGCTATTTCTTAAGGATCTCTGGATACAAGTTATTGATTATATATTTCCAAGTATTTCAGACTTAAGCAATAATTTTATTGAAGAGATATCCAACACTTAACTCTAGAGGTCAATTTATGCAGTATGATAGTATGATATTTTTGTTGTGAAATGTAAGTTCAAATCTGAAGAAGTGACAATATAAAATTACAGTCATGGGTTTTAACTTTTGCTTCAAAATCATGCTTTATCTATCTTACAATACAAAGCTACTTGGTGTGGATTCTACACTATATAGAATATTCCCTGGCTATTATATTCAATATTCCCTGACAGACAATCTAGGCTCAGATTAAGGAAGTTCCTCCCTCATTACTCATATGAACTCACTGAACAAAACTTATTTTTAGCTAAAGACCTACACTTTTAATTTCCATTTACACATTAAATAATTGCCTGAAAAACAATGATGCTTTGGTGTGTTCTAAGGACTTGAGAACTGTAGCACAATTACGTTTTGCTTTCTTTGAAGAGTAGGAAGTCAAAATGCATTTTAGGGCATCACATTACAGAAGCCTCTTGAGAAACATGTGTGGGAACAAATACATTCAAACTCCTTGAATCTACAGCGTAGGAAAGCAACAAGGAATGACATCAAATGCAAGTTTAAAATCTATATATTTGAATCTTAACTTTAAAATGTTAACTTAAAAAAAACAAAAAAAAACTATTTTCTTTAGGGAAAATTACAGAAGGACGGCAGTTTCAGATTACATACTAAACAGTGAACTGCCATGGAGTTGCTCGCAATAAAATATCTTCTGTGGCATCAACCACTCTCAAGTTGTCCATACAGGAAAGAACTAAAAGAGTGAGGGCAACACTTAAGCTGAGCCATAATTGGAAGTATGTGAAAAATGAAGTGTCAGTTCGGTCAATAAAGGGCAAAGGTCAAGGGGAACTGCAGCCCAAACTCTGTGCAAAACGTGCTCATTAAGACATCCAATCGGAGAGCTCCTTCCCACCTATCCCATTAGTCATCAGACATCTGACTGCTTCAGATGCCTGGGTCTGGGCTGTTATTACTTTTCATCTTCATGTAAAAAGGCAAGCCGATGTATAAATCGTTGCTCAGTCATCTGGAACATAATGTGTGCCCCTCCCCTTCCCGCTTCATCTAGCTCTGTCTGCTAGCTTTGCAACCTCCAAACAACTGCCTTGAGATTCTCTTCAATAATAAATGGAATTGCCTTTTGCCAATAGGTTGCCTGAACTCTCCTACAAAAACCAAGAAAACACGACCAGTACTGATACTTTTCCTCTGAGAAGAAACCCTCATTTCCTTTTACTCTGAAGAACAATTTTGCATATTGATGTCTGAATCACAGAGACGTTGTAGGCCAATGAAAACTATGGCCATTAGACATAGAAAGCCTAGGCTTTGGAATATAAACAAATAGGAAATAATTTCAATGCCCAAATAAGGACATGATCCAGTTAAACAAAGGGACTGATTTAAGCCATATATTTAAGGCAAGGCATTGAATTTGCACTGGGAACTTTTGCTCAACTGTATTCAAAACCAAGAAGCAATACAAACAAGTTGAGCCTCCCTGAAAAACTTGCAAGTAGATGAAGGAAGCAAAGCAAAAAGAAACAGTATTTTGGCTCATTCATTCCATTTTCGCCTCCATGAAGACAGATCTAAAACAGCAACTAAGCTAACCCAGGAACCCCCCTCTGACTGTGTCTGGTTTCCTTGGACTGGACTCCAGAAACTAATTTGGGTGATGTGTGCTATAACTACCCCTCAAAAGCAATACTGCTCAAGTGAAGACAGATGTCCTAACCCTGAACATGTAAAGAGTGGTAACCTTAAGTAGAGTGCTAACAACAGTATTTGGTCCTTGTATACAGGCGGTGAGGAATTATATGAGGAAAAGAATCTCTGAACTGTTTTGGCCCTGAAGCCATTGTGGAGAGTTTACCTTGGACTTAAGCCCTGATGCCATCACAGATTAAGTTCATTTAATTAACATAGCTTGTCAAGTTCATTCCTGAATGCAAAACAAGGTCATCCAAAGATCTGAAAGGATAGAAGATTTAAAGAGATACATCTCTTCCAAGGCCAGTTCCTTCCCTTTGAGTTTTTTTTTTTTAACACCAGTTGGGTAAAAACTTAAAAGGTCCTTTGTGGGGAAAATTTAGACAGAAGATGCATGCTTGTATGGCCTTATATCTCCTCCTTTCCTTCCCTTTGCATCTCCATGCCATACCTCATGCTGTTCCAGAAAGTTCCCGTCTGGATCCAAATCAGACTTCTAAAATTGCGTACTATCTCTTTCATCATCAATCATCATCAATCATCATCATCATCATCATCTGCAACTTATTAAATGTCAGGATTACAAAATGCCACACAGTATCCCTAAAACCAACCAGTGTAATTTATGCATGAAGGAAAATCTTTCTTTCTGCATAGTGACTGGGCAAACAATAGAACTCTGCTCCATCATGCAGTACAAAAAAGACAGGAAGAATAATGCAGAGTACTCTGCAATTACTATGCTAGCTTTTTTTGCAGCAAAGTCCCCTTCCATAAAGTTTGCTTCCTACATGGTATTCTACTATAGCACCCACAAACAGAATTAAATTTGCCCAGTTGCGTGGGATTTTTTAATAATCCTAATATTTTTTATAATATTAGAAAATACTCAGACTTGCTTTGAAAAACGTTTTCTTTAACAAGTGTTCTGCAAATATTCTGACCGCTGATTCTGTACCTCATTAAACTTCACTCCTTGTAACATACACCTTGTCACTGAACACCTTACTGAGATATCAGGAGTAATCAAGAAAATAAAGAGGTGAGCGTGTACAGTTCTGTCCAAGGTACAATGTAATTAGAAGTACCATCAAAACAGAAGAGTAGGCAAAGCCACACAAACAACCAAAAAGTCATTCTGAATACAGCAAAGCCTTTGTCCATTCTGAGCAACTTATCTTCTCTCAGCCCAGCCTACCTCAGAGAATTGGTACTTTTCTGTATTCCTCCTTGCACTCCAGGCAGTATGGCTGAATATGAATGCAGATGTCATAAAGGTACAGGGCACCCCACATGTTTCCCACTAAAAGTGGAAAGCATTTAGAATGAATGAATGAATGAATGAATGAATGAATGAATGAAAGAAAATAAAAAACCAAAGCATCCATTGGCCTGACAAGGACCACAAAAGGTCTCTTCCCCTTTTCCCCATAAAAGACATTGAATTACACACACCTATTGTATTGACTGCTACTAGTGACAAATGGAATGAGGCTGCAGTCAGAAAAGTCAGTGATGGAAGGAACATTTTCAAATGAAACAAATTTATTTGCTCAAATGAAATCAGTATTTTTAAAAGAAGAATAAAAGGAGAAAATCAACTCAGTTTAGTTCTAGGGGTTCTCTTTTACAGGTACTTCAATGATCCATATTTATCTTCTTGGTCAAGATAGATTCAGAAAACATCAAGCATTAATGACATGCCTGTTCAAGTGAATATGATGGTAAGAAGTGAAGTACAAATCAGAAAATAATAATAATAATAAAGTTGCTGGAGCTGCACTATGCATTAGGACATCTACATAAAACCAGTTCAAGCAAATGGGTGTCATACAAGTGTGCAAATGTGCAGAAAGAATTACACATAGACTTTTTGTTCTATGGACACTCTAAAAGGCCTCTCTAAAAGCAGTATTACTCACACATTAAAAATTCTAAAAATTTTTAGCAGCAAAGGTGAGCATGGAGACTTTTTGCTGCATTAAGAACGAAGAGTTCACTTTATAATGATAAATTATGTAATGTGAAATTTAATGTTACAATTGGGATGAATATGGAAAATGTGCCAATTCTGCTGCAACACTTATATGAAGAAATACTTGAAAGAAAAAAAGGCCCCTTAAATTTATGTTGCATATCATTTTCCAGTAAAGTCAGAGGTCAGGGGGTTACCCGTTTCTGCTTCAACTCTTCAACAGTTTGGCCATTCTGGGGCCCACTTTTTACTAGGCTTCACTTGTGATTAAGTCAGGAACTTTTTAAAAAACAATAAATACTTAAAATTCCATATAAAGATATTATATGAAGCCTGAACTCTTGCATTTGGACAAAAAATAGAAGACTACCTCAGTTTAAAAACTATTTTTATTGAATATAAAACTTTGCCATTCTAGCAAGTCCTTCCAATTTTTTCAAACACCCAATTCCTTTGTTGTCCAACAGCACTTGAATGAAACAGGATCATAAAACTACATTTTAAAATGTATAGGTATTGTAGGTTTATAACCTACTTCACTAACAAAATTCTCTTTTAATGGTCCTTTTAAAACTCAATTGCATATAATATAATTAACATGAAATCAACTCAATTGCATATAATATAATTAACATTGCAGTTGGACTCTCGAATAAAAAAGTGTACTTTTTGGTTTGTGCAAACAGTGTATTTAAAAAAAAAAACTACTAACATTGCATAGGATGTGCAACATTAAATACTTATAACAAGCAAAGATCCATCTCTTTCTCCTTCAGTGAACCATTAGCTTGGCTCTGAAACAAAGTAATTGGCATCCGCATAAAATAGGCAGAACATGGGAAGGACCAAGAACAGCTATACATGCAGTGTAATTTTAATATTTCTCCATGCACTAAAATTCTCATATTCCACTCTCCCTCTTTTCCCTCTCCTGGATCCCTTCTGTCAATTACTATGAACAAGGCCATCAATGAAATAAAAACAAGCAAATGGTAGACTACTTTCCAGTCTGAACTTGGTTCTGAATGAAACACCCACAGGGAAAATACAGTTCGATCCCCCCCCACCTCTTCCAAGCAAGGTAAAACGCTAAGGTGGAGAGTGATAGGAGAAAGTAAAAAATAGGTATACAAGGTAAAGCTGAATATAAAAGGAAAAGAAGCTTCCATTTTGCAAGTCTGGATTATTATAGTGGTGGACTATGTTTTGCAATTGGAAAGAAAACTATGCTAGGAACCTAATATACTGATTTGTACATTATCTGCATCCTGTATTACGGCCCTCTTGTAATTTACTATCCATACAACTGAAAAGAGATATCCAGGAACCAGATACAGGGATCCTAGCATTACCAATCAAAGATACTCTGTAGCTATTTCATCTTTATCTCTTAAATAGAGGTAGAGCAGGGCTGGTGGACCCCTCCCTTAGAAAGATGTTTCCATGAATAAAGAACAGAGGTTGCACAATAAAAGCCTCAACTCAAAACAATCTTGGTGGTGAAGACCAGGTTGAACAGACTATCAAGGACAGGCATTTACCCCTAGGAACTGAAGCAATCCTTATTACATGCGCATACAGATTTAAATTCCAATATTACAACCATTAATTCTAAAACACTGAAACTAGTGTGCTAGGTGTTTGAACCCCAAAGACACCAGGATTCAGAATAAAGTTCCTACCTTGTTCACTACTGTTGTCCCCACTGTGTGATGTGTGCCCCCCACTGGAGGGCCCTGGTGTTCCGCCTGACCGTGTTGATGCTGTGTCATCATGGTCTCTATTCCAGGAAGGCTGCTGGGTGGAAATTAAACAAATTATTAAAGAACAAGTGACATCCTACACAGCACAGAAAAAACAATATACAACTTGGGTAAGTTTCTGGAGATGACCAAAATAAAAATTAAAAACACATTAGACTTCTTAAAGTACAGTCTAAAAACATTATACTTTATACAGTATTGTCTATTTTAAAGAGGAATTATCTTAAATTGAGCCAGTTTGGTCTAGTGGTTAAGGCAATGGGCTAGAAACCAAGAGCCTGAGAGTTCTAGTCCCGCCTCAGGCATGAAAGTTGGCTGGGTGACCTTGGGCCAGTCCCTCTCTCTCAGCCCAGCTCACCTCACAGGGTTGTTGTTGTGGGGAAAAGAGGAGGAGGGAATATTAGGTATGTTCGCCGCCTTGAGTTATTTATAAAAATAATAAAGACAGGATATAAAATAAATTAAATAAATAAATTGCTGGGGAAGGAGAAATTAGCACAGAACAGTTTGTATAATCCAATTTCATACAGTAAACACAGGAAAATGTAAAGATATAGTTCGGAATCAGGTTTAGCATACTTAATGTTGTGTGTCAGATGTCTGCTGCATGGTATATGGGTAACAGGACCAAGCTTTAAAATAAAAAATATTAGAGGAACAATGATTTCATATGGATTGTATATACCCAGCTCCAAGTAGAGCACTTTTGTAGTACTGAATGATAAGTGCTTCTTATCACTGAGCACATTTAAAAATGACATTTGGATAGGAAAAACTGGCTGTGAATTAAATTCTTAAGGAAAACAATCATGGCAACAATCCTCCCATCTTCCTTTATCTCCAGAAATTATTTTAATTAGCTTTTAGTACTAAGCTGTTAAAAACACCAATGACTCAGTGGACATCTGTATTTGTGAGTATGCATTATTTACTGTGTTGTGATATTGTCCATAGATAATTAGTGGATGGGGAAAATAAATAATCAAGTCAACCACTATATTTCTATAACAAACAATCAAGAACTATTTTGGTGACATTAACTACATTGGTGTTAATTAAAATATAAACTTTAGACTGTCAGGTCAAATAGAATTTAAATGGTAGAAGTAGATGTGACAAGGCTGTTCTTTTCCCTATTTCCATGTACCAAATATACAGACAAAATCTGCTTTTACACAATGGAAGTTCTCAGATAGGAAGAGAGAAACCACCATCCTGCATTCTTTGCTACTCAAGGTTTCTCTGTGACCACTCTGGTATTGAATGTGGATTAACAGAGGAAAAGCATTTGGAGGGAAGGGTAATGAAGAAATTAAATAGAGCTTCATCCACCTTCACTTACATATCTTCTTAACATAAACTTAACATTTGCACTCCACTGTATATATAAATGAACCCAAAACCAAAAGTGAGTGCCTCCCATCATGTCTAGTTTGCCCCCAGAGCAAACATCTTTAAGGAAGATATTCAAAAACTTGTAATTCAGTCAATAAAACACAGGTTTATGGGGCAAAAACCCTATAAAAGGCCTTTCTAACCAATTAAAATATCCTTTTCCATTTTTTTTAAAGCTTGGTATAGACATCCACCCACACGCCTGTATGTACGTTATGGATAAATTGCATCCTCGCAACTAAAGACAAGGCCTGGAAAACCTCACATGCGTTTTAATTCTTCTGTTACCCAAACTGTGAAAACCAAATTTGTTCATTGATCCAGTAATTGAAAGACTGATGTGTAAATTCTGAAAAGAAATCCCCTCTGACAAACTTTTTTGCTGCAGCATAGCAGCGTAAGAAAGCTGAGAGAGGAAATCTGGAACACATGCTCAGAATGCAAACAGTTAATGCATAAATTTCCAGTTTGTACAACTGCAGCTTTAAAAGGGGGACTTGTTTATTCAGAGCTCTGCAGAAAGAATGGTACAGCACCCAGGGGACAGACAATGCCAGGCACAAAGCCCTGGTGCCTCAACATGTAAAAGGAGGATGTTTTTTTATGTGCTACAAATCCCACTTGAAAATATAATTAGAAAGAGAAAATGGCAAACTATTGCATTAACTGTAATTGAAGAAAAGGCTAGCAAAGCATGTGGGAGGTTGCAAGAACCCATGGGAGCTCCAGGATGCATCAGATCCTCAGAGTTACATCTCCAGGGTGCACTCATGCTATTTATGTTGCTCCTGACTACTATTGTTGACTAGTGATCTGACTTGTAATTAATAGAAAAGCCACAGATAACAAGGTAAAATATTGAACCACCACCATAACCTCAGCAGAAATGTTCATTAATGTGATTAGAAGTATGACGCTATTCAAAGAAAAGGGTGGCTCAGAAATAAAGAATTATATGCCATGCTATATGCTGTGGATAGCCTGTCCTCCTTTATGTGACAACAGACCTGAAATATTCACTATCTTTTAATGAGCTCCACTGATTTATTCAGCGCCATTTGGTTTACTCCCCCACTTCTCTACCATGCGGGATGTAGATTAATTCAATGCTTAATTGTTTAGTAAATTCAATTTTCCACATTCTATTCTGCATAGCTTTAGCTGAGGTTCTTAAATCTTCAGCAGTGAGCCCTGAGCCCCGTGTTTCTGATCTGTGCCTACCTTTTTTCAATCACCATTTTTCTTCCTCCACCACTTAATTCACCATGAAAAGATTTTCCTTGCTGGAAATTCTGATTCTGCTATGATCTGTGAGGCATTCCGATTCATTGCATTTCCATTGTGTTGGGTCTTAGATGCTGGGCTCTTCTTTTCTCACAGCTATCGCCACATTATACAGCCGCTCATGCAAGAAATGTTGGATTCCACCTCAGTTTATCAAAATTTTGTGCATCCCTTGTGTTTACATTTCTGTATTCAGAGGCATCACTTAATATTTATGCCTATTTGCACTCTGACTGAGCTTTTCTGTTTCAGACCTGTTGAAAATTACTATGCTTGTAAAAGCAATGTTGAAATTGGTGGTGTTTTCAAAAGAATCTTTTTTTAAAAAATAAGTGTTTTTCTACAGATCACTAGCCTAAATTAGAAATTATTTCTGAGTATGACTAAATATAGCAGATAGTTAGCTCTTAAAAGTTAAGAAATGGATTCAAAGATAAATTTGTTGAATGAGGGCAAGTGATGTGCCCACAAACAATGCACCAAAAGTAACATGGCTCAAAAGTATCCTTTTCTTGTGCTTTTGCAACAGCAGTAAAATGTTATACGTACAAAATTATTGCAAATACATGCTTTTTGAATGAAAATCATACTATAAGATTTTTTTTTTCTTATCAGAAAATAAGCAAGAAATACTTGCAGAATACACATAGGTTGTATCCTACCAGCCTATGAGAAACTATATAGTTTGTGTTTACTGTGTTTATCCTTGTGCAGAATGGAAGAACCAGGTTTTATTTATATTATATTTGAAAATAAATATTGGAAGTTTCGGTTTAATAGCTTGTGGTTTGTGAAAAGGTATTATTTATTTTTTAAAAAAACACTTATGTTACAAAAATCATTCTGACAAAACTGCCCTAAACATAAGTCAAAACCCAGACATTTAGCTACCCATGGTTGAAATTCTACATTCTCTCAACAGCATAACTTTGAGAATATATTTTCACAGGATCCATCCAAGTTTCCAATAGAGCAACTTCCAAATGAAAACAAAGAATGAACAAAGATTGCTGGCTCATCAGTCTGATTAACACAGAGAATCCCTGAGATCAGTTCTCCAGGTTGTACAATATTTTCCCATATTTCTTCATAAATACAAATAGCATATCATCCTTCTACTAATGTAGATACAGGCATGCCTTTTATTTTAAAAAAAGGGGGTTAGGGAAAGGCATCTTGCTCTGCTACAATTCCATTATAAAAGATTTTCACCACCATACATCAGTCATGTAGAGCAGCACTCACGTAGCAAGTCCCATAAAGACCCCAAGGACTTTTAAAAGAACACATTCCAGTCCCATGCCCGGCAGTGCCCCATCACCAAATTTCTTTACCATGAGAACGGCTTGATATGTTCTCACTATTACACATCTGACCATTAAGATGGTTCCCAGGACAATAACATCATACCCACCTGCTTACAACCCTGGCACAAAATCTCTTTACCTGTCTGTCTATAGAGGCTATGAACATGTTAAGAGTATGTTTTTAGTCTGCAGAACAGCTAACAGATTCTCCTATATCCTACATTACTGGCACCTCTCCCCCTTATCTATTCTTCTTGTTCTAGAGCATTAGGAATGACAGCAGCAAATCACATATTCTAACAGGGTAGTACAGATAAGACAGATTTACTTTACTTGCACAGAACTTCATCACAGATATGTTCAATATAATGTACCCTGTATATAACCTTGGGTTCCATTTACTGAACAGTTCATAGATTTGTTTTAATTGATTTAATCCCCTCAACCAAATTAATAGTTCTTAAATTCAGCAATAAACTAGGAGTTAATTGCAACAATGGACTGAGGTCTATGCAGAAGAAGATACGCATGCAGCTACCTACACTCTGGCATGCAAACCCCATGCCAGACTTCATGTCGGGCACGGCAAATCATCTTGATTCTCCAGGCATTTAACCCTGTACTCAGGAACTTGCTTACAGCAGAAACTCACCGACATGACACTGCTGGATAGGTTCCTTTTTAGACAGAAGATAGAATTCATACATACAGAGAAGAGCTGCTTACTGCAAAGCGCAGAAACAGAGCCATAGGTGAGGTCTAAATTCTAGGCTTTTTCTCAGCCTTGAGGTTGGAAGACACTTGGTCAGTGTTCATGTAACGGTTCTGTTTATATGTAACCCTAACTGCTGCTTCCTGCCATGCCACCTTCAACCCTTACAAATGCCAACTCTATTTTGCTGCTACTTGGTAAATGTCTAAACTTTGCTTTGAAACACTTTCTTTTTGCAACTTGCTGTTTACTTAAAAACTGATGGTCATGATGCTGATCAGCTCTGATAGCTCCTTCTAGTATTAAGAAGTGTTTATACATATTAACATGTTAAAATTACTGCTGAAAACCCATAAAATAGGACAGGTTATCTCAATATTGAAGAAGGGGATAGGGCAAAGGTTTAAGGGATGGCTTGATTAGATTATCTGTACAACTTACTGATGGTCAAGGCAAGATTCAAATTAAAGAATTCTGAAATAGTAGATGAGATCCTCAGCCCTTGTACTACGTTCATGGCAATAAGATAAATTATTTCAATGCACAACATCTACGGTTTCAAAAATGAATCAAGGACAGCGTATAAATAACTATTCTCCACTGTAACATAATGTTTTATAATGCTACATTTATACAAGGATAAGAAATCCTTTTTTTAAAATAGGCAGTAAAGCTATTAAAAGGTATTACTCTTAATTACTGGATATGATGTATTATAGATAGGAATGCGGTATTACCTATTAAATTTTTGAAATCCTACAAGTTATATAACAATATGTACAGGAGTAGGAACAAAGTCTAACATTACTGAGAATCCACTACTTGAATCAGATTATCCAAATTTGAGGGTAGACTCAATTCCTTGACAAATCAAGGAAGATTAGACCAGATATAGTTAACTCACATTATAGATTAATAGCACAAATAAGCCAGACCTTCTTCTCACTGACAGATCTTTAATTCTGGAATTTAAACTGCAAAACTAGCAGAAAATTACCAATATACTTCTTAGAGAACAGGTTGGCTGGAATCATGGTTGCCCTTCATGCATGTCATGAGTAAGGATGGCGAGCAGGGGGCTCCCACCCAGACTGTCAAGCGCATGCGTAGCACTGAGGAACTGTTCAGCCATTCAAAGAGACACAGATCGGGACCGCCTTAACCTTTGGGGTTTATATGGCTGGGTTTTCCCACGCTTCCTCAGTTTGTTAGGATTCTTGTTAATTACTACTAATAAATATTAGAGACCAAGTCATTGTCTCAGTGTGTTTCCTGGTAGTTAGGACAATGCAAGGTTCAATCATTCTCAAAACAGAAGACACAAAAATATAGCCATTCCAAGATTACATATGCAGGAAAGTTGTCATGAATTTTTCTTGTAAAGAACTACACATAAAACAGCAGTTACAATTTTCATTATTTACAAGCCAATTTTCAGAACTAGGCAAAGCAGCATGGAATAAAAGTAACAAACTAAATTGAATGATAGCTCTCAAAATGACCCCCCCCCAGTGGGGGAGAGATGGGCAGTGAATAAATTTATTAAATAAATAAATAAATAAAATGAGATCCATCTCAGAGGCACATCTGCAAAGAAGCCGAAGAGCGCTGACACATAGACACACCTCTGTGCTGCAAAACAAAGGTTAAGTTGATTATTTATTTATCTATTTATTTCTCAAATTTCTAACACCGCCCATCTCGCCCCGAATAGGGGGACTCTGGGCAGTTTACAATCAAATCCACAATTAAAACCATAAAAATATAAATTACAATATAAACAGCCAATAAATACTAATAAATTTGATTAGGAAAAAGTCATTCAAAAGACTATTTGCTTCAACAGGTACCTTGTAACCCAGGCATGCTAATCACAGAGTAAGGGCTCTGTGATGGAAGAATCTGCTACCACGCACTCCAAGTAATGTCCTCTTCCTTTTACTCCTATGAACTGTATACTCATTGTATAGCAGTTCAGCAGGTAATATGTGATTTATTTCTTTTTAATGACAAACTGAACCAACTTCTTGCTAACTCATATTTGGATTATCAGCTTATATAGTCAAAAGAGCTGGAATAAGAGTTATTTTTCCTCTTCCCACCCCTGGTTCTTTTGAGGTGCTCCAGTAAATTATTGAAGGAATAGAATTCTCAATCTTTTTTTAAGATGTACAATGGACTTGGGCTGTCGAGTGTTCATAACAATTCCGCACAAATAAACCCCAGTGTTTATCACCACCTGTCTTCCAAGATATCACAGTGGGATATGTTCTTATGTTTGAGATTATAAATTCTATTTTGTAAATTACTCAAGGGGTTTGGCTACTGCACAGTACATAAATGAAATAAATAAATTGACAGTAATGTGGTAATTCTACATAATTACCACAAGTAGACCCAATGGTGCTTATTCCCTGCTGTAGACAGAACAGTGACTACGTCCCAGCCACTCGTTGGGCAGCTTAGATTTCATTGATTCTTCAAATACAGTATGAGAGAGAAAGGTCAGTTATGAAATGGTGACAATTGGTGTAGTTGCTGAAAAAAGGGAAAGCTTAACTTGACTGGATGAAAATATTTCACGGAAACTATGAGTATCTGAGCAGAAGTGGGAATGCTGAGAAAGAAGGAAGTACTATGAAATTGAGTGTTCTTTGGACCCAAGGAAGACAGTGGGAAGTAGCTTCAGATAGCTAGACAGTTATGGAAAGAGGAACCAATAAAAGATAGCAGCAAGTATGTGGAAAATGAGAATAAAAGAAAGGAGATCACAGCAGCTACATGGAGCTCATGGGTCACGTAGTAAATGAGGACTGAATTGAGTCAATTAAATTCAAATAATGCAGACTGTGGTTATAGGCTTCTGGCCTATCTAATAATTTATGGCTGTCATTCCCACATACCGTATGCCTCTGTCCCAAAGAAATTGCATCACCTCAGTGAGTCTACATAAAATAGTAATTGCCTCTCATGGACACTGATTTGCCATCATGACATAATACTTAATCCATCATCAGATAACTCTAAATTTGATAGGATAAAATTTAGACAGCTTGTTTGGACAGCATGGATTATTCACTGTGAAGATTTATACGCCACCCTTCAGTAAAAACTAACAAAAAATTACAATAAAATGATAACGGTGATATTTACCATAGTTGGAGTTTCTCTAATTTTCTTATTACAGTATGTCTTTCATGCCAATGATCTAGTATTCTGTTTCACCCTTGCCCACTTTTTAAACTAGCTTGAAATATGGCTCTCCTGGACTCATCTCCTGGCTTGTACTTCTGAATGTCATTGTCTACAGTACTTTTATTTTTGCAAATCATTCGGCAAGTCGCAAATGCTAAACTAACAATAAATGTTGTTGAAGATGATCCTTTGCTATGGAGATCAATGGTATATCAAGAGATACTCTTTACATACTCTCCAAAGGGATAGTTGTGCACAAGTTCTTTAAAAAAAAAACCCTGCTACTGTAGCAGTTTCAGATAACAGTATTTTTAGGCGGCTGATCTTTAGATGTCCCACGGGAATCCCTCACTCATCGCTCATCTGCCAGTTTCTGATCTTTGGTAGGCATACCTTCCACATGTATACATGTAGAGTGGAATGATAGCTGTCTTAGGATCCACACCTCCCCACCTGAACCTGTTGAGTCATTAAGCTCCGTAAAAAAGGCCTTTTTGTAACTGCTTCTGCTTTTGGAGACCTATTTCTTGGGCAGACCTTCCCATATATCACTCCTAGACTATGGAATGCTGTATTTCAAGAACCTTCTCCCGGTTAAGAATATCAATTAAGACTTATCTTTCTTAGCCAGACTTTTAAATGTTAGCAGTTGTTCTATTTGTGTTTTTCTCTTGTCTTTCTTTGGGAGATGTGGTTTGCTTACGGAATAGCTGTGTAAATTGTTTAAGTGTGAAGTCTGCACTGGTGCCCAGCAGTTCAAATAATGCTATTAATTTCCATTATACAAAAGGGGTAAGAGTGAATACAAAAACTTCAGGAACTAGTTTAAGTGTGCCTCAGAAGGTGCTTTGCAGAATTCTGACTGCAAGGTTATGAGAGGTAATGATAACCAAAATTTAGGAACAGCAGTACAGCTTTATCCTGGGAAGAGACTGTGGAAATCAGATTTTTTAATGTTCAGCAGATCATTGAGAAATGTATGAATATGATAAAATAATTTTATTGTTCATCTTCTGATTTAGAAAAAGATATCATAATGTTAATAGCCTTGAATTATGGAATATTTTGCATGAATATGGAGCTGAAGGTTGATTGCTGAATGCAATGAAGCTGGTATATGATGGAATTAAAACTGCATGAGAATAAATTCTTAGCAAATGGTTCTACACTGAGCAGGAAATAAGACAAGGACATATGATTTCCCCTTGATTGTTTAATATACTCAGGAAAAATCCATAAGGAATGCTTGTGGTAAATGCAAAGTGTGCTACTTGGGGAAGTTGATATTCATGTACTTTTTTATGCAGACAATGCCACGTTGTTGGCCGAGAACCCAAATTATTTGCAGCAAAGATCAGTAGACTGTATGATGCAATGAGAAGTATGGATCTGAAAATTAATGAATGAGAGATCTAGGTACCTGTGTTTGACAGGGAAAATGGAATGAATGATTACAAGGTATGTTAGAGTAAGTGTACCTATCTAGAATGATCACTAAAGATGGGAACATGTATGGAGAAATTTTAAGACATACGAACAATGATAGAAAGGGTAATATGGCTAGTATGTGGTTTCCTGCATGTAAGAGCATGCTACTGCCTATCTTGCCATGTGAAAATGTGAGTTGACCATGTGAGGAGCAACATAAAAGTTGAATGCAGTGGGAATGGGGTCCTTAAAAATGTGTGTGACAAAATAAAAAAGGATAGATTCAAGAATGAATGGGTTCTGGATGAATGTGGACTCTGTGACAAATACTTGAGATGGTTTGCTCACACAGAGAGAATGAATGAGGATTAAATGGGAAAACAAATTTATGAAGAAAGCGTGTATGGGTGAAGAAGAAGAGTAAGAGTGGAAAATCTGTGATTGATTGGAGCTGATGAGACCTTCAAGAAGACAGAGCTGAAGAGCTTAAAGGAAAAAAAGCCAACATATGGATGTAATGGAAGCAAGGATGGTTTGCAAGGATAGAAAGATGTGGAAATGTGTCATGAACGGTACTAGCCCAAGCCAAGCCTGCAAACATATAGCCCGTAGGCCATGTGTGACACACCAAGCAGTCTTGTGCAGCCTACCAGCATACCTTAAAAAGTCAGTAAGTAAGCTGCCACTGCCCTGAAAGACATTCTGCTGAGCATCTCCAGCACCTCCAGGCCTCACCACAGCTCCCAGCTCCAGCACTGCCACTGCTCAACTAGCCACCAAACAGCTGATTGGCTCCCAGGTACTTCTTGGCTCCCACCATTATTTTTAAATTATCAAGGTGGCCCTTTCCCCTCTACAAGTTCTGGAGGCCTGGTCTAAGCTAATTTTAGATATGTTTCCTTTTTCTTTTAATATTATGCCATTTGTTTGTTTGTTTGACTTAGACTCTGCCCAATTACAATGAGTAGCTCACAGCATAAAAACAAGATGACAAACATTTATTTATTTATCAAATTTATCACCGCCCATCTCCCAAAAGGGACTCTGGGCGGTTTACAATAAAACATAAATAAAAATATAAAACTGTAAAACACGGTAATACATAATAAAATAAATATAATAAAAACCTCGATGGCTGGAAGTTCTTTATGATTTGCAGGCAACAAATATACAGTCAAAAATAGAACAAAACAGTAAACAAGTTGGTGGATCTGGTCAGCACCACAAACAAATAATATACCCAGCAACAGGCTCCAACCACCCTAGCCCAAAGCTATCAGGGTGGGAGCCATTCAGATCTCAGGGGGAACCACATTCCACCGAGCAGGTGCTGCAACAAAGAAGACACACTTCCAGGATACTGGTAGAAGTCATTATTTAATCAAAGGAGCCCTGTGTACACTAACCCTATTAGATCAAACTGGCCAGACCAACATCACAGGAGATAAGCAGTCCCTCAAGTAACCAGGCCCAATGCCATGTAGGGCTTTATAGATCATAATTGGCACCTTGAATCGCACCCAGAAGCAAACTGGCAACCAGTGCAGCTTGCAAAGCAAGGCCTACATGGGCATACTGGGGCATGCCCATCACTGCCCATGCAGCTGTATTCTGAACTAGTTGAAACTTCCAGGTCTTCAAGGACAGCCCCATGAACAGCATGAACCATAAGGTGACTAGGACATGAGTGACAGCCTGAAGGACCTCCCGATCTAGGAAAGGATGCAACTGGTGCACCAGATGAAGTTGTGTAAAGGTTTTCTGGGCCACAGCTGCCACCTGCTCATTGAAAGGAGCTGTGAGTCCAGGCTGAACCCCAAATTGTGCATCATTCTTGAATGGAGAAGTGCTTCTCCATCCAAGATTAAAGATGGAATATTTAGGTGGCCCTAACTTTCACAGCCAACTGGTCTTAGTAGAATTGTATTGGAAATGGTTCCTCCCCATTCAGACCCACACTGTCCTAACGGCCAGTGGGTGCAGTGGATGGAACCTCTTTGAAGTGTAGAATATCTTTTTCCCTGAACAGCTGAATATGGTATTTTCCAAGACATAAAGATAACTTTGCGAGTCCATGAAGAAAAAAATAAAAAATTATAATTGCATGTGGTTTTTATTAAAACCTATCAACATGCTACAAAAGCAAAGGGAAGATTAAGAAGCTGAGACAAGGAATAGGTCTCTAGTGTTTTATTACTGCTACATAACAGAGAATCCTAACAAACTGAAGAAGCGTGGGAAAAACCCAGACATATAAACTCCAAAGACTAAGGCGGGCCCGATCTGTGTCTCTTTGAATGGCCACCTAATTCCTCAGTACTACGCATGCGCTTTACAGCCTGGATGGGAGCCCCCCGCTCGCCATCCTCACTCATGACACACACAGCCTCCAGGCACAGGGACCTTGATGGTCTCACTCAGCCAGCCTGGGGTTGAAAGATATAACTGAGTATCATCAGCATACTGATGATGATACTGAACCACAAACCAGAAAATGACCTCAACTTGTGGTTTATGTAGATTTTGAATAGGAGGAGAGAGTCGAGCCCTGAGGCACTCCACAAAGGAGGGGCCTGGGGAGTGACCTCTCCCCCTCAACCAACCCAACTGAAACCTGCCTCAGATGAAGGAAGAGACCCACCACAAAGCAGTCCCCCTATTCCCAACCCCTGGAGCTGGCCCAGAAGGTTTCTCTGGTTGATGGTATCAAAAGCCATTGAGAAATCAAGGAACACAAGGGTGGATACACCACTGGCTCCACCACTGGTCATCTACAAGCACACCAAGGCTGTCTCCATACTAAATCCCAGCCTGAAAGGCAACTGAAACAGGTCTAGATAATTGTTTCCTCACCTGCACACCAACCACCATCTCAACAACCTTCCCTAAAAAGGGAAGGTTGGACAATAGCTATCTAAAATCTTTGGGTCCAAGGATGGACTCCTGAGGAGAGGGTGTACTACCACAGCATGGACACAACCATAGGTCACCTCCCTGGCTGCCTTCATAACCCACAAGGGGCTTATGTCCAGTAAGCAGGTGGACAAACTGACAGCACAGAGAATCCTGCCCACCTCCTCAGGATCAAACTCATCCCAGATCACACCAGAAGGCTGGGCCCCAAGGTACCTCCCCCAGACCTGCCCAGTTAGAGTCCAAGTCAGAGAGTATCTGAATTTCTTTGCCTTACTCCCTCTTATTCCTTTTCTGGACTCTGCCTAACTTTGTTTAACCCCAAAGGAAATACAGTAGCTTAATGTGTATGTATCTATATATGCATATGGCAACTTCTATGTGTATGTGTGTGTATGTGTATATATATGTCAGTTATATCATTGTTTAGTTCATATCATGCTGTCTTGTTCCATCTGTTGTGGGTATTAAACATCTGCAGTGTGATCAGAATACTATTTGTTTTAAGAATTTTTTCTTCCAAAAGTGAATCAATTCCCCTTAAAATATGAAGTATGGATGGAAAAGATATTACTGACAAAAATATAGCACCTCCAACAGAAAAACAGGAAACTTTCAAAGAGTATGCATTTATTCAGATTTAGAATTGTCCTCTATAAATTATATTACAATTTTGGCTTTCAGTTGGAGCCTGGGAGATGCCACTGGGTTGCAACTTGAGTGTATCACAAAACAGTATCACTACTATATAAAATGTAATTAAAAAATGAAGATATCACCAAATGCATGGTTGGGCAAAAGGTGGTCCTTGTGGGAACAGTGAAGATGACTATACTAGTTAGTCATTACATATAACTTCTTCTGGTGAATAAATAAGGAAGATTATTTTGCTTACCTTGGGGTAACACTTGCACTACGACCAACCAAAATGCCACTAAAATTGTGCAAACTCACAAATTCTCCAGAATTCTAAATCAGACTACATTTTCTGCTTCTTAATCTTCCCTTTGCTTTTGTAGCATGTTGATAGGTTTTAATAAAAACCACATGCAATTATAATTTTTTATTTTTTTCTTCATGGACTCGCAAAGTTATCTTTATGTCTTGGAAAATACCATATTCAGCTGTTCAGGGAAAAAGATATTCTACACTTCAAAGAGGTTCCATCCACTGCACCCACTAGGTTATTCAACTTGGTTTCAAATTACTTTTTCCTCAATTTCACCAGCTAAAATTGATCTCTAGTTTTGCCATGATACAGAACGACACATTTTCCTTTGTTTCTGTTCTCTGTTAGGCCAAATCCATGTGTATTTTATCCAAGGCAAGAGATAGATTTGAGATGCAGCCAGTTTTGGTTTCAAAACTGACATCAGCCACTGCTTTATAATCAAGCCCACTATGTGCATTCTGGTCCCTTTGATTACAGACCTCATGATTACTACATTTGGCCTAATTTTTGGATTTTCTTAACTTCTTCACTCATATCCTTTTTGTACATCTAGCAGGAATCTCAAAGAATTGCTTAGATGCTCGGTTGCAAGTGCTTAAGAGATAATTATATAGGTGGTTAAGGTGCTGAACAGCAAAATAATCCGTCATAATCCAGACTTCTCTTTTGCTATCCTAGCTAGCTATCCGATCCCAAAATAATGAAGCACGTTCTTTTTTTATAATGTTCTTGGAACAGCCAATATAATTTAGGGCTAAGAAAGGCCTAGTCTTAGCTAAGATTTACTATCGTAATAGTACTTATATTGGAAATACATGATTTGAGGTAGAATGCTTGGAATACCACACTGAGGCTGGGAAAATGGGGACAGCTACTTGAATGGCAAAAAAGAATTAAGAGTTTTCTTTATCTTTCTTCTGTCATCTTATGTTTCAGATTTTTGCAGTCCAGATTTCACAGCCTTACAGAATGTTTATTATACCCCACACAACTTTTGCATACATTGTTCATTGAGCAATATAACACTGCCTTGAGTGCAAATTAATCTTATAGAGGAAATCGGACAGAAATATACTATGAAATAGATTTTGCAATGCATAGAATGAAACAAAGAATATACAAACATTGCCCTTGCGGTATTATACCAATCCTGTAAACTGCAGTCCTATTGATAAAACTGACCTGGCCTTATATTTTCTTGATTTGGCATTTTAAGTTACACAAATTCAAGAAGAAATCAGGAGTTCAAAAATCACACACACACAAAAAAAGTTTTAAAAAGATATGAAGTATTACAGGCTTCCACTGTCCATCCTTACTTAACTGTAATTTTCAGTTTCAGTGCTGGTTATTTCAATTTATTATAAAGCATAAGAATATTTGGATTCGATGGTATAAAAATTCACGTAATAAACAATTAAATTCCTAGGTAACAAAATTAAATTATTTCTGTAATATAACTCCATATGTGGAAAGCAGTCTCATCTTACAAATATAGTGCAAAACACTGAAAGGATAAACAGCTAAGAAGATTATTGTACTTCCATATAATAATTATTTATCACATAGAACATGAATAGCATTTTTTAACCAAATGAGTCCAATACAATCCTTAAGATGAGGAAAGTAAGTAAAAATTATACAAATATCTGGTGAAGGATAAAGAATGCAGAACATCTGTGAAACTGTCAGTGAAATATTTCCAAATATTAAAGCATTATTAAAATATTCTTTTGCTTGAAAGATTGTGAAATTTTCCCATTTTGGCCAAGGCTGGTTTGTCTGTATGTGTGTGTTTGCCAAACATGTCTTTCTTTTGAGACATAGCTAGGGCCAACCCTTTCAAAAATATATCTGAATTATTTTTGGTCTAATTGTTTTTAAGTTTACTGTGAATTGCTTTTAATTGTTTGCTATTTGGGGATTTTTTTAACACTGAAAAGCAGATAAAAATCATAAACGTCCTTTGAATTTTGTCCTATTTTTGCTATCTGTCTGCTAGAGCCACGGAGGTGAAATTGTTCCCATTCTATCTTCATCCAGTGCTCGTTTTCAAACCTTTGATTCTGGTTTGACACATATTTACAAATCTCTTATAAGAAAGGATGGTGAGCCCATTGGGAATTTTGATCATATGTCACGGGCAATCTCGCAAAATGGTTGCCATGGGGATAAACACAAAACATCCCTGCACTAGAAGCCAAACAGGTGAGATTGTTCTCTGTCTCCAGGTTGTTCACTATCACCTAGTTTTGTTCTGTACTTTTTTTTTCTGAACAGATAGGCACATTTCCAAATGAAGCACTAGGCTGCAGTCTCTCATCATTTCTATTATCTAGGATTTTCTACATGCCCCATATAGGTCCCAGTGGTACTGTAAATAAATGATGCTGGTGCTTTGCTTTGCATCATGACAGCTTCTTGTTTATTTATTTTGAAGATTCTTTTTAAAAAATTAAGTGGAGCAGGGAACTTACGCCAACTTGTAGAAGCTAATCACAGCCTTTAATTAAACTTTCCTTTGTGCCTCATCTTTAGATTTCTCCTACAGAACATTTATTGCCAGCACAATCCATCCAAGACAATTACCTCTTCTCACTTTCATACAGGTATTATACTACTGTTTTATTTCCTTTTACCTCTGTTGGATGGGGCAGTCTCTAGCTGAAACAAATATAAACATGAGGAATACACACATTTCTTTCTGTTCTTTACTAACCTATCTTAGCAAATCAGTCCCTTCATCATGAAGAATGCACACCAGAGTATGATACATATGTGGTAGTTTTTTAATTGCAGAAACTCCTAGAAATCGAAATCTGAAAACATCATTTTAATTATGAAATCCACCCAAATGATGTCAGTACCTGTCAGCTGTTCGACTGTAAGCTAGACATTTGTTATGCTTTATTAGAACTTCTAAGCTGCTCCACAGTGTAACATCCTTGTTCTTGCCCTGCTTTTAGATAAAACAAACCACCCACTTGGGAACTGTATTCCCAAGGCATTTTAAGCATAGAATTCTTAGATTGTATCAGTTTAAAACTGCAGAATGAGGAATTATCTGATAGACGCTTATATATGATCAGTAAAATAATATTAATAAAAATAACTTCGTATGCATAGTAAACTAGGGTACTGTACTAAAAACTTAATTAGAACTTTTTTCAGTTTTATACACACAGACACACACACACATGAGGAAGCAGTCAAACATGAGATTTTCCCACCTATCTGAAATGGTTAGTCTTTCAGTACTGAAATGGTTTGTCTGGCCTATACTATGTTCGTATGTTTCTTTTAAACCAGTTTAAGGATTTTGGATTTTTCAGGCATAAAATTGGGGACACAACACTCCAGCAAATATAATTCTGGTTCTTTTTTTTTTTTTAACAATATGTTCTCTGTGAGGGAGAAGTATGCATCAGAATTTGAGACCCATGCCAAATGGCCAATTCTCCTTGGGAATAATGCATTAAAAGATCATAAGTCATTTGCTTAGCTATAATGCTACAACCCTATCTACTTTAAAATTCATACCCATTGTCATATAACATTTCACTTCTAATCCCAGATGTTTTAGATATTTTTATCACATATATAAAAAAGGTGTCACTGTAAAATAATATACCATATTAATACACCACTTCATAATTGATCAACAATCCTGACACCATCATTTTAAAATAGAAACAAAAGATGTTTTTCTTCAGGATTATCATACAAAAAGTCCAGACAATAAATGATGCCCATGGTATGTTTCCTCTTCCCTTTCCAAATACCATGTTTAAATGTGTTTTTAAAGTAACCACATTAACATATTATTCAGAGAGATAAGCTGGCAATACATTTGAGGAAATGATCTGCACTGTTTCTTAACTTCTTATTCAAAATGAATTGATAGCTGGCCAGTTTAGTTTCATCTTCAGCCATTCAAAAACAAATCTTTTGCAGAAGGCACTGCACTGATCTAGCAAAATCTCTCATATAAAATTTAAACTATAAGGTAGTTTAGAAATCTGAACTGAATATACATTTTGAGTACTGTCATGTTTCTTCTATTATATCACTAGCCTGCAATAGTTAAGAAAGAACAGGGAATCCCATCCAGCAGGGTCCATGGTGGAAAGGGGGAGAAGGATACCAAAGTCAAGATAGTGATTGCAACTGCGTGACTGAAAAGCTGCCCTTTGTGTGTGTGCATGTAGGCGCGTGCAGTGTTGATGCACACACAAAATGGGTGGGGCTTTGATCCTGCTGTCACAATTACCATCTTGATTCTTTCCCACCCTTAGGAAGAACCCAGTTCAAGAGCTGAACAGTCAGTGAACATCAGGTTAATGTTATTTTTCTCTATTGCTGACTCCTGTTCTATTGTCATCCCCAAATGTGTATTCTTTAATTCAGGAACCAAAGCTCAAAATGCTCTTGGTTAATGAAAAGAGGAGAGGAGAAAAAGGAAATATTCTGGTAGACTTACAGGCTTTTATCCAAAAATAAATACAGATCCTGTTAATTTGTAATGAATACATGAAGTGATCCGGAGGGACCTACCACACTGAAGGTCTGATTAAGATCTCTTCACCATGTAGATTTTATTATATTTATATTTTTATTGTAATAGTTTTATATTTTAATCTTGTTTTATTGTAAGCTGCCCAGAGTCCCCCTGTTGGGGAGAGATGGGGGGTGAATAAATTTATAGATAAAAAAATAAAAATAAAAATTCTAAGAAAATACATATTTTGCTATGAAACACATTTGCTCTCTGAGTCATTTTATTAAAATAATAAGATTGAAACTATATGAGAATATGTGTGCGTGTGTGTGTGTAAATAATTATACCAGAAATAAAATCTTTATCATTCCCAATTGTGCTTCTCTAGCACCTACATATTCTTTTTCTCATTAAAAATGTATTGTATTAACTATTATAGTAAATTGACTATGAATTGATCCTAAACAACAAATTTAAGTGTCTAATCCACAGAAACTGAGGTTCTCTATAAGTTATTTTAATTTGGCATCCCCGAGAATGTAAATCATCAACTTCTAATCTAAAACTGAAAACCTTTCCCAGCACTGACTGGTAATCATCATCAAATCTCTACAATCTGTACTGAAGAAAGGCTATGAAGTTTCTTACACCATTATTTGCTTAGGCTGTTTTCAAGCAATGCTAAGCCATGCTGGCATAAATTGCAGTTTAGCTCGTCTCTAAACTAGATGTTTGCACTGATCCAAATAAGGCATTAGACTCCTGGATAGAATCCCTAGAGCAGAAAAAATTCCACAGAAACATAATCATTCACATCTTGCCACCTCAGACTAGAGCACAGTAGGGAGCTATGAATTTTACCAGAAAGTCTTGTTTCCATTCTCCTTATACAATCGGCATAAAACTTCCTTTCTAAAAATCAACCCCTATACACATATTTTCTTTCAATCCACTCTTTACATTCAGTCAATGATTTTCCAAGCATAAATGGAAAACCTTCTCCAAGAGCCTGTGTGATTCATCTTTCTGTTGCAAGAGAGAAAATCAAATACCAAAGAAAAAGCTAGCCTTCATTCCCACCCTGCAGCTGTGGTGCTTTAATACCCCACAGCCACTGCAGCTTGAACCTTTAAACAGGTCCATTACTGGTTAGCATTGTACTCACACTCTGTACTTGAAAAATAACACCTACATAAATCAGTAGTATTTTTCCCATTGGGGTTCACAAATAATGAACAAAGTCTTACATGTGAAAAAGCAAGGCAAAGGGTATGGATGTAGCATGCCCATGGCGTTCTTTACATGAAATTATACAAAGTGTTTTAATGCTCACTTTGAGGAATAAGAGCATCCTCCTTTAGTACTCGACCTAAAGCTACTAAACAAAAATATTTGTCGTAGACATATGGATAGCCAAATTATCACTGCCATTCCTGACTAGCAGCCACCAGCAGTTGCTCATAGATAATTGTCTATAAAAAGCACTATGCTGTAAAAAGAGCTGAATGCGTTGCTACTGACATTATAGTGAATGCCAACTTCATTTCAGAGTTGAACTGCTAGTAATGGCACAAGGATTGCTATGATCGTGACAACTAGATAGTTATACACAATTCCAAAGCACCTTATAGAATAAAAGTTTCCAAAAGCGAAACTTGCCACCATGGTGTGCCAGGTCTTTGATGGAAACCTGGAATACTGAACTTTAGTATATTAAGTTTTTCCTAGCATGAAGGGATAGGAAAAGCTCCATGTGCTTACCTTTTCCTTTTCATGCCTCTATCAAAGGCCTAGAAGAGGGGGAAAAAACACACATTCCTAGGTCCAACCAGCACAGGCATACACACAGACACATACTAGGACATTCAAGACTAATTATCACAGCACTGAACCAGTATCAAGTTCAAGATGCTACAGGATCATATATTGTGTCTAGGTTTATACCATAGGAGCTCAACTTCTCCATGCCACACAACCAAGTCAGCGCTCTTTCACCTAGCTTGGAACAATCCGGGAAATAAGCCCTGACCTGTACACAGTTCACACTGAAAAAGGTATTAGTAAATACAGAATGTAAATGTATGAATAATTCATTAACATCACTCACATTTTATTACATGCCAAGATAAAAACAACAACAATGGCCAATTAGATTGCTGCCCTACTTCTACACCATTGCTATCACTTCACAATAAGCCTAACAGATCATTAATAATGCACCCGTAGTCAGGCTTGCTTATACAGTCATGATTAAGAATGCTTTTTCTTGAGGCATTAGCCATTTCTCGACTTCAGCCTCATTGCCATCACAAATGTGGTTGTCTGAATCATCTCTGTCCTGCCTCTCTGTAACACTGTGCCAAACTCTGCTATCCTCACTGGCAGTTGTGCCAATAAATGCCCTTCCTCAACTTTCATCCTCTTTGCTGGTGGTGTTACTTTACCCCTTCAGCTACTTCAGCTGTTAGCAGAAGATACGCATAAATCAGGGTGGTACAAGGAGAAGCAGGGCTTCTGTGCCTACGTTGATGCCATTTCTGATTCACCTTTGTGCCATTTCACCTTTGTGCAGATCCACTTCTCTTCCTGATTCCTTTCACCACTTTCACCATTTTATTTTTGGAGGTACGTTATCATTTATGTGGGGTCAAGACATCTGGACATTCAACTGGAAACCAAGACTGACTATATTTTTAAGCAAAGCCACTGACTTTGGGCATTGGAAAATACCCTTACTGCCTACTCAGCTATATAGTTCACTGCTTCATAAAAGCATTCTCCTTCTGGGGTGTGCTATAGATAGGTATTGCATTTCTATGCTTGGGAGGAGCAGCAGAGTGTATATACAGCCAAATATACTGATCTCGATTTTAAAAGGGGGAGCTACAAAGAAAACATTGTAGGTTCCGTCCTAACAGAGAATGTAGACACCAAAAGAGAAATGGTCCTATAGGGAAAGGGTGACTACACTTCTAGATATATCCGTATCTGTGGAAATATCCAGAAGCAGTTTAACTGATCAATTTGCAACAAAAACAGGAGTGGGGGCTGTGAAACAGCACAGATATTATAGATACCTTGTTGCTGTGATCCAATCCTATTGTGTGTGTGTGTGTGTGTGTATCCATGTGTCTATCTAACAAACATAAAATGATAAAGATAACAAAGTCGTTTACAAACTAAGTAAGGCCAGTGCTGCATGATCAAGGCACTAAGTCTTTAAGTAGGGAAAGGATAATTGTATGATTTTTTTTATGAAGCTCTCATATTATTTTTACTAGAGTTAGTGAAATATTTATGATGGTAATGCAGGAGCAAGTTTACAATAAGAAGCAGCAGCATATTGGTTGTATGTATTTACAAAACAGAAAACAACAAATATTTCAAAGTAATTCTGGTTAGTAGTTTATAATTTACATGCTTTCTGCTATTTAACCACATACAGAAATATCAAGTGTGAACAATGCTGCAATTGTGATTGCCAAAAATCATGAACAAATGTATGATAAAACAACTTCTCTATCCAGTTCTGAATGTGGCTGATGCCTAGATAACTAACTACTTCAGAACTACATGTATTTAGTATCTCATTGAACTTCCAAGATAAATAATGGGATGACTAGAATAGAGAGTTTAAATGTGGGGAAGTCAGTTCAAATCCCTCTTCATTTCTTGAATTATGTAGCTTACTTTAACATAGGGGAATTGGTTGGGCAAATTAGATGGTCTTTGGGACATTAAAATGATATTCTGAGCTTTGTAGAAAAAGGGAGAGATACAAAGAAATAAATTAGGAATTTTCAGACTTATGTGTTTGTGTTAGCAAACTTTTAAAAAGTTTGATCTGATTTAAATAGTAACATTTACCCAGTAAGTTTCTTTATGAAGAAATTAATTTGATTCTATTTATTTATATTTATCATTTCTTTCATTCGTTTATTTAATCAACATGCAATTCAGAGAAAGTATAATTTTCCACATTGTCTCCCCCTAATGGTATCGTGGTTTAAGACCATGCATAATAATAATATTCAGGTACTTGCACAAGCTCAGAAAGGCACATTCTTTATCAGATGTAGGGATTTGACTTAGAAATAATGGAATAGAGTAGGTAAGGCATATTTATTCAGTATTTGTAATCAATGAATCATGAACCAGAAGTGGTAGTTAACAAGCACAATACAGGTAAAGGTAGAAAACACCTTCATTTCCTTCACTTCAGGTATATAACTTTAAATGAATCTGTACCTAGCACTTCAAAAATTTAATTTGTTCACATTGAAGAAAATTATTCAAGCCACCTTTTTTACTTAGTACAAGAAAATAAATAGGTAAAAAATAATACATACTCTGTCTTCTGCAAGATATAAAAATACCCTCCTTTTCAGGCCATGATAGATTCTTTTACTTCAGATCTACAGAAACGTGATATTTTTGCTTTGAAAACCATCTCACCAATAGAAACCAAATTATTTTCAAGTTTGCACCCTTAGGGTGATCATCTAGTACTACAGTCATAAAACATTTAATTACATCCTTGCCCTATATTTACAGCAGTCCTTGAACAGTACTCAAATACTCCTGTGTCCTGCCTCTTAACATGGTGTGTTACTAAAAGCACATTGTTTTTACTCCCTGTAGCAGGTGTACCTTCACAAGTCAAGGAGCTGATTTCAATTTTTAAAACGCTGAATGTCTCATGACTTCTATAATAAAAGATTAATCATTTCTGTTTGGTATTTTCCAAATAGCAACTTTTAATTTCAACTGATTATGGAGAGAGACACTCAGTGGCTACGCCTCCGCTTTGAAAATTCCGTATGTGACTTTGAAGCAAAGTAGCCTGTTTGACAAAAACAACATACATTCAGCAGAATGATACTTTTTGATGGTATGTGTGTGTTAGATTACTACTTTCATTTATAAAAAGCTGGGGGAGCGGGTTCTATGTATAATTTCCTGAAGCATTATAGAAAGGTAGATGACATAAACAGCTGTCAGTATAAAGTCAACTGCCCTCACGCTGGTGATTCTGTTCGGAAAGACATTAAAATTATTGAGAGTGACTTTCCTTCCTTTTCTGTTTCCAACTTTTATTAGCAGTACAATAGAAGCTTAGGCAATAAAACCTATACCTTTGAGATAACAATAGTATTTAGAATAATTAGAGTGGATTTTTATGACTCATGTTAAATGCTGCATTAATTTTGAAATATCAGTTTAGCAACACTACAGACAGCAATACCCTCATTCTTAATAATTGTGCTTGTTTGTATACCTTTGAATCAAGTTTAAGAAGACTATGATTTTAATGGAAAGCCATATGTTCAATTAAGAAAATTAAATTAAATTAAGAAGCTAATATACATGGGCATTTTGCATGTTGCAAATTTGTTGCTAGTAAATTTTTCTATAACAACACTCTTATGATTCTCTTCTGCACTCGAATGTATCAGAGAAAAAATAACATTGTACAAACTTCTTCATATAAGTTTAAAATGAAATGATTATGATTATTTACTGTCAAGATAGAAAATCAAGCCTAATAATCAGATAATACAATAAATGAAGACCCATAAAAGTACAAAATAAAAAAGACCATAAAACCAAATTCAGAACTAATGCTTCCTAACTGTGGTTGCTACTGAACAGCCTTTAGCTATTTTCATGAATATGTCAATGGATCAACCCACTAATAAACAGTACACTACATACATACACACACGTGTACACACAGAGAGAGAGAGAGAGAGAGAGAGAGAGAGACTACTGAAAGGCTATGCAACAGAGGGTGCTGCATTAGTACAAATATACCTGTGCAAATCTTCTGAATAGATATTTCTATTCTGCAAGTAGTGGCCCTCTAAATCAACCCCCCCAAAGCTATTTCGCTATAGCTACTTGAAGACTGAGTGTTTCTGGTCATGCCTATATATGCCCAGATGACACTTCCATTGAGAGAACTTGTGGCTATGAGGGGCAGATGCAGACAGCAAAGCACCTCTCCAATTCTTTGCACAAGCCTAACACACGTATCTATAAGATGCATCTAGTTACTTTTAAGAATTACTAATTTGCAGGAGTCATCCACATTAGTTAGATATTTATGACCTAAATCACATATAAATATAATAGATTGTTTTATTTTATGCAGTCATCAATATTCAAACACACCATGCTATTAAAACAAAAACAAAAAATTGGCTACAACAGGATATTCTCTTGCAATCTTAACATCATTTTTAAAAACTGTCTTAACATGAAAAGTCATATTTTGAAGGCCTCGTCAAATAAAAAAAAGCCATATATATTCTAATCTGGAGGATAGAGCATTATAGGCAACAATCCCCAAGCTATTTTTTGTCAAAGACAAAGACAATTAAAAACATTAAAATATACAAATGCTACCATGTATGCACCTAAGTAAAAAGTATATTTTAATCAAAACACTGATTTTAATTGTTCTTCCTCTTGAGTAAATCTGTTTCAAATTGGAACCTTATTGAAGATTGTATGAAAAGCATGAAGGGATGAATAACATTCTGGATCTTGACTTCATAAACGTATCTTTATAAAACCAAGATAAATAAAATAACCACCAAACAACCAACAAACAAGACTTGACATGTTGAGTCTGAAGAAGCTGATACAGATCTAACATGTCAAAAATTCACACTACACACTAACAGATGCCAGACCCTTAACTAGACATGATAGATCATAATGAGATTTTCCAGTGATCTCCACTAAATTAAGAAAAGCAGCCTGAATGCATTGCAAGAGTTTTAGTTTCACCTACATTCTCTGCATTAAACTATTTCCTTCTACATAGAAGGGCACACATTTCAAACCTAAGGACCATGCATCAGCTCTAAATTAAGTAACAAGAGTGGGAGAAACACAAGGAGCTAGATGTGGCAGCATACAGAAGACAAAAGGCATATTATTTCATTCCTGACAGTCAATTCAATACATGTCTTCTCAGGAGCCAGTTCTATTGAGTTCAATGGAATTTACTCCCAGGTAAGTGTGTTCAGCATTGCATACTCAGATGCTTTCCTAAACTACTTTATTTAATGGAGTCTAGTGAAAGTAATGGAAACAGTTTTACAACTCTGACTGAAGAACACACACTAATATAGAGAGCATTAGAATGAAAGAAGTAGGCAGGAACAATTAAAAAGTTCAACAGATTTGAACTATAAAATAGATAATAATTAGAATTAGTGTAGTGCCGTGTTTTTCTATCACTAATCATATATGGACAATTAGGAAAACTGAAAAAAGAAGAAACACTGATTTGATTCAGTTGGATATAAAGAGGGCATACGTCTATTTAAATAAAGCAATATATGTATTACACAATTAAAATGTTTCAATGAGTATGCTAATGAACAGCTAATTAATATAATAAAATATTGTATTGATTTTATCAAAAGTATTTTATGGGATAATAATTTCTAAATTAAACTAAAATATTGTTAAGATTAGTACAGTAGTGCTGCACATTCAAGACAGATTCGTGATTTTACTTTCAGGTATATACACACTGATCCTACTACGTATTATTAAGGCAATTAGCTACTTTTAAAAAATCAAAGTTATCTTATTTTACCATTCATACTGCAATGTTCACTATTGATAACTGAACTATCTATAGGTGTATGTGTGCATTTATTAAGAACATGTTTGAAGGATTATTTCAATGAATTCTGTAATATGTCTTGTAGCCTCTATTCCCAAGCATTCTACTTTGGATATACAACTCTCAATTTATGTTTCAGTGAAGATTTCATTTATTTACATGGAACTTGCTTCCATCTACAGATTAATTTTCAAGGCTCCGTATTTCCTAAGATTATGTTTCTTGTGCACTTCAAACAATGGAAATGAGGCTATATTCTAAGGAACAAATCAACCATTGTACTGAATATAATTAATATCATAGCCAGCAAAATCCTCTGGCTGTCTTTTTTCCTCTTCCTTCTCTAACTTTTCTGGCATAAGATTTTTTTTTTTAAAGAGAAAGCTAATATATGCTAAATGAGCTCCACAGAATGCTGTACTCACTCCTATAGTCGTATACAGTAACGACTTCCATATTTAGTTTTGCTTACGAAGTCTCATTAAAAAAACTCAGAAAAATGTATTAGATACCACAAAACCTTACATTCAGACAATCTCAGTGTGTCCTAAGGTAGTTCAGGTACCCAACAGATCCCCATTTAGGCCAACAAATGGCAACGATTCCAAAATGCTAAATCCCTCCCGCAAAAGAGTTGGCCCTAATTTTAACAAAGTCTACATACATACAGTTTTACCAAAATACATATTCCACCCAGTATGCTTTAGCCATTTCATACTTTTGATAATTTATATATCATCAAATACATAGAAACTGAAAGTTACTATGATTTTTCTGCTTCTTTCTTAAATTAAGCCCAATCTCACACACACCTGCAGAAACTCCAATACTGTGGGGGTTTGAATCAATCCCAAAACACTTGTGCATTTCAATTCTAACATGAGTTCCTAGAAAGTTTGTTAAGAATGTGTGTTAATACAGCTGTTGATTATATCTTACTATAGTCACATTTTGCTGAAACATCCATTTTCAGGATTTGATCATCATTTAAATTTTGAGGCTAAGATTATTACCTGAAAGTAAGTTCCTAAATAGGCTTATTGAGGCTACAGTCTTACATATGCTTGTGTAGCCCAATAAGCCTACCATGTTTTCTTTCAGATAAACCTGCAAAAGTTGCAGATATATATTCTGTGAATATATTTACAAGTTATTCAGTCATTGCATTCAGCTGTTAAGTTTTATAATTCTGTCATACGCTAAAATGTACACATTTACTTAGAAGCCTTATTAGGTTCAAGTCCAGTCTACTTAACTGGAAAGTTTTAGTCTGGGACTTCAATCTAAAAATAAGTTTCATCAGACAATAGAACTTGCCTTAAGCTGACTGACATCTTTACCCCAAACCAAAAGTATATTATGGGAATGTAAGTTGTACTGATTTCAGTGAGATGTACATTGAAGCCATGTGTTTATGAGCAGATTGTAAAGCTCTTTTGTCTTTTCTAGTAACCTGCTGCCAAGAGGAAAATTAAATATTTTTCTTCCACTGAAGAATGTTTTCTAACTATGTACAATTTTTGTGTCATCTCCTTGTTCTGCTTTTTAATTACTGTAACCTATGTATTTCAGCTAATACGCCAAACCTTATAACCCATCCAGGACCATCCACAAAGCAAGGTTGCAAACATTTAAGACTCTTACAAAAATGACTGAGACTCTAGTATCAGTTTACTATCCCTTCAACAATTTCCTTGACAGTGGAATCAAATAATGTTGAATTATAGACCTCCTCATAAGAACTCTTATTTCCTTTTTTTTTTTATCATTTCTCTGCTAGCCCCTATAGGAATTTGGCTGTTTGCCAATTTCCATTTATGTTTCTATATACATATTTGGCTTACCTAGGAAGATTAAATGATGATTCTGTCAAAGATTATTATTTTTATATTTGTTAACATTTATTTTACATAAGAAAAATACTGTTGCCTGAGTACATTGCATATATGCTAACACACTTTATTTGGATCTGTGCTAGCAATTATTTTATACTTCAGTGTCTTTAAAAAACTAGTCGGTAAAAGCAACCTGCATATACATTATCGAAAGGTAAGTATCATAATCTTTTACAGCTCACCCGGTGGCACCTGAAAGCTGAGATGAAGCAACTTACAGTGAAGACTCCCCGGGCACTGGTTGAAGGTATAAGAATTACCTGTGAAACCAACACCCTCTCCTATGATTTGCAGACCACTTTGTTCTGTTTAGTCTGAGACTGTCTATCCATATATACATTTTCCTACCAACAACATGGAACACCTTGGTATTTTTAAACAATTATTTATTCTGATAAATCTTTTAGGAACGCTGTCCATATTTAACTGATTTGTTAGCGATACAAAGCTGAGTGCTTGCAGAGAAAAAAAGTGGCACTGAACTCCATTAAACTTAACATCCAATTAAGTATACATTTATTTACGTTCACATATTCGAACTCCAGTTCATATAAAACAGCTTGTTAATTGTAATAAATCAGATTGGCTCCTGAAGGTATATCAAATATAGTGATAATCTTTAGAAACTAGTATTCCAACACCCTAAAACCTGTAGTTAATTCTGGGTAAGGGGTGACTGTCACCTACGCTGAACATACTTCTAGGAGGAAGGCTTATATAGAAACATTGTTTAATATTTGGAAATGGTTATTTAAATGATCATACGTGGAGTAGCAATAAGTTATCATTTCATGCTTAAAAAAACTTATCCTTCAATGATGACAAGAAGGATTTTACCACACATTGTTTCAAAAAAAATCTAGGAAGTAATGGAATCCTCATCACATGGCAGAATGCTACTAATGCCCAATTCACAGTGTTTGTTACTGTTTTGTAAACTGTTGCAGTATTTATCTACAGTTTCCCTTCAGGGAAAGTGGAATTTATATGAATGCACAAGCTAACCAAATCACTTTTACTAAAAAGCAAGTCCAAGTGATTTAAAGGAAACTTCCTTTTTGGTCTGCTTAGCATAGTTAGACTCTCATAGCTGGAGTTATGCAGCAGACAGTCATACGCATATTCCCACAGAAGTAAATACCAATACAACAAAATAAGCCAGCTCTGTAATAAAAGCATTTTAAAATTGCAGTTTAACTTTTGCAATGTCAAAAGTTGCCATGATGGCATGCAAATGCTCAGACTAAGACACATTAATACCTATTTGTAGGAAACATTTATAAAAAAAAGTTTTTTTTAAATTTAACTGCATTTAAAAAAACGAAGTAAAGTATTTACATGCTTAGAAACCAACACCTAAAACAACTAAATCATAAATACATAACACAGAAATAAAGGTTGATATAGGTATATCCTAGTAGTAGGGACTGTCTTAATTGCTATATTGTAACCATAAACATTTTACTGAATGTATATTCCAGGTAAACAAATAATGGATAAAAATGTAAATTCTGTAAAAGGTTCTGATTTTTAAAATATATAACTAAGCGCACTTTAACATTCTGATACTGGTACATGAGATTCATTTCAAAACTGGATAAAAAGCCAACTTACATTATGTGAAACTCAAGTACTCACAATATTATCTGTGAGCTAATATTGAAGGCTAATCACGCCTTACACATGCAAATCAGGCTGAATTTAATTTATCCCAAGGTTTATAATTCTGAGACGTGTTTGGCTGTTATGTCCAAAGAAGCGAGCCTAAGATGGAACTTAAGTATTTAAGTCAATACCTTTTGCTTTTAAAATAAATATATTTTGAGTGAAGGTGGGGGTGGGGGAGGAGGAAGAATAGCACGGCAGTTTCATAATTGTGTAGAAATAAACTCCATGATCAATCCTCCTTTTCAGCTTCAAATAGCAAGTTCCATACCAGCTCAGCTGTTAAATTAACAGATGAGTGTTTGTTTGTTTGTTTGTTTGTTTTGGTATATCCCAAAGTTTGAACTTCCCATCCTCTATATGAATAAGAGTGACAGACATACAAGCTGGGGAAAAAAATCAGTCAGTTTCTTAGAAATTAACTCTCTCCACTACCATTCTCAATCCTAAATGCTCACTTTTATAGTCAGCTTTTGATTCAAACTGTATGGCTATTTTGAGTTTACTTTTTAAAAAAAGTATTCTGGAGTTATCGAAAGTTATTTCCTAAAAATTATTTTAGGCTCTGAAAGTCAATGTGCTGGGCTAACAGAATTGCCACATTATGGTAATGCTGTCCTCTACCCAGGTCCAGTGAATTTCCCTCGCTTTCTATAACCAGATGACCAGTTCAAAGAGACAGAACAAGGATGTCTATTCCATCCACTAGAGTCTGCAGTAAAATATGCCACTGTTACAAATTCTACCTGACACGTACCTCTTCCATAGCAGCAAGCATTCTCTCTTAAAGTTGGCTGGCTTAATTTAAAACACGCACGCGCACCCGCGCACGCACACACACTGGTTAACTAAAGTGTGCCCATAAAATCCTCTTCCTTTCCCAATGTGAAACGTTCCTTAGAGAAAGGTCGGGGTGTCACTGAGGCTCCCTGCCACCACTGAATAGCAGCAGTCCAGTGATACCCGAGTCACAAAGGCCTACTCAAGACTCAAAGGAGAGCAAGCCCTGGGCCACTCGCTCTCCCTATTCCTCCTTTTCCCGCTGGGCGGGTGTAGCTGAGAGCAGACAGAATTGCTGGCTTCTTTGGTGCCTTTCTTCCCTCTTCGGTGCTTTCCCATCCCTGCCCACTTGCCCCATTGTCTCTTTTGGACACGCCGTCAGGGCATGACTAAACCTCAGCGGGAGGCCAAGGGAAGCGCAGGGTGACCTCTGCCTGCCTCCAAGCTCTGTTGCTTACGCTCTTCCCTCCCACCCCCAGGAGCAAAAGCTTCCTCGGCCAGGCTCCCAAACGGTTCCCTTCTTTCTTCCTTAACGTGCTCACGACCCGCCTTTAAACACCAGGCGCTGTTCGCCATTTCTCAGGCCTCCGGGCACCTTTCCCGGAGAAAAACGGGACGCCCCGAGCATGGAATTGAGCAGGCTGCGAGCTGGGGCCTGAAGGCGGGGAAGCGAGGATGACCTACCGCTTTTCCCCTGCGGCCCCCAACGCCGGCAAGCCCGCCTTTTTCTGCGCGGCCGCGGAAGCTTCTCAGGTCCTACATCCTCACAACAGCCGTCTGACTTTTCCCTCTCCCCGAAGTAAATCGCTCAGCCTCGCGGGCTGTGTTCAGTGGCGAGAGCTACACGCGTCCCCGCCACAGTCATAGAAGAGTCGAGCCTTTTCAAGAACGCAACACGGTGTTGGGCCGCTTCATACACTGTATCTGGGGGGCCGCAGAAACGTGTCAATGTACGCCTGAAAAAAAGGAAGGCTTCAGTGAACTGCTTTTCAGGACAAGGCTGACGTGCTCCAAGGCGGGGGCGCGCAGAACAGATTGGTAGGCGCCCTCGCAACCTCTTGCTGGAAGTTACTCCAGCCCTGCACCCCGAGCGTCTCTTTCGGTCTTCAGGGGCCACTGAGGGATTCAGACGGCCATTTATTTCGCTCTGCCCGGCCGCCTACCTTTGCCACCAACGTCTGCCGGGTTTCCACTATCTTCTCCCTTTAACGCCTTCACTACCCGCGCTCTAGTGTGTTTCCGGAGGGCCAAAGAACTACCCCAGGCAAGCAAAACCAGACTCTCCAACTACAGTTTAGACTTCAGCTCGGTCTCCGCTGCTTCTCTAGAAAGGGCCGTGAGCACAGTTGAGCAGAAGGGGGCGCCAGCCAGCGCAGAACCCGGGGCCTGTTTTCCGAGTCCCTGAGGTTGCCTTTGGCCGGAGGCTTGGCTAGGGGCGGTCAACCACCTTCGCCTTCCTTGACAGACCTGGCAAAGGCGGATTTCTTACTCCTCCTCCCGCCAAACCCACCCGTCGCTCGCTTTTGTTTCTGGGGGCTAACAGGGCTCTGCGCCGCAAAGAAAGGTGACCAAACTCGGAAACTCTGGAGACAAAGGCTTGAATTAGCTAACGAGCCCTGGCGGTTCGCAGAATACCTGAAGGAAGGCTGGTAGCGCCTTCTCTGAGTAATCCTTTTTATTAAAAGACATAAGCTTTTGGTTTGCCTCTTCATTTTTTGCCACCATGGAGTAACCAGCTCTGGTCCTACAAAGAAGGGAGGCCGTACCTGCCATTCATAGGCAGACAAGGCGACCTGCTTGTAAACTGGTTGGGCCACATTCGTAACAAAGAAAGAGGGGACTTCTGTCTCCCTCTGGGAGGAGAGAGAGAGGGAAGCGGCGTCTTTTGAGGAAGCAAGAGCTTTGCGCGGTACCTCCGAGGAACACGCCGTAGCCTTCGCAACACGCGCTGCGAAATGGGCAAACTACCAGGCGGCGCACGCGCAATATGTAACCGCGGGCGCCAAGAGATACTTGTAGCTCTCCGCTGTGCTCGGAGAGGTCTTTTCTGTATGTTAGGCGAGAGGCAAGGAACCTTCGGCAGGATGGATTGGGAAAAAAAGGAAAGAGAAAATATTCAGCAACCTATCACCCAGTTTAACTTCTCTGCTTGAAGGGGTAAAAAACGGGACAATTCGGAGATGGCCCATTAATAAGCTCACATGAGCCGCTATAAACAAATATCGGGACATTTTTAAAGGATATTAGTATGAATGCGTGTGTGCGCGCACGCGCATATTTGCCGCGTCTAACTTTTCGGAAGTTTAGTCAGCTTTGCGATACAGAATGAAAGAAGGGTGCGGGTGGGAAAGAATTGGAGGGGGATCGGATGAATAACTTCAGGTTCCCGGTTTCTTTTCTTGAGCCCAACAACAACAACAGTAACAATAACAACAGCAAAACTCCCATATTTTGTTTCCGCTTTTATAAAATAATGATTCATTGGAAAAATGGAATATAAATCTTCATTTTGGAGGCAATTAAAGTGTTGATTTCATTCATGCCCCTAAGCGGTTCTTGTAATTTGCTCAAATAGCTTTATGTTCCAAGCACTCTGAAGCTTTTAGAAACCTATTTTCTCGTTAAACTTGTTGGATTACAATTCTGATTCAACAACAGCCCTCCTCAGCTACAGCCCGACTTTTCAGTGGTATCTACAGGGGCGCACGGCACCGCCGCCAATCCTGCTCAGGGACAGAAACCTCTGATCGCGGCCATCTCCCCTTCAAGGTCTAAAAAGGCCAGTAGACCACTGCCGGCCCACCCATGTATACATTCCGGGAATGAGACCCTGACAAGCAAAATTACAGCCGAGTTACGACTCTCCCATTGCTCAGTGAATGACTTTCAAAAACTGGCATTTTGTCCAAGAGCTTCATAAAATGTCATGGCTTCAATCAACACGTTGCTTCTGTCCCATCCTCATGAGTGGATCCGGCCACCAAAAAGAGGGGGCAGTAAATGAGGAGCACCTTGAACCGAACTGAGCCATAAAATAGCCTCCTTAATCAAGTCGACACCATTCTGAGCAGTGCCTTCCCAAAACAGAGCTCTGCCTGCTTTGATTTCCAACAAAACCAAACAAAAAGTCTCTCTAGAGCTACAATCCAATGGCTTTCAGAACTCTCCAACACATCAGATCATAAAGAAGGAAGTAACTCGGCGAGGGATGTGGAATCTGTTTCTTTTCAAAGGGGAGCAGTAATTGCAACTAAACCACCAGCGTTGCCCATTATTGTCACCTTCCGCAACACACGAGAACGATGGCCGCTAATTGCAGTGTTAAGAAGCATTGATTAGTTAATATCACCTCTCCGTATTAAACCAAAATGACACTTTTGTTTTCCTTTCAAAAGAAAACACACCTTATTCCAGGGAGACAAGAGTTCCGGCATAATTTAGGTGTAAGCACGGAAACAGGCGAAGTTGGAAGCTCGGTGGCCCCGCGCATATTGGGCAGGGCCTACTCTTAAGGCTATTCAGATATCCCAACTAGGAGGCAGAGATGACATAGAGTGGCCACGACATCATTCTTTCACTCCCTCACTCTCGTTGCTTCTCCTGGTTTTATTATTTCTTTTTCTATTAAATCCAATAAAGCCCAATGCCCTTGCAGCAGGCAATCTTCGTACAAAGCAATGCTCACTGAGGTCTAAAAGCTTCGGCCAAGAAAAACTGACAAGACAGGCTAATGAACCGTAGAGACAGGAAGAAAATAGCCAGCATTTGCTAGATTTCAATCCTTCTCCGTCTTCTTTCCCCAGACCACCAATCTTGGATTTGACTCTTCCTCTTTTTCCCTCTCTCCCCCACCCCTTTCTAGCACCTCTTTACTCAGAAGCTCACAATTCACGACTAGAGCCTTCTATTGTCATTAAAAAGGGAGTAAATAAAATAAAGACAAAAATTAAAAGCGACAAGGAACAGGTCAAGTTTGCAGGCGATGCTTTTACAAGCTCATTTCGCCAGGTCGAATCCCGGAGCAAGCCTTAATGAAGTAATAATAGCCACATTATTCAAAAATTTTCATTTCGATGGAAATTTATCCAAAAGGGACTTAATCATATGCAAATAATAAAAGGGGGCGTAGTGACCCGGCAAACGATCTGCATACAGATTTGCACGGCAACTGCAAGGCTGGAGATGACCATACCTGATCTGTTAGGTTTGCTGATCTCGTTATGTCTTCGCTGTCTGATTTTGATCCGCCTTCTCTATCGTCTATCACCAAATCGATTGGCATTTTCCCTTTCAAACAGCTAATGTACCGGTGGCAGAAATTGTCACACAATTCGTGTACCTGCATTATGACAAAAGTAACAACACCAAAATATAATCAAGGGCACTTAAGTGAAATTGACAAGAGCAATCAATTCCCCTCCCCCTTGCCTGACATCAAAAGTTCTAAATAGGGGGAAACAGACTGCAATTATCCCCCGGAGACGCATTCAGAATTAAGAAGAACTTTCTTTTCTGGCAAAATAGAGATATCCCAGAAAATTGACAGTGACAAGATGATTCACAGCCTACAACATATTCAACACCCGTGTTAAATTCATCTGCTCTCAGAGCTGTGACTATTAGTGAGGTAGCCTGCATGGGGGACATTTAAGGTAAACTATTTAATTTCACCCTGTTATAACATCACAACCCTTTCCCCAAGAAGTCTGTGGGCACAAAGGATCCCTTGCTCCAATTGTACAAAAAGTTGAATGCCCTAAAAGTACATGAATCCAAGACCTTACATTCTGAGCTGCTGTAACTTGTACATTTTTCCACTGTGAATGGGCCCATATTAACCATTTACTGCAAAGCACAAGCACGCCACTTGCTACTGTTAGAAAAAATGCCTAGAATGCCCCTATTCACACCCCCTTTTTTTCCTTATATGTATGTATAAATCTTTCATAGATGTTTATTTTTAGGGCTAGAAGCAGTATTCCAGCAGGCCCTGAAATGTTTCCAGTCCAGTCCTACTCTGAAATGTACTTGGGTTCCATATTATTACTATTATTATCATTAGTAGTAGTAGTAGTACACACATTCAGATTGATCTGATATCTACTTTCTTGGGAAAAGGGAGGGAGTTGTCCTACAAAAGAAACAAGAAACTGACTCATCTAGCAACTCTGGCTTGTTTCTGCAAAATGTTACAGGACAAACTGTGCCCTGTGTGTGACCCTGCAGATGGCTCTTTAAAAGAAAAAAAAAATAACCCTGAAAAACTAACTGAAAACTAAACGAAGTACCTGGATGGAAATAACTGTCCTACGAGAATCAAGCTGAAAGACAAGCATCGTTCTAAATATTATCCGATGCATTTGTGCAAAGGTAGTAAAAAGAGATACAAGGCCAGGGTGGCATTTGTTATCCAGATTTTTAGTGGCTGAAATTGTAATTAAACTGCAAAGAGAAATGGATGTCATGATTGGTCTTGACACTAATTACCAGAAGGAAAGACATTTATGGAAATTCTGCTGTAGCTTCAACTTCATGAAGTATTATTAGGGGAGGGGTGAGGAAAAGAAAAAGAATTACCTTCTCTAATTCCAACAGATGAAACCTTAATACTTGTATGGCTTGGATCATCTGTAAAAATACAAAACAATGTAAGTCTCTATCCCTGATTTTAGGGATTCTCCAATACTCCTCTTCCTGTTTACTATCAAGGAATTACTGTATGTATGTTTGTGTATATGCAGATGTGTGCCTTGATGTGTGTGAATGTTTTGATTTATTACAGTAACACTAAAACTTAAACTCAGTCCTTCTGTACACTGTTTAACAAAAAGAAAGCTCAGATTTTTACTTTTGACCACTGTTGCAATGAATTGGCCAAATTACACGGATCATAAATATTTCTTTAGCAAACGGTAATGTAGATAGTAATATTGCTGGTCCAGTAGAGCCTAGCAAATTTCGGAAGGGTGAAGAGAATAAGTTTCCATTGCAAGGGACTAATTTAATTTTTTCAAAGTCAATTTGACTCAAGTTCTTTACCTCCAACTGTCATTATTTCAGGGCTGGGGAGCTGCCGCTAAAGCAAAGATACCTCGAGATTTGCATAATCACTGTTAAGATAAAATGAGGCAAATGTCCTCGGATACTCCACCCAACTTCGCTTTTGGATCGTGTTACTGAAGTGTGGTTGCCTGGACCGAACTCCACCTCAAAAAGTCCCCAGCCCCTTTCTTCACTATAGAGTTCCCCCCATTCTGAAAAAAAGGAAGACTTGCCTCTTAGGAAAACAGGGAAAACGCGTATTTCAGGGAGACGTATCGGAACTCTTACCAAGTTATCCAGTTCAGGGTTAGAAGAAAATAAAGGTTTTTCTGCTCGGATCTAGACATAGGGTAGGAAAGTCCGGGGCCAAGGGATTAAAAAAGAAAAAAAGAAAAAGCAGTTTGAGAGACCGAGGCAACTAGGTTGCATTGCGTCCTTACCCTCGCTTCATGACACCGTGCCCCCTCCCCGTACAACCATTCCCACAAGCCCACCCCCAACCGCTAGTCTTAGCCGAAACACTCAAGCGAAGGAGCCCAGCGCGCTGCCAAGCCTGTCGGACAGCTGTCCGCTGCGCCTCTGTCCCCCTGCGCCAGCAGCGACCCCAAAGCTGGCAGCCTTCTTGGGAAAGTGGCCAGGAGCGCGGAGGGGGTAATCGAAGCCCTGGGGCGACCCTTCAAGTCAATATGGGGACCGGAGGGCTGCCCTCTCTTCCGGACGGGAGGGGGAGAGGCTGGGGCGAGAGGGAATCGAGGGGCTGCAGGGAATGAAGGCAGACAGGGCGACAAGGACTAGGAAGCGGCGGGCGAACCGTCCTCGTTCTTGCCGCGAGCGTCGCACAGGCCCGGGGAAGCGCGCAATGGATCAGGGGCCCTGGGATCGGGTTGCTGACCTGTTTCGCGAACACGGCTATGTCTTCGTTGAAAGACTCGGAAGAACAAACGTCGCCTCCCGCTACCCCGGGCTCCCGGGGCGTGCACGTCGCTAGTTCACATTTCTCAAAAATCAGTGCTAAGAGTGGGAAGAGGGGGTGTCTGGAAGGGGGGGAAAAAAAGGTAAGAGTCACCAAAGCAGAGACCAGTGAGCCGCGCGGGCTTCGGGCAGAGCCTGGTCTCCGTCGGGGAAGGGAAGCCTCCCGAGTGAACTTTCCAGCTCCGCGCTCTCCTGCACCGCGCCTCGCCTGGCGCAGCCCGCTCTCCTCCCCTGCAGAACCGGAGACCTGGATCTGAGCCTCGCGACCCAGTCTAGGCTGCTCGTTTGAAACCTGGTCAGAGGACCTGGGCAACCTTAGCTAAAACTACCCACCAAATGGATTTAGCAGCCATTTTGAATCCACTTCTCCCCCCACCTCCAAGTCCCCCCCCCCATGCACTTTAGTTCTGGGATGGGGAACGAGAAATCAGCCTTGGGGTTTATTGTAATTGTTTTTACGGGGAGCGGGTTAAAGAAAGCTACTTGGGTAAGCTAAATTGTCAAAGTTTCCCGGGGGGGGGAGGGGGGAGACAGAAAAATAGAGGTTCCCCGAAAGGAATCTGAACTGTTTACATGTGGATCACCAGCTGGATCAGGAGATTATGCTTTTCCTTCACAAACTGACTAAGGTAATGCACAATATTATTGAATGGGGCATGAAAATGCACATTGTGGAATTAGTGACTTTTCGCATTTTAAACTTTATTTTTAAGATGTTAATAAGTCATTCACTAAATCAACATCCTGCTCTTTTCCTCTGCAAGTTTCTACTTCACCTTCCCTTCTAACCTCCCTGGGGCTGCAGAACTGAAAGTAATCCTAATGCCAAGGGGGAAAGTATGATAGTTGAATAAGCAGTATTTCTTCGGATACAAGCAAATAGCAGTGGCAAATTCATCCAAAGTTATACCAGAGGAATAAATCAAGCTTCACCACTTAAAAACTCTTTTTCAAAAAAATCCCGCATCAGAGAAGCTCCAAATGCTATCCAAAGTCGGTGTGGGGGGTGGATTCTTCAATTAGTCTGGAAGATCTCCTTTTTAATGTGAATTTAAAGGAAGCTGTCAAGTTGTTCTTTAAAAAGATTAGGAGCCTTAGTGTAGGAAGGGGGAAAGGAAACATCCCTTATTTCTCAACACTTCTTAAAAATATCTACTTTCAAAGAAACCTCTATTTTTATTTCTTTTCTACCATGAAGTCTTGCAAAGTGACACGGGCTCTTCCAGTTTCTTCCCCAAACAATTAATTTCTTGGAAGGGGGGATTTTTATTTAAAATCCAAAAGAAGTTGGCAAGAGCAGGGCAAGACAGAAAAAGAACCCAACCATGGCACATTCACCCCCATTCTACAGCTTTCCTAGTTTGAGACTAGGTTCTGCAGTAGGCAATGAGCTCCATTTGGCCCTGATCACTGGGTAGGGAAGGGTAAAAAAAATAAATAAAAAAGCGGGGGGAGTAGCACATTTTCTGGTGAATAAACCTGATGCTATCTGTACCTACCCATAAATGGCATCTTTATCTCTCTTTAAAGCATCATTGACAGAGGAACCCATGCTGGGGGGCATGGCGTTGGTGTGAGCTGTGTGCGGGTATTGATGGGAGTGAAGCGGAGGACCATGGTTCAGGTGGTGGACAGGCTGCATGGATCTGGCGGCATGGGGGTCCCCATACATGGTGCTCGGAATTCCCACTCCATCCATCCCACCGTAATGGGGTAAATCGTCGTACTGCATAATAAACAGGAGGGAAAAGAAAAGGGTCAAAAGGAAGGCCAGTCTGCAGTGTAGTTTATGCAGGGGTGGGGAGAAGAGAGGAAGCAACTTTGTGTGCCAGGGAGTTGAGTTCAGAAGAATGACTTGTAAGTCATTACAAGGGAAGGTGGCACCAAATCAGAGGACAGGAAAAGGCCTGCCTTTAAATGTGGACTCATAGGGTTCTTGCTCCCTTTTTTGATCCAGATGCCAACTAATTTTCCAGCAGGCCCTCACAAGTATGTCCCTTCTGGGATCCTGGCACAACAACATTATGGAAAGGAAAAAGTTAACAGGCGGATGGTTAGACTGGCTGCTTTGGAGTCCAATTCATCATAAATGCATGCTGAAAAGCTGCCTCCTTCAGTAGGCTTCCCCAACAGAAGTTAAAATGAGGACACCTATTATTAACACGGGCATTAAGACAGTCCTCCTTTATTTTTAAGAGATTTCCCTGTGGGCATCAGTTGTGCATGCAACCAGCCCCAAGTGGAAGATCTTCTCTGATGTTTGCAAAGATACTCTAAGGTATGATGCACAGAAATAGAAAGCTCCACTTAGAATGTCTCTCAGGGAAATTTCTTTGGGGTTATTTCCTTTCTAGTTTTTGGGGGGAAAGGATAAGAAAACAAAAGTTAGGCTGAGCGGTTTTTTGTTTTTGCATAATTGATAAACAGAGAATAGCCGGGAAGCTGGGTCCTTTTCAGCCCTTCTGTTTTCAATTTAACTTTCCTATTGTTAAGAAGTCACATGAACAAATATCAGACTTCAAATATAGTTGGGACAGTTCTAAGGCCATGTATTTTCTCCAGGAAGAGACAGTGTATTTTCTTTAATATGCCTACACAGTACCGTCCCTATTCCAAAGTTTCATTTGCTGCCTGCCCTTGCCTCTGCTGGGGGAACTAAACTTAAAATACTTTTCCTCTTTAGTAGCAGAAGCCAAATGTTAGAATTCCTCAGGTGAAAGGATGTATATATAAGGGGAGGGGGGATAGGAATATCATGCACTGCCATTTCAATTTCTTAAGGACAAATATAAGAAAAGGTCTTCAGACTACTTGAGCTGTAAAACTAAAAGCAAGATAAACAATGGAGTAACTTTGTGGAAGAGATATTGCCAAAATAGTGCCGGTGAATGTATTTAAAAGTTGCATCCCCTTCTAAATACATGTTTGGTTCTACTATTCTTGAAAAATCACAGTTGTTTTGTAGCTCAGGAAACTTCATTCTCGTGAAGTTTCATATCAAAGAATTAAATAATAAATAGTAGCTTGAGATACACATGTGCATAATTGTGTCTCTCGTCATAATTGTGGAAACACGTTCAAAACATCTTGACTATGGTCCATGGACTTCTCTAAATCAACCCCCAAAGTATAATTATACTCACAATAGTTTTAAAAGTTAATTATTATTTGTGAAGGTATTATTAGCATATCCAAAAAGGCCAAAGACAAATTTAGAATCCTAAACTGAAAGCAATATTAAACGGACTTAAGTTCTGTTTCAAGGCTGCATTTAGGCAGCATTCCTTTCCACTAAATGATCAAGTGATAGGAATTAACAGGACCAAGGAATTCTGAATATACTCCTATTTTTAAGGAAGGGTCTCCCCAGGTCTCCCCAACCACACAGTTATTAAAATATATGACTCTCTCAAAACAGTGGTATATTTTATAAAACATCTTAGTTTACCTTCCCCCGTGCGTTTCAGAAAATGCAAAACTCTCCCTCCGGCCCCGCAACGTCTCTAAGATCCACTTTACTAATAATACGTTACTCGGAAATTATGATTAAAAAATACGTACCCTTTGCGCCATCGGCCTGCTTCTCACCCTTCCTTTTCAACTTCTAATATATCCTCTTTAGGGCCAGTGTGAAAAGAAACAAAACGCGCTCCCCCTCCCTCCCACCCACCCCCAAAATAAAAGGAATAAAGGAGAATCCTTTAAAGTCGCCAGTCGCTTGAGCAGCCGATCAGGAGAGTCTCCAGCCAGATGGACCTCAGAGAAGCGGCACGAGCATTCAGCATAAAAAAAAAAAAGGGGGGGAGAGAAGCGCTCTCTCTCTCTCTCTCTCTTCTCCTTTCTTCTTTTCTTCCTTTCTCTCCCTCCTGCGTCTCTCACACTCTTCCCTTCTGGTTTCCAAGACAGCGATGGGGAGAAAGGAAATATCCTTACCCCCAAATCAGTTTTTTTTTAAAAAAGTGCCTCTCAAACCCAACTACCAACTCGCATGACTTTTTGCCACTCCAGCTGTCAATCAAAGGCGAGCTTGTCAAGGTGGTGAATGAATGATGAGACTCCGCTGTGTGTGCTTCCAACTGGTCAGGACACCTCAAATGTTAACATCAAAAGCATAAGAGGTATAAAAGCTTCCTTTCTTCCTTTTTTCCTCCTCCTCCTCCTCTCCCCCTTTCTCTTTCTCCCTCGCTTGATTCAGTCCTAATTCCTAATCAGATTTTCTCTCTTCCCTCCGTGCAACTGGAGAAGCCTAGAGGAAGAAGGTTAAAAAAAAAAGGCTGTCTGAGTTTGCCTTAAAGGAGCCACGATCGATGCTGCCTGCTGCAAGTCCCCTGCGCGTGTGTAAAGTGTGTGTTGCACACAGGCGGAGAGGTGGATTTGGACCAGAATGCTGGAACCCGGAAGTAGTGGTGGCCATAACAGGTCGCGTCTTACACAATGCAGCGGGCTGCATCAACTAAGCTCGTAGCGCAGGGGTGGGTTGGGTGAGCCGCAAGGCAAGAAAGAGCGGCTGGGAAGAGCTGCGCGGAGAGGCTTCCCCATTAACAAAACACACACACACCCGCACACACACAGGCTTGGTGGCTCTCTCGCGCGCGCTGGCGAAAAGAAGCGAACAATGAGCCGAGCCTCCGAGCGCGATTTGGAAGAGTTCCTCCCTTTCCCTTCCCTTCCCTTCCCGCTTCTTGACTGTCTTTAGCGGTGCGAAAGACGAGCGAAAAGGGGGCTCGTCACTGTTGGGGGGGGTCTATTTAAACCCACCCCAGTGTGATCTTTGGTGCGCGCGCGCGTTTGTGTGTGTGTGTGTGTGAGAGAGAGTTGTAGCGGAGATCTTGTTTTTGTCACCGTTTGCCTGCCTCTTCGCCGTTAAGAGTGTTTCTTTCTTTCCTTACAACGCCCACCCCAGCACGTTTTTTCCTTCTCTTGTAGTTCCCAGCCAAGTCTGTGTTTTTATTTATTTTTCTTTTTTATGACTTCAGAGGCATCGATCTATCATTATTCTGGTTACGCTCATCAAACGACACCAAGGGGACTATTCTGGAGAAACACACGCGCGCGCCCGCGCGCGCGGCAGCTGTCTGGGGTATAAGATGACCCCTTTGTCCCTCCCCTCCCCTCCCCTCCCCTCCCCTCGGCACCCTGTCACATCTAGGACATATCCAGCAGCGATCCTCACCGCGCTGTTTAGCAACCTCGGAGGCTAGTAGTGGCCATTTCCTTTGTCTAGCAATAGTGCTTAAGTTCTATTTATCCCTCGTTCCTTTAAAAAAAAACAACTAGCCAACCAAACAGAGAGGTTTCTGGCGCCCCAAAATCGCAGGACTTTTCAGCGGCTTGCTTGCTTTCTTCGGCACTGTCTTTGCCCATGTACAAAGGGGAGTCCAGTTAAGGGACAAAAAGCCCTATTAAGGGGATGGATCTGGGCTGATTGGCTTGCATTGCGCTTCTGTGGTCCACAGCCAGACGTTTACACAAGGAGTTGTCTCGAAACTGCAACATCTCCCCCCCCCCCCACAAGAACAGAGATCTCTGTGAGACCGAGTTTTCCCCCGCCCTCACAGACTTTGCTCCGTTTCCTCCCTAAGCTTTTAAAACCCCACAGAAGGGGAGGGAAAAAAAATCTCCCCCCTCCGAATGTTAGAAAATGAGCTCACCCAAACCTCAGTAGGCAGCAGTGGAGGAGCTGTAGTCCAATCAGGATCTTTTCTGCGAAAGCCAGGCGAGCATTAGTTGAGGGAGAAATCAATTATCAAATAATCGATCAGCAGGGAGCTTCGATCTGCGGGGAAAGTCCCCGCACTACTTTCAGCCTCGTCCGAGAGAACTGAAGCTGGACAAGGCAGCAGAATTGTGCATTTGTTGTCATGTGTTAGAACTTATTCAGCGAGATTAATAAAAATAATAATTGATGATGATGATGATGATGATGATGTCACCCTATCTTCGCCCAAGGAAAAAAGAAAGAGAGAAGAATTGTATAAAAGTTTCTCTCTTATTTAACTCTTTAAGAGGCTAACGCGTGAAGTCTGGCTTCATCTCTCCTCGAAGAGGGAAATCATGTAAACTCATTTTCACTTCTGGCCCTTCTCTTACTTTTTATAAAGAGATTTCTTCCTATGGCACCGACTAGTTCCAAAAAAGCAACTTCAGGGACTGTGGGAATCACATCCCCAGGTCTTCCCGAGGCCCTCTTGAGCGCAGAGCATTAAAATCTGCAATTTGGCAAGGAGTCTCCAACGTCCCAAACGCCAAATGTGTTGAGAGAGTGCTAGCCAGCGCAGATACGGTGAAGCAGTCCGGCCTGACTTTTGTTTTTTCTATTATTGTTCCAATCCGTTCTTCGAACTAGAATTAAGGAAATCTGTATCCTGTGATCCAGCAGCGTTATGGTGCTCCTTTTCGGATGCTCTGCCAATAGATTCAAACAGAAATAAATCACGGACGTTTTGGGCCAAGCCACATAAGACTAAAGTGGAACCTCACAACAGAAAGAATTCGTGGCAGCGGCTACAGCAACAGTACACTCTAAATTTAAACTTATCTCTCCTGTTTGCTGCGATTTATGATTTTTGCCATTAAATACGTTTTTTTTTTGAGGGAGGAGATCATGGTTTTCCTCCTTTCCCCCGAAGTGAAAGGATGTGAGGCGTAAGAGTAACAAATTATTGCACTTGTATTAGCTGATGATGAAGATGCCTAATAAATCTGGTTTCTTTGCTCATAGTAAGGTATGGTGTTTGGGGAGATGCCTACCCCTTTCTCTAGAGTATAAAGCGTTCTTGGTAAGACCTGCGGGCTAATGAAAACGACCGCCAAGTTAGGCGTTTTGGGGGAAAGAAAACCAGGACTTGGCATCGACAAGGTCACTCCAAGGGGTGGAGGGCAGAACGCGGAGTCCAGCAGTTACATATCCATTCTTGAGGTCAGACCGAGGTAGACCTGAGCCTGAAAGTGACCGAGGAGGAATTCCAAGGTACCAGTTGACTTGGCGGGCGCGAAGGATTCCCCTACAGCTGTGGCAGAGGAGACAAAGCGATCCGCTGCTGCTTGCCAGCAAATATTGTCCCCGATATATCTGTGGCAAGACGTTTCAAACTTCCTTCCGAAAAAACGGCCCAACGCACATCCCTCCGGCTCCCCATCTCACGGGGGAAATACACGAGTTTCTGCACCGGCGGCGGCGAGGGAAAATTCCATCACCATCACCATCACCATCACCATCACCATCACCACCACCACCACCAAGGCTTCCCAGGTAAGGCAGTCTGAATCCCTTTAATCCTGAATAACTGGACCACAGCTGTATTCCCAGAACTGGGCTGTCCTGGTTGAGAAGTTTATTTGGCTAATCCAAACCGCGCAGTCCTCCTGCACAAGAGATCGCGAGAGCGGTGGGTGCGATTGCTTTCTACCCCACCAACGTTCCCAGGCCTCTAGCAGATGAAAGCGACTCAATTGAGGCGAAAGCACTTTTACAGTGTAATTACAGTAGGACGACAAATTGTTTGCACAGAGCTCCTTCTGGATAAGGGTTTTTTACAATTAGCAAACAGTCTCCACCGTTGGGGCTTGCTGTGAGCAATTGCGCCGTAGCCGTCTCGAGTTGCAATATACCGGCCATAAAAAGACTAAGCCGGGCAGCAATTAATCATCTATTAAAGGGCGGGAAAGAAACGGGCAGCTCCTTACTAGCTCCCTAACCTCCCCGGGACAATTCTGCGATCTTAGGCTTTTCGACCCCAGTGACCCAAGCTTTTCGACTAGATGGCCTTTTTAGGAAATGCAGCTACGACCCTCAGCCGCCGCTCCCCTGCCAGCTGTGACCCCATCCAACCCAAACGGAGCGGCTCTTTCGGAGGACCCTGGAGTGGAACCCCATCCTCTGCCCCTCTCCCTTTCCCCACCGGCACGTGGAAAGGAGCAGAAAGGACTCTCGGCCCTTTCGAGGCGAGCAAGTTGATCCCGGCCAAAGCCTCCGCGAAGCCCGGTTGGGCTGCTTTCCAGGCGCTGGCAGACTTTGGGCTAGGGACCACTCTGGCCGTTCTCTGTCCCAGTTTGCAGGGAGATGGAAGGGCACCCGCCCCGCCCCGGGGGATTTATTCTGAGGCGGCTTGAGTGCGGCCGACGGTTCGCAGGCCTCCCAGCTGAACGAGAAGCCCCGTTGCCCCGCGGGGAGATTCCGGTCCCGAAATGCTGGACGGCCAGAGAGGCTTTCAGAAGGAGGGGATATGGTTGAACTGGGCTGGCTCCCAGTGCGTGTGCCTCGGACTCCAGCTGCGGCTGTCTGGGGCATCAACTTGAGGCGAGTCATTTACGACTTACTCTGGAGGAGTCGCGCTAATTTCCGAAAACTCAGGGTAGTGTCCGACTATGGGCGCCCCTGACTTCTAACTTCCAGACTAAAGGCTGTCATTTTCATGTGACCACCCGTGACCTCGAATGAGACTCAAAACATTCTTCCCCAACAGGGTGAGGCCCGCTGGGACTAAACCCACCCATCGGGCCCCCACCCCCACCCCAGCAGCCAAGTGGCTTTTCTGCTCCTCGCGGGCCATCCGCTCCGCTTCTCCGATACCTCTCTGTTTAGGTTTTAGGGTAAGAAACGTGGAAAAACAAACAGAAGAAAACAGATTTTAAACAGGGCATAAAGATAATGAAGGAATGCTGAGATAAGACTTGAAGTGATAGCACTGACCTGACCCAAAAAAAAAAAATACCCACGCCAAAAAACGTTTAATGAATGGCAGCGCGAAAGGCGAAAGAGAAAACTATTTAAAATCCATTAAAGGGCAAAACTTGAAGAGGTGAAAAAGAAAGGAGGTTCAGCGGGGGTGGGGGGATTAAGTGAAGATGAGGCGAGTGGCCGCTTGCGAAGGAAGGACGGGACGCGGAGAGTTAGAGATGATTTGTTTACTGGATTCTGACTTCGGAAAACAAAGAGCCCCTGGTCCAGTTCAGGAGTCAACCAGAGGTCAGGATGGCCATCCGGGACAGTGAGGGAGGCGAAATGCTCCGGCCACTCTATTTAGTAAACACGCCGAACGGAGAACCGAACGGGGCCCGAAAAGACATTTTTGCAGCACTTTGCAGAGGAACGTTTTCTTTCCAGGGTTTTAAAATGCCTGAATCTCCCCCCAGGGAGCGAATGCGGCGGGGAGGGGGAAAAGGGCCTGAATGATGGATAAGGCAGGCAGCGGGGGGGGGGGGGGGGAGGACGGATGGGGGGGGGATGGCCAAAGAGAAAGAGAGAAGGCAATAAGGCTGTTCAGTGTAATTACCAGGTCTGCCATTTTTCAGAAGTTATAAACTGTCTTTTATTAATTAATGGAGGACTTCATAAAACATCTCTAAATTTTTTTACACTTGCCTAAAAACTATATAAACACTACCGTTATAATTTACACTTATACAACACCCCCTACCCCACAACTGGGAGATGAGTTACTAGACTTTTGTCACTTGGGCAGGGTGGGGACGCTATGTTACCCGAGAGTGTGGCCTGAAGTCAAATTGGAGGGCTTGCAGTTTGTTGTTGTTGTTGTTTTCTTTAATTTCTGGAAGTCTGAAATGTGTCTGAAGGTTGCAATTCAAAGGAAGTTGAGAGGAAGCACAGACATTAAGTTTCCTGATTTATAAATATAGAAAAGTTCTGTTACTTCCCCCCCCCCACCAATTCAAACAGAATTGTAGAAATCTGCTGTGACTTCTTGGAATGCAGTGTGGAAATAATCTGAATGTTGAGCTTTTTGATAAATATGATTTAAGATAAATATGATTTAAGATTTCAGAGAGAACAGTTTACTTTTTTTATGACAGAAAATTCCATGTGCACATAACATGACTATAATACAAATAGCTATAAACCAGTTCATCTCAAGAAATTCCCCTTTTCAGAAGTTTTGAGGTTACTGTCTTGGGAGACTTTGCCTTACTTCAATCTGCAGGCTGAATATGGCTGAATATTCATATAATCTATAATATATAGTGGTTGGAGCAACCCTTCTACTTTCCATACAATATTGAAATTCCAAGTAATGTCATAAATGGACTCTTCTAAGAATAGTAGTATTAATAATAATAATATTAATAATAATAATACTTTCTGGAATTAAAATGGTGCTGCCTTCATTATTTAAAACAAAACCTGGTGGATCGCATGTTTATTTGAAGGCTTGAGCGTTTATGCCGTCTACTGGACAATGGTAAAACTACAACAGCCATTGACAAAACTTTTCTTTGTGGGGGGGGGGCATTTTTACTCAGAATGTGGCTGAGCGGAACATTTGAATATTCAGTGAAAACCAGAGATATTGTTTAAGGTGCATTCTCAGTAATCAGCCACACAAGCTTCATTTATAATGTCTCTTTTTTCTTTCTTTTTAAAAAACCGCTTTAGGTAGAATTACTGAATATAATAGTGTGCTGGGAGTTACAGCATGGAAACAATTAAGATTATTACTTTTGGAGTTTATGGGCAAACTTTTTAAGAAAAGTGGCTCTCAACACATCCTGATACAATATCTACTCTCAATTCAACAATACTTACCCTCTCTCACACACAGATTTGTATAGAATTGTAGCCTAAGGGGAATAAAGGCAAATATTAAATATATAAGTAAAAAAAAGTTAAACCTAGACACAAATTTAAGTTTGATGAAAGAAATTATTATAAGAGGAAAAAAGCATCTGGGAATTTAATTGTGGGAGTTCATGTACTAGATGAAGGTTGGAGTGCCTGTTATACAATGGTTCTTGAATGAACACATCTTCAGGCTGAAGTCTTGCTGAACTCTATTTTTTAAGTAGGCACGTACAAGAGGCACATAATTGTTCAATGGCATTAGATCTTCATATATGTCGGGAGAAAGTGACAGGGGATGTCTTCTATATTTCTAGTGGCCTTTGAAGAACAGGAGGGGTTGCTCTTGCTAGGAAATCAGTGGCAAAAGTGTGAAGGAGACAATGCGCTCATCATCTCAAAACAAGACAGAACCCACAAGATATACTGAAGCTGAAGTTATCTGCTGTAATTTAATACAACATCAGCCTATTACGTCCTGAAATGCATCTATCCAGTTTAAATGGAAAAAAAGCTGATTACTTGAAGTACATTCTGGGAAATTATGAAACATTCAATGGTGACTTTTGGGAGAAAGCAAAAGGGTGAGATTAAAAATGAGTTACTCTCCATGGGGCTTCTCTTTTCTCCAAATAATTTCACCTAACAAGGCAAGGTGAAAAATTTCCCCTAAAGTGAAGCAGAAACTTAATATGGTTTTCAAATGTGCCCTTCCACCAAATCATTTAGGTTGGTTAATACACTGTATTAATAGGGGAAGGAATGCTTCCCCTACAGTTTTTTTAAAAATTAAACATGGGGGGAACTTATTTAAATTCATTCTTGTGCTACCTGTGTAAAAAAAAAAAAAGCTTTAAAGTGAAGGAGTCAGGAGTAAACCATGCTTTAAAAAACAAAACCCAAAGACAAGCATTTATACTTCAGCTTGGTAGATGAACCTTCTTTCCATTCCATGAGACTTCACTCTCAAATAAGGGGATATAAGATTGTAATATGAATTGTGTGAGTGATTCAAAATCTCTTAGTATATTTGAACTTGGGTAACTGTATTTAAAAAATTCAATGACATTCCAGTTCTATAAATTCTTGGACATTTGGATAATGTATGTATGTATGTATGTGTATATATACACACACACATATAGTGTATGCATGCATATATATATATCTTCATATATTTGTACATAGAGGAACCTCAAAATTACTAATGTCTCCTTGGATTTAATCCATCTCAAGTGCTACTCTTTATGAAAGCATTTAATCAGCTGTAATTTCTAACAGCCAAGGAAAAAAACAACTAATACAGATTCTTTTAAAAATGTTTTAGGTACTGGATACACCAAAATGGTTTGGGGGACTTGCTTTTTTACCTTTAAACAAGGATCTTTGATTTTCTAACTCCTCAGAATATGTCCTGCCAAAGATTGCCTTGTGCATCCCAAATCTCAGCAGTAGGGTCTGTTGGGCTCAATGGGACAAACTTCTGAAATATTGTTAACTTTGATTTGAATATATCAGGTTTTTCATATTCAATGGTTTTTGTTCAGTCGATGGCATATTGTTTGATATGCAATTTATTTTATGACCTGATGGGGATGGGGGAGGCTAAAATTTCATTAGTGCCAGAGTCTGTTTAGAAGTTACTCTATAGCAACATGGAATCCTAGGCATCAAGCACAGGACGGAGACTTAAGGCAGCATGTGATTTTAAAGGAGGGAAGGATGTAGATTGACACATTCCTTCCTTCTCATTTCCAGTCCTAAACATCTACCAAAAGGGCAAGTCTCACAGACACTGTAAACCCCTCACTTTTTCCCTGGAAATGCCCATTCCATGGGTCTCCTTCACTTTTTTTTTTGATGGGGATGGGGCAGAAGTGAGTCTGGGTGGCTCACAGCTGTTGCCCCCCCCCCTCCGCACACATACTTGTGTTTAAGCCTGGAGCAGGAGCCCCTGGCATGCATGGGAAATGTGGCTGGAGAGGAATGTTCCTTGGGGTGTGGGAGTGAGGTGAATAGCCATAGCTGATTTGCTTTGCTCCACCTTGACCTGATGTATGACAGTCACTGCTCTTCCAGTGAAATTGCCTACTGTAGAAGGACAGGGTCAAGAAAGACAATAACGAAACGACCGATCACATTGTTTACTTACCCAGAGTAGCAACTGCCACCATGCTGGTCTTTGACTCAGACCATCTCAGAATCATTGCCTGTAGGCTGCCTGCTTAGACTAGACCAATGCCACTCCATGGGTCCTAGTGGCCCTGCTGCACAGGGCCACTGAATGGGGGAGAATTTCTACTTATTTTTTTCCAGGAGCCAGTCCAGAATCAACTCATTTCTAACATCCCTTCTCCTCCTCTTATCCTGCCCTACTTATTTCTTGATTTGTGGAACAGAGCTTCCCAGATAGCTTGAGAAACTCAGACAAATGTCATAAGAGAACATTCTGGGACAGGACATTGGAAATATTGACTGGGGAAGGTGCAGCAGCCTTAGAAATAATTATGAAAGGAAGAGCTGGAATTGGGAGTTTCAATGAAAATAATTCAGTCACAGGCACGGTTCCATCAATCAATTTTAATTTGGTTCCCAGCAATCCTGTGGTCACCTTAAAAAAATTTTCTGCTTGTTTGTCAGTCCCAACTTCCTGAACCAGCCCCACTGGAATCAAATGGGTTTCTCTGGCATCACTAAAAAGGCTTGTAATTATTTCCCCTTTGTTTGTCTCTTCGCTTCTTCAGAGGTAGCAAAGTTTCTGGAATTGTTACTAGTTAGCAAAGTGTAGGGAGGTAGGAGTGTAAGACGGGGGTGTATGTAGGCAGAGAATTGTTTTCACGGAAGCTGAAACCACAAAATTCCATAAAACTCACATACCCAGGGAAAAGGCCCCAAGAGGTTTGGGGACATCATAATAAGCATGCCTTCTCATAAAGCCGTTCCATTTAATCCACTAGGAATTACTTTCTAACACTAAAACTTCAGCTTATCTCTGTAGAGATCTGTAAAAAATGGTTTCTTAACTGCATCAAAGTTTGATTCCTTGTTGCCCCAAATAAGCAGAGCCAAGTTTTTGAAAGCCAGGTCCCACACTTCAAATGGGGCCTGAGAGTCACATGATGGATATGAGAAAAAAAATGGGGGAAAAAAAATAGAGACTAGCAAGGCAGAATGTTTTTTTAAAGAGTGGCAATGTGATTTCTTATGAACAGTCTTTGCAGCTCTTAAGTTGCACTTTACTCTAACACAGCCAAATGATGTGTTGGTGGCCTTAGGGCCCTGGAGATTAAAAGCACAACCCTATACAGGTCTGCTCAGTAAGCTTCAATGGGCTTATTCCTAAATCAGTGATTAGGAGTACAATCCCTTAACTGGTTTATGGATCAGGCTGGGGACTAGCCATTATCAGAGATAAGTATGATGGGACCACCTCGGGCAGTATATTAATTAAGGCCAATTCAGTGAGTGTCACTAACTCAGTGGGCCTTCTGCACCAGGAATTTTCAGATAAAATCAGCTAGCTCAGATGGAAGGTGGTTGATCCCAAATATGCAGCCTGGGAAGTAAATTCCATGGCAATATCTCTGTTTCCAAGTAATACTTCACTAATGGGAAGAAATATGTAGGCAACAATCCTATGCAACATTTCCGAAGAGTACGCCCTACTGAAAGACAGCAGGAGTGACTTGGAATAAACAAGCATCGGAAAGCGATGCTGGCTTTCCACTAGTTAGGAGAGAAGAACCAGGGGTGGGGGTGGGATTCCCAATAACTTTCCCTCCTCTTCATTACATATCAATAGGGGACACCCTGTGTGGAAGCTCCAGTGATTGCAGGAGGACCAACTTTCAAGAAAATGTGGTGAGTACCCCAGCCTTTGAACCTCGGCCTGAATTCCTCCCCTATGTAAGGAAAAACAAAACACCCAGGCAGCGCTCTGAGAAATCCTCACTTTTATTCCACTAAGCGGCAAAATCAAGAAAAGGAGGCGGCGTTTGTCACCCACCGAGGCTATTATTTCAGGTGTGTTAATGGGATTAGAGGCGTGTGAAAAAATGTGAGGGCGAGCAGGATTTTGTCGTGCAGGTACCAGCACGGCATACTCATACACGCACGCACACAGACGTATTCCTCACCCCCACCATCCCCACTCCCCCGGCTGGGTTTTGATTACACACACATCTAGATCCATTTCAATATATACCAGAGACAGAGATTCAAAATGAAGGCACCAATTTCAGCCGCAGCAGAGCGGAGGGGAGAGAAAAGCGGGTGCCGTCGGTCGAGCCAGAGCCGAAGTGCAGCGGCCAAAAAGAGCCCCGCCGGAGCCGGCTGCTCATTCAGATCCCCGTACGGAAAGCAGGGCCTGGGGAGCGAGGGGGGACTGGAGGGAGGAAGAAGAGAAGGACCATGTGTCTGGGTGTGAAAGAGCGCACGCTCTTCAAAGGAAGAGGAGGTGGAGGGCGCAGCCTTCAGCAGAGGGCTCGGCGTCGTCAACAAATGGCCGCGATCAAGCGCGCCAAAGTGGGGCCCTGAACCGACCGGGAGGCTCAGGTCCGTTCTCAGAGGCGGGTACCGCGATCAGTGCGGCGGCCGCATTACCAAACGCTTTTGCATAATTGCATATTGACTTTAGCAAATGGAGCCACCCAGCTATTTGAATGTCGAGATTTTCCCATCCGCAAACAATCCGGCTGCCGCGCGAAGGGCTGCGAGGTTGAAGGGGCAGCCTAATTGTCCCTCCGTGTCTGTCTGTCTGTCTGTCTGTCTCTCTCTTCCCGCCTTCTCCGCAAGATTCCGGAGTGAGAGAGTTGGCGGGGAGATGAAGGGAGGTAAATAATTATGCTCAACTCGTGAATCAAGTGAAAAAGTTGCGCAAAGAGCCAATGAGTGTGGAGAATAACTCTCAAACATTTGTCCATTGGGTTAGGCGGTTCTAGAATAAATGCGAATTCCTAATGGAAGTACTGGGAGTCGAACAAAATAAGGAATTAGAGCTGTTAATAGCAACCTTTGGTTGTCTCCGAGGTGTCACAAGATTCGTCCTGGTGCTTGTTGCAACAGACTAATAACACTACTCTGAAAATATGAATTATGTATTAAATTTATGTATTAAAGTTGAGTCTTACATGGTGTAAGTTTGGATGAGAGAAGATGGAGATGATTGACCCAGTTCCCCCAGAGCATCATGCCTCTGCAAGAATTGATTGATTAAAGGAATTTTGCCCACAGCTTTGCTGGAGTTTTGACAAAAGACCCCTCTAACTGATAGCATAGTTAATAATCAACATTTGAATCCAAGTAGTTAAAATGCAACTCTATTAACTGGATACTAGTTCTCCATATAGTACAGCTACCCTATTAGGCAAAAAAAAAAAAAATCGTTGTTGCCATCTGGAGGTTGTCCAAATTGTCATGGCTCAGATATGGTAGCCCTCTTATATAGCAATGTGTTCATCTATATACCATCAGAATCGACACGTAGCTGAGGAGTATCTTAGTCATGCATGTAGATACTTGTACATTACCAGTCTGAATGGTTAGCTTATGGACTGTAGTTAGGTGAGAATCCAGCTACACTTGATTGCTAACCCTTATGTAGGACATCTGCAGGCTTAAACACATTACAAATCCAGAAGTACTGTTGAACTCTGGGATTTATTAAGAATTAGCTTTGCAATCCCTGCATTTTCTTTGCTTTCCATCTGAGAACTGACCTATAGTCTGAAAGAGAAAATCCATAGTAATATTTATGAATAGTAGGCCTGTTTCTTATCTCCACAACTCAGTATTAGTGCTTAGTATTTTCAAATGGAAGATAGAGAGAAATCAAGCAACTGGAAACCATCACCATGCAGTCATTTCCAAACCAGGAAAAGCTGCAGTCACTGAATATCTAGTCATTTCTTATACATATATTAATGTTCTACCTTTCCTGTAGGAATTCAAGGAGTTAAACATGGTGTCCTCACTTTTTATCCTCCCAACAACCCTGTGAGGTAGTTTAGACTGAGACTTAGTCTCTGACTCAATTGCTTCATGGCCAAGCAAGGATTTGAAGCTGAGTGTCCCCCGTCCAAACTAACACTACAATTCCTATGATTCTGGGACCTCATAGAAAAAGTGCTAACTAGTATTCAATTTAGTTTATGTGACTGTTTGGCAGTGTGTGTGTATCCTCTCTCACCACGTGCCCAACTTTCCATGGATGAAAACAAGTCTCCAATAGGTAGTGAAGTTGGAAGGGTTACTATGATTGCTAGTAACTATAACTATTGCTATAAGCTATGATTGTTTCAACAACAGTATAAAAATAGTTTGTTTTCTACATATTTCTTGGAAACAATCTACCACGATTTCCTAGAAGCAAAAGAATTTGCCCATCGTAGAAAACAAAACTATGAACTCAACATCTCATTTATCAAGTCACCCTTTATAATATATAGCATTCTGGCACAGGAAACGTAAGTGCATATAGAACATTTCTAATATACATATTGGCATTCACACACACACACACAAACTATTGAAAGACACTCAAAGTGCATGCTGGCTTGGTCTCTACCATAAATTAAGAAAATTCCACCTACAGGGAGGTGTTTTACCTGTGCAGGGACAACAAATGTTTGCTGTCTCCCATTCCTCACTAGATGAACGATCATTATTCCCCTAGCCTAATGTACTTAACTAGGCTGTTGTGAAGATGAAAAGAAAAAGGAACATTTAATTTCTTGAAAGTGAAAGAAAGCATGGATATCTTGTATTGGGGGCGAGGACACAATTATCCTGCATTATATTATTAACCGTTTGAAGTAAGCTTCCTGGCACATAAAATGGCCAGTTGTGCACTGCATAATGCAGACAAATTCATACAAAGACAAAATGCGTCTTGTTTGGCTTTATGTGTTCTCTGGATCAAGCCACTGTAGTTTGTTAACCATGGCTTACTTTAATGTAATGTGTGGATCCAGCCATTATGTCTATTACAACAAACATAGGTAACACAAAACTTGTGCAACAGCAACAAGATGCTTCCAAAACTCTCTCTGGACATTTATCTCACAGAGACCATGGAGAGAAATCATATCTTTAAAGACCAACATCAAAACCTATATTTTGTACTAAAAATTTAACTTTGGGGGGGGGGTTAAGGCCCACATTCCCACCCATATGCCTTCATCCCCTGCACAATCATCTTTGGAAGAAACTAGATAGCAATTATATACATGTCTATTTGGAATTTAAGCACCATTCATTTCAGTTACACTTACTCCTAGGATTAAGGTATTAAAAAAATTGGGTTATTACTGCATGGTCATATACCTATCTACTTGGAAAAAAATATATTTATGATCAGTAAAACCTGACAGGGCCACCAGATCTGGTCTGCAAGATTCCAGATAATCACTAGACAAGAGCACAGATATATAGAGAACCCTTGATCACAGCCCAAGTCTGGTAGTCCTGCATGCTTAATCTCAGGAAAGTATAAAAACAATTGTAACTTAAAATTCTTTTTTTTTCCCCCTGACCCTCCTTTCCTCCTTTTCATGTGTGGAGCCCTTCACTCCCTCCACAGCACAACTGTACTTTTATTACACCAACACTGGAAGGCTGCAATAAAAGGTGCCAGATACACATTCTCCTCTTCCCAGGCCTAAACTACTAAGCTTAGAGAACGTCCGGTTGTCCACCTCTCCTCCCAAACACAGTAGAAATAAAAGCAGATCTGCACTGGGAGGACAATTTCCAATCTCTGTTTACTAACAGAGTATTTTTCTGATGGTGGAGGAGGTAACCCAAAAAGAGGTATGCACTTCCTGCATATGAATTGTTGGTCATTTTCTGTGGCAGTAACCCTTGTTTTGGGAAAGTGGACAATAAAAAAGAAGTTCAGAATGGCTGCACAAGGCTTTCCTGCATTGTGTTTTGCTTTATCTCTATAGCTGAAGTGACAGCTCAGTGAACAGCATCCCTTCCTGCCTATGCTGACATGCTGTTCCATTCACCCGCTTCAGCTCTGGAAGAGGGAAGAGAAAGGCGGGTTCTACTGCCACTTCTTTAAGCCTGGGGCTCTGTCACTTTCTCCAGAGGTGAATGGGTCTCCTTTCTGTGCTGGATCTCTGAAGCATTCTGGAGCTGCACCTCCACGCTGGAGAAAGCTGTAAATGTGAACATTTGCCTGTCAGGCTGCTGTTAAAAGCACCTATAAGTCCTGTCTCTCTCTCATAAAAGAGTAGCAGCTCTCCCATGGAATTTGAATCTGTGTTGCTGTGTTTTTTCTCCAAATGACCATCTCCTGTGTCCTGTAGCATCCAGGTACCTTGTAACGTCCTTAAAGGAATTTGGCATATTAACTCTTCACAGGCAGAAATTTACTCTCCCCAAGCATCAGTTACAATAATGGAATTTTTGCCTGTCATACAACTATTACTAGGCAATAAAGAGGGGACAGTCCTGGGAATGACAACCCAATACATCTTGAGGGCCCAAGTTAGGGAAAGTTGATTTGGTGTTTGAACTTGGCAGGTCAATGCAATCTTCTTGCTGCTCCACAGGGGGTCAGATGTGCCCAAGGGGAATCCAGGGCTCAACAGAGCAAAAGCAGGCGAAACTTGTTGATCTTGTTTGTGATTCAAGAAACAATCATAACATTCTCCTTGCTGCAATTAAGATATTAATAATATCCTTAAATCCTTGGGTGGGTGAGAAAGGATTATATAAAGTCACCAACAGGAGTAGGAAGAAACATTTGGCAAGCATTGCCTCCCCTCCCCCCTTAACCTAACCTAGTTCTGGTTCAGAAAGTTACCATTTGGCATGGCATTGCCTCTGATTTCATGATGCTTTGGAGTCATTTGGGTATTGCTATCTTACTATTTTGCTAACATAGGATTTAGTTCCACACTTGACTGATCTTGTAGCAGCATCTGTTTCTGAGAGCTGAGTAGATTTTTTTTTCTTGGAATTATTACATATCTGCAGCCTTTGGGGTGATCTACTTTTAAATCAGTGGGAATTATCTCCCCTTCACCTCTCTGCTCCTGGGCTCACACCAGCCAGAACTTCTGGATCCTTTCCCTGCTTTGCTTAGAACTTCATCTCTCCATCTTCCCAATATGGCATTGTGGCAACATTCGACCAGGGTTACAGCAGTTGGGGAAAGGGCCCAGTTTCACTAAGGCTGACAACTTATCATTTCCCCTTCACAAGTGAAAGTGGCTTTTTAATTCAGTGAAGAAACAGCAGTACAGAAACAAGAAAGCCTTTGGGAGATTTCACTGCTTTTGCTTTTTTACAGCTTTTGTTGTTGCTGTTGCATTCTAACAACTGTTCAGGTGTTTTTTCTTGGACAATCAGTGGGCATTTATGGACTTGTTGTGATATGCACACATGTCCCCACTGCTTCACAAGCTGCATGAGAAACCAGTTGGCTTCCAGGTGCAATTCAAGGCGCTGGTTACCACCTATAAAGGCCTTTATGGCATAGGGCCTGGCTGCCTGAGGGACCATCTGTCTCTGTATGATTTTGCTCATCCAGCGAGGTCAAGTAGAAGGGACAACCACTGGGTTCCGTCAATTAAATGTCATCTTATGGGACCCAGGAAGGGTGCTTTCTCAATGGCAGTTCCTGCCCTCTGGAATGGCATCCCTCCAGAGAGCCCTACTGATCCCACCTTATGGACCTTCTGTAAACTGTTAAAAACTTGGCTGTTCTCCCAGGCCTTGGGACAGACAGTGGCCAAGTCCCTTTGGGTTTTGGTTTATTTGGGTTAGGTAATTGGTCTTCCTGTCAGTTGCATTCTGTTTGATATCTCTTCTTTCTTTTATTTGCATGTCACCCAGAGTCAGGCGGCCGCATCACTGAATTAATTAATGAAATCAGTAAACCACCAGACATACATAAATACATGCACTGAAAGCTGGGGACAGGGGAGGCTAGCTGTGTGCTTTATATCCTTTTGTGTACAGCGGGGAGCGGGGATTTTTGTGATTCCTGCAAGGATAGTTGCTCAGGGCCTTTGCACTCTCCTGTTGGTCGGCAGGATTGATCATGGTAGGCACCTGGGGTTTTCTGTGTTTTGAGGTCAGCCCATCTGCAGTCAATGGAGATGACTGTAAATCAAGTTCAAATTGCTTTGTGAGGGACTGAGAGGTGGAGATGGTAGGGGTGTGGAAGTGCCCATATAGCAGTTGATGCTTAAATAAATAGGTAGGTGTGGGACATTCATCATAATGATGCTTAAATATGAATGTCCCAGTTTCATTATTATTATTATTATTATTATAGTTGATCGCACAGTCAGCAAGATATTTAGACTGGATTGGCATTTTTGTCCACCTATTGAGTCCTTCCCAAGAGTCTGGGATAGGCAGATGTTCTTCTTTAATAATATTAAAGGTATCATCACAGGATGTAAGGTGTTTCAAGCAAAGCTGCCTTTTGCAATTGACTGATGGTATTATTTTTATTATTTACAGCCACCCATTCCAAAAGATTCCCAACCATAATTCATAATCCCAACCCTTCTCCACCCTCTGCTTACTGTTTATATATAATCACCAACCCAGAATGTTTGTTATTTATTAATTTGATTTGACTTAATGCAAATGTTTGTAAGTTGTCATTCTAAAACACATTCACCTAATATGGAGATATGGGTGCGAGTGTAAAAATAAAAGCACATTGATATAATGTTATAACTGTACCATGATGGGAGCATTACCCTTGCAATGAGCAGATGCATGTTTGATTTATGGAATGCCACCTACAAAGGTTCACCATTGTGGTATCCATTACACGGTTAGTCCATTCAGGCTGTAGGAAGAGAAGACAGCGAGGAGAAGTGGGAACACACATTGCATTCCTGCCTTGTCCGTTCCCTGCTTACTATATTCCATATGATCAGAAGCCCTACCAAAGCACAGTTCAGAATCATGCAGAAAATTGTAACTCTGATAGCTGCATTCCCACTCAGATCTTTTCCATCAACGTAGGGAGGATGAAGTAAATCCAACCCTCACACATTCTTTTCAAAATGCCCAGTGAGGCTATAGATAAACTTGTATATTGTAAATACACTAGACTAAGACAGTGAAGTGAATTTAAACAAGGAATTTGAAAAATCTGTTGTTCATTCTATATTGTTTTGTTGATAGAGGGATGAAGGGATTTTATCACTCCACAATTATAGCCATTTCATGTATTATTTTTTAATGTATCACTCAGCATCACTCATGCTTGTGTTACAGATAGGCTATGTGTGCTAAACCTCAACAGGCAATGTAATCCTATGGCTGCAACTGCTTACATGAAATAATGTATTCCAACAGGTCTGTGTAGCTCCCTAGTGGCAATTTGCACAATCAAATTATATAAAAATATGTTTTCAATATGCTGCAAGATATAAGTGTACCGCTGGTTTTTCTTGGTTATTTCTAGAGAAATGTTGCAACGGGACTGCTCTGTATTGAGGAGTTCAGTGTATATGAAGCAGGCCATTTACATTCATGAAGAAACTGGGTTTGGCCAGGGTTCCCTGTCCAGAGCACACCTAATGACAGAACAATGCATTGCATCGTATGCAGGAACCACATTTCATAATATTGTTTGAATCAGATTACATGATGTACATTTGAAAGCAGAATTCAACATTTCAGTCTCATAATTTATGTAGTGTCTCTGGTTAAAAGAGCTCAGATAGACTTTTGGAATAAGATTTGTGTATCAAGTCAGAGAAACTTCAAACACTTGTGATGTGTTGTCTCAGAGCTTTTAATAAGAAACAAATGTCTAGCAGACATTGATATTACTTTAAACATGAGATGTTAAAGAAAACGGAATTAAGCTAACTCATTCTTCTTGCCTGTTGTTTAAGATCCTTTTATTTATTCCATCCAAATATATGTTTTATAAGACATAAAACAACTTGTATCATGGAAACAAGGAACAACACTTTTCAGGATGTTTCCTTCCCTTGTTTAAAAATCAGTACTATTCACCTTTTCCAGGACTTTTTAGACCTTTCTGTTGGACTACGGCCAGTCTATGAATTACAATCAGTGCACTATGCAATCATAACATAAGGAAGTGCTGTTACTCAACCTTAAACTTACAATAGGCTATATATTATTCAATTCTTCAGTCCTTAAAAAAAGACTGTTATATTTATATTTTCTCAGGTTTACAAAGGCAATTTTTACATACACACATATATCCAGTTTTTTATATAATTATATTCTTTAAACAATATTCTTTATATAAATCCTAAACAAAATTTCATTGAAACCCAATGGATATAGAAACAAATCCTATTTTCTAGAATTGTGTCACAGTGGACTCAATGAACGGTATATACAGTGGGAGCTTGCTTTCAAATATGTTGTCTGGTGCACATTGTTTTGTTACTTTAAGTGATGAGTTATTAACTATTTTGGACATATTTAAAATTTCAGGAGTATGTTATGAGCTCTATCCAAAAATAGTTCACATGGGGAGTGGGACTTAGCAATTTACAACATGGTGGCTGCAGTACACATGGTCAGTCAAAAATACTTATTTACCAGAAGGCAGACTGGTAAAAATACTCTCAAAATATCTTCTAATCTCCCAGCATACTTTACTATTCCTAGATTAACATACCTCAAAGTACTGGGCTACAGTCATCCATCACTTATTTTCTACAAATTCTACTAGGGGTAAGCGAAGCCTAGCGGGATTCTTGGAAATAAAGCTAATAGTGGAAGTTGGGATATGCCTTGCAGTGGGCTCATTATTTTAAAAATATTTTTTAATAATGGAATATGGTGGGCACAAAGAGAGGTATCTACATTTTCATTGATGGCTATGGGCACAATTCTGGGGATTCCAATTTTAAGTTCTCATTGGTCCAGGCTGCAATCCTTTCTCCCACTTAGACTTCAGTGGGACTTGACAGATTGATTACATGTCATCAAGTTGGTGGGGACTCTTAGTGACCACTTAGCCTATATCATAGTACCAGTGTCTTATCTTATAAGGTAAAGCAGAGAATGCATATAATTCTTTTTTTTTAATGCGTATACTAACATACAACCTTTTGAATAGTAAATTTTATTACATTGTTACAGTATATTCGCCTACACCCACACACAAACATAAACACAAACATACAGCCTTTGAGTCATTCTTGACTCTCAGCAAGTGCCTAGACTAGTCCCTGCAATTTACCTGGCAAGATTTCATGAATCAGCTTGCCATTGCTGCCTTCTTAGGGCTGAGAGAGACTGACTGGTCCAAGGTCACCCAGTTGGCTTTGTGCCTAAGGTAGGACTAGAACTCACAGTCTTCTGGTTTGTAGCCTGGGGCCTTAACCACTGCACCAAACTGGCTCTCTATATTCACTTTACTAAAATGCAAATACTAAACTTGAACTCTGTCATTGGATGATCAGTACTTCTTATTTTTTGGCTATGCTTAACTAAGGAAGCATGGACTAAAGTTATTACTTCAATGAGTGGAATATTTAGGATTCACAGGTATACATTTCTGTGTTCTCTAGGTCCTTCCTGAAAATATAGTAGGAACTGATTGGAACTGATAGTTTGTTGCCATAATAAATCCCACATTGTGATCAGTGTATACAGAACAGAAGAAGATGCATCTTCTGTTCCTATCATAACTTTCTCTCTTGCTTATTTTGATAGGTGGTTCTGCCATGTCATCTGAATGACTGAAACTTCCAAGCAGTAACCTCTTGCTTTGGGCCCTAAAGGACAAGTCAGCATATCCAGTGGAGCTGCAAGAATGGTTATCCTTGGAGGATTATTGTCCTTATATGTTAGCTCCTTTGTTTTGCATGCCTATTTTCCCCTCCTGGACCAGTGTTGCCAGCTTTGGGGGTTTTGTTCTGTTGCTACAGGAACTGCGTAATGGATCAGCACATTTATTGCATGAAAGCAGCAAATGTGTTTCTGTGAGGGACTACTGAGAAAGCAGCTATTTTGGGTCCTGTTCTTCATGCCTCCTAGTGGTTGGAGGGAAAGGAACTAGCCTCTGAGTCGGCTAGTATGTACTTTGATATATGTTTTTAATTTAGTTTACATGTCTGCTTCCTATGCACAGAGTTGCATAGTGCATTGGGAGAGAAGGACATTAGAAATTAGGATAGGGAAGATATTTGTGAGACATACCCCTCTATTCCACCTTTCATCTCTACTGCAATTTGCATCTGAGCTGACTTAATTGCATGGTGTAACTATAAAGAAATTGGCCAAGGTAGTTTTATATTTTTTTGAGCCTGTAAGTTTATTTTAAAACTGGAGAACTATTCTAGACTTACTTCTTTGAATGCAGCCTCCATCAATGCCATCTCTGCCTATGGAAAGTTAGCATACTGGAGGCAAGGTTAAATTAAATCCCTTTGCCACTCACTATGTTAGATATCCATATACAGTGGTGTTTCTCAACCTTGGCAACTTTAAGATGTGTGGATTTCAACTTCCAGAATTCCCCAGCCAGTGTGGCTGGCTGGGGAATTCTGGGTGTTGAAGTACACACATCTTAAAGTTGCCAAGGTTGAGAAACACTGATATACAGGAAAGTATTTCTCTCCCATCTATAGTACTGCTCAGAATTAATATGTTCTCTTTGAGTCATGGCCTGTCAGTCTTCCTGTTCATGTAGTAGATGGGGATGCAAAAAGAATGATGAAGAATTTGTGGAAATCCTGTCACATCCTCTGATTTTCAATCCTCCAGGTCTGGAGTGCAGGTGAGGTTTTCATTTTATGCACAACACAATGATGTTCCTAACTGCAACTTTATGTAAAGCTTGTGTGCTACTCAATATAAATCTTTTATATCTTAAGACAAATTAAAGTGTTAGCAATATTGTTCTGATACTGCTCCATCTGAGAATTTATGGAGATGGTACCATAGTCACAAAACAGATTTTGCTGCTGCTCTGCATAATATTCCTTACCCCCAAAGTGAGTAGCATGATGGGTATTAGATATTCTAACCTATCTTTCTGTCCATAACGCACTCATCTGGAAATTCCTGCACTGGATCTCTGTCCTCTCCTCTCCTCTCCATTTATTTATTCAATAGAAGCCATTAATTCCTAAGGAAAAATAAACACAATCCATTCTATCATTGGGAAATGTACTTACTTTCTTACAGGCATACAAAAGGTTACTTTCATGTTGTTGGTCTGTATCATTCTTCTGCATTATTTATACAATTTTTCAACTTCTGAATTTGACAAGTCACAAAAGTTGTACATATTAAATAATTTCATGAGTTTGGTAATTAAAGATTTCAAATGCTTCCAAAGCATGTTCAGTTCCCCTGCCCACCCAGACTCTCACTTGTCTTCTCCAATTACTCTCATTTTTCATGTTTTGCATCCTTGTGGAGGGGCTTTTACTGCATTTTTTGAAAATATTTTATCTGTGGAATTGCTTTTAATTTTCTGAATTGGTTTTTAAGAAAGCTAATCCCTTTTTAAGAAAGCCATTTAAAGAGATATGGCTAGGTAAATAGTGATATACTGTAGCCAGAATGTTATCTAAATAGATCAGATCCACCCCCCTCTATTGTTAGTTGCAACTCAGTGTTTATATTATTATTTAAGTACAGACCCAGACTTGTACAGAGAAGAATTTCCAGTGGGGAGTCTACAACACATCCTGGCTTTTTCCAAAAGCAGAAGGGTCTTTAAAGTGAGATTTCCAGACTTTTGTTCTCTTTCCATGCTTATGCTTGTGACAAATGGACCTATAAGATAGGCCACATTGCTAATTATGCTGTATAGTTGGTAAGATTTTCATTGCCACAACCTATAATTACCCATAATTCTTAACCCTAAAAATTAATGAGGAGCTCAGACTATTACACTTTCTCCAGAGCTCTCCTTTATTTTCCTTAAAAATGAGATAAGCATTGCAGCTATGCAAAGGTTATATTCAACGATTATTATTTTGACTCATTCCTTCAAATCAGTTTTCAAATTGCTTTAATGCATCTAATCAAATTAGATACCTTCAAACTGGCTTGAAGGCTTGTTTTGTTGGAGTTTTGCACCTTCACATTGACACTTTTTATAGAAATAACAAGGTTTAAATTAAGTCACCATTCAAACCATACAGAAACTTTTAAATCTTGCAAATTCATATTGGATTTTGGATGATTTGCAGACCCTGGAAAAGCATGTAGGTCCAGTGTCTGGCATATGATTAAGATAGTCCAAAGAACAGAATTCATTCTGTTTTTCAGATGAGTCTGCTTATTAACAATTCAAGCAGAAAGAAGTTCAGAAGTAGCCAATCACTGTGAAACCTAGGATTAATTATCGAATACTTAGCTTCTTTTGAAGTTCCTGCCTGTGTAGCTTATAGGGAGGCCACTGTGGCATCAAGAAATGTCAAAGGTTTGACTGTTTGCCAAATTATTTAAAGATATCTCTCTCTTTCACACACACGTGGTATTTTATAAGAGTTAGATGATTCCTAGAGAAGGACATTTGAATAACTAGTCAATAGTTGAAATGACCTGATTGGATGTATTCCAGGTGATTCTAGCATATAGCTGTAAATCACAGCTGTGTGGGAAGTCAAATTTGGATCAATGCAGGTCCACTCTTGTTTTTCTTTTTTTTTAAAAGATGTTTGGTGGTTGGGAAGAGAGAAGGTTGGATTCATTGTAGTGATGCTTATTAACCTCCCGTGATCTATTGCTTGGCAAATGTGGCTTCTCACAGGTGAATGTTACTAGCACACAGTAACATACTGCACTGAAATCCTACAGTACATCTGTTTTACATTAAGATTTTCTGGGCTATTATAACAAACTAAACTTTGTTTTTGAAGTCTCAATCATTCACTGTAAGGTATATCAAAAGGGATATGTATAGCCTAGCTTTTAAAGATGGGGTATATGCCAGAAACAAAAACAACCTATCCATGAAAAATTTAGGTCAGACATCCGTGTGCAGAATTAGTATGGCAGTTTCCATCTCTGAAGGGTAAGGAAGCCCAACAAATTTCTTGGACACAATGCTTTATGCTCATGCTGTGGTGAAAACTGCAGCATCAATGTAACCATCAATATTAATAATCAATGGATGGGTGGTGAATTGCATCTATCACATCAGTGTTGTACATTCCTAGTGGTTGATCTTGGTATAAGATTTCTCACACAATAAAAATGGTTGATATACAGCTGACATCCCAAACTTTTGAGGCCAGTGGGCACATTTGGAAATTTGAGAATATGTTATTGATACCCACCACAAAATGGTTAACCTGATAAATGTGTTAGGGGGAAAAATGCCAGGAGATAAACTGCTGAGTTGCTCCCTTCCATTTCCTCTTGCCTCCCAGGAGTCTCTCTTACCATCTCAGTCTGCCTTCCTCCTCCTCCTCCTCCTCCTCACATACTTCCCGACAGCTACCCACCACTTTTATTTTCTAAGAATGCCTTCAGGGCCTAAAAACATTCTTGGAAATAGAATTATGCTTGAGGCTGGCACTTTGCAGCATGCAGGCTTCCTAGTTATTTATATTTAATGCAAAGAGCCTCAATAAATAAAATCAGATGAGATGTGGAACTTGGCAGCTTCCAAAACAAGTATCCCAGCCTCTCTGGTAGTATAGGTACCCTTCTGGGGATCCAGTTTGTTGGGAATGCTTCCACTGTTATGGATTACTGTGCCATATCCACACGGCAGCAGTTCCATGAACTTCAGCTCATTTAGAAAAGAATGTTATTGGCATATTGTGGTGAAGACAATATATCTCAGCAAACTAAGAGTCAGCTTTATGTGACCCCAATATTTTGCTGATCAGAGATTATAATTCTTAGTGTTCTAGCACAGGGAATTGTAATGGAAAATAGATCTTCTTGGATATTTGCAGTTGACTGAAGATCAGATTAGATCTCAAATACTGACCATCCATGGATATCCAAACTTTGAATAATAGTTGAAACACAAACAAATTTTGAAGTATAGTATATACCCTCTCCATGCTTTATTGCATATTATTGTTTAAACTCATGGCTCCAAATGTACATTTCTAATTGCTCAGAACTGAAGCTAAGTCTTTTTATCCATTTCAAATGTTTCAAATAACTCTAAATAGGAAAACCATTGATAACTATATCCTTCTGCTATTAATTGTTCTCTTAATTTGATTTTAAATTCTCCTTGAGAGTTTTCCAATAAGTCCTAGTAAAAGACCATTTATCTTTATCTGCCATTTCTCTTTTATAATATGCTTCTTGAGCTGAGATCCATAAAGGTGTTTTCGGGCACAACCTGGGTTTATATCTATTCCATATTCTCAATATGGCACCTCTAACAACATGATTTTTAAAATCCACATTAATTTTTACTTTATCATATCATAAATATCCATGCCATCCAAACCACAGGTCACGATCTTCTAACTGTAAAATCTCTTGTTGTTCAGCAACATCCATTCTTTCATCCAGACCAAACAACAAGCAGCGAAATACAATTTCAAATCTGGTAAACCCAATCTTCCTCTTTCCTTTGCATCTTGTAACACTTTATATTTAACTTGTGGTTTTTTCCCTTGCCATATAAATTGAGATATGTCTTTTTGACATTGTTTAAATAGTAAATCAGTTATCAAAACAGGTGTTGTTTGAAACAAAAACATCATTCTTGGCAGAATACTGATTTTTATTACAGAAATTCTCCCTAACAGTGAAAATTTTAATTTCTCCCATTTTAACATATCCTTCTTGATTTCAGTCCATGTCTTAACATAGTTATTTTGAAATAACATACAATTCATATTTGTCATAGTAATACCCAAGTATTTTACTTTTTTCTCAATCTTAAAACTAGTTTTCTCCATCTTCTAATTTCATATTTTTTGTTAACACCTTTGTCTTCTGATTATTAATCTTGAAACCTGCTAATATGCCAAAGTCCTTTAATTTTCCCATTAGTGCTTCTACTCCCTCTACTGAATCTTCTAAAATTACTACCAAATCATCTGCAAATGCCCTTAACTTATAAGTTGCTTTTAAAATCTTAACTCCCATAATTCTCTGACCTTGTCTGTATTCAATACTTCAAGAAGAAACCAATTCAAATTGTCAAAGGCCTTCTCTGCATTTAAGAATATCAATGCAGCTTGTTTTTCATTATGTTGTTCCAAGTATTCCAGAATATTCAAAACATTTCTAATATTATCTGGTAGTTGTCTTTTAGGTAAGAACCCACATTGATCTTCATGAATAAAATCTTGTAAAATTATTTTCAACCTTTCAGCCAAAATTGTGGTAAACAGTTTGTAATCATTATTCAATAGTTTCTTGTTAAAGTCAAATCTTGTCTCTCTTTAGGTACTGATGTTATATTAGCCTCCTTTTCATCATAATTCAGTGCTCAGTATGTTTGGAAGACAGCTGTCTTCTTAAAAGCCATCTAGTTAACCCTGGGAGTCCTAGGGGGACTCAGTGGAAATCAGATTCATAGTCACATAACAGAAAACAGGTAGGCCAAAGGGCTTTCCCTATAGTCAAGCGTATTGACTATAGAAAATACTGCAATTTCTATGCTTTCTGTTGTATAGTAGACAAAATAGGGCGATTCTTATGGATGAATATAGTTTATTTTTTAAAAAAAATATTGATTGGATTGCTTTTAAACTCATAAAGGTGAAATAAGGACGAATAGGAAAACAGGAAATATAAATGCATACCCCAATATTGCTTATGTGTTTGCCATCAATCAATTATTCTGAAAAGGCCCCCAAAGTTGCAGGAGAGGAAACACTATTATGTGGTGCTTCCCCTTATCACACTGGAAAATAATTTTGCTTAGAGAAAGCTGTAAAGTCCTACATCTGTGTTTCTTCAGTACCTTTTTAAAAACATTACATCAGAAGTGTTTCAGGAGAATATACAATTTGTTTGCAGTTTCTCTTCCTCCATGTATTTAGATCTTCACATGAAGCTTGGCACTGATTCAGAGTTGGAAGATTCTATCAAAATCACTGGCATGTTCTATGGATGGATGAATTATGCCTGTGTTAACGATGTGCACAAAATTTTGCTCCTGGTGCAATGAGGTATACAATTTCCTGTAGTGAATATTTTAGCATTAAAGAGTTTAAAGCCTATGCATAATAGAACACATGTAAAATGATTTCAAAATATAAAACAAGACAATGAGAGCTAATTGGTTACTGCACAGTTAGCTTAAGGCAGCAGTAGATGACAGCTTCTCCCAGCCTGGTGGTGCATGGCTGGTCCATTATGCAGAACAAGATAGTCACTTCATACAGTAGACACAAGGTATCTCTTTGGGAGGGGTGTCAGTGATGTCTTGAAAGACAGATTTGGCTGGATGGCTGCTAAGCTATTTTCTTGCCTACAGGTATGGTGAAAGATGTTCTCCAGTTGCCACTTTTGAAATAAGATTCAACTATCAGTCTGGTTGGCTTCAAATGTGGGAACAGAACTAGTCTTCACTTCTGGAGCAAAATGTCTTGGTCTAGCCCTGATGACAACTTTCATCCTGGGAGCATATTAGAAGTTGTATTTTAACACATCTGGAGAGCACCAGAAGGCTGCTGTGTGGTTTCTTTGCTTTTATATTGCTTTGAACTCATGACAGTTTGGTGATACCTCAGCAGCTCAGGGCTTGCTGAACTTTTAAAATATATGATGTCTTTGCTTTTCCACTGTTAGAAAATATCCCGCATCTAATTGAAACAAAATGGTGCATCGTCAAATATATCCTTTTCCAGGCCCCAAACTTCATGTCATTTAGAGCTCCTAAGCTGTAATAAAAATATATCCCCTTCATTTTTGTTATTTAGAAAGTTGCAATTATATTTATTCCTTCATTAGACTTCTACAGCCAATGATCCCAAGAGATTTTTTTATCCAGTCTTCATTCTTTCTTTTAATACAATGCAGTTTTCTCTCCTCAGAAGGTTTATAATCAGGGCAAAATCCAGTATAAACAATATTATTAATAGTAAAAAGGTAAAGGTAAAGGTTTCCCTTGACGTAAAGTCCAGTCGTGTCCGACTCTAGGGGGCGGTGCTCATCTCCGTTTCAAAGCCTTGGAGCCGGCGTTGTCATAGACACTTCCGGGTCATGTGGCCAGCATGACTCATGGAACGCCGTTACCTTCCCGCCGAAGCGGTACCAATTAATCTACTCACATTTGCATGTTTTCGAACTGCTTGGTGTGCAGAAGCTGGGACGAGCAACGGGAGCTCACCCCGCCGCGCGGTTTCGAACCGCCGACCTTCTGATCGACAGCTCAGCGGTTTAACCCGCAGCGCCACCGCGTCCCTCACATTATTAATAGTAGCTCTGAGTTAATTACTTTGGGCATGTTTTAAAACTGGGCCAGAATCATGTTGGGCTATTGGTCTAAGTACTAATGTAGCTCTTCTAATGTCAGATACTTTCCAATGTTTCTAGACTCATGGAAGGTGATGTAAAATATAGTTTTGGTAATAGTTTTTGATGATCCTGAAATAATTATGTGCAGCATACAATTTAGTAAATCACAAATCAATTTATGCACATTAATTCATGGTTTCTTATCCCCTTAGTTTTTGATTTGATTTTGCCACCCTTCTAAGTGATCTAGTGTAAGAACTAATATTCTAATGTCCCTGTGTTTGGATTGCTACCCATTGACATATCACTGTACACAGTTCAGCATTTGTGAAATTTCTCCCCTGCTTCGCGATAATTCTGAATAACCAATGTCATTTCGATCCTATGCCAGATCCTTACTGTGGGAATATTTCATACCTCAAAAGTTTACTGAGTAATTATGACTGCCCTGTGAGATGTCTGCACTTCTAATCCTGTGAAATAGGATGCCAGGACCATTTTACATTTGGTATATACTGCCATCACTTTTGTGATTTACAACAATTACTAAACTTCAGTCTGAAAATATAAGAATCCAGGCCCAAAGATGGTACTTTAGGATCCCTTTTCCAACACATTCCTTTCCTGTCCTTATGACCGAGGAAAGTATATACACCCAGGAGTCTGCCACATGAATGAAGCTCCTCCCCAGTCTAGACAAAAAGATTAAATCAACTGAATCAATACATTTATTAAATAATCTAGCAGACAGGAGTAAAAAATGTCAGTAGCAATTTAAATTAAAACAAAGCATAGAGATGATTTACCAGACTTAGCTATTTGAACTTATTAGGAAATTAATTATTTGGTTATACTTACAGGGCAATTCCCTGTGTCTCCTGAGCTGTCCTTTCCTTTCCACCAGCGTCTTGAAGACAAGATACGTTGATCCAACAGGGGTTTTCTAGGTGCATTGGAAGTAGTTTCCAACAAGACAACTCCAGACTGACCAATCAATGCCTTGGATGACTGATCAGGTACCTCAAGGTGATTCCAACAGTACTGTTTAATATATGGCTGAGTCATAGGAAAATCTGTCTGGAATGTAGATTCAGGTAGATTTTAGTCTGGGCATGCCAACATATGTCTCTGTTTAGAGGAAGGGTTTAACATCCAGAGCATGCCAGAGCAGAACATGATAGACTCATATATTTCAGGCTGGACTTCTACAGGAGGCTCTGTAGCTCCTCCATCACCTAAAAAAAAGAGAGGACATGATGAGAATTCTAAGTATTATGAAATATTCTACCTGCTCCATCTTTATAATGGGATCAGCAAAATGTTCAGGCCCCAGATGCTATCCTGCAACCTGACGCACTGGCCCAGTTTTCCCTCCTCCAATCAATAAATAACTGACCAAAATCATGAAAGCTACATCTTCTGACATGTTTGTGAACTCACAACAGATCTAGTGATTTGTGAAATTTGGGGCATTTAAAGTTTTTGTTTTCAGTTAGGAAGCTAAAGGTGCCATCTGGAGTCATACCCATGGATACCTTGTTGATAATGTCTGGCTTATAACAAGGGCAATAGGAAGTGGGAAAATCAGTCCAAATGGGCATTTTCCTTACCAGAATCTAACTTTTAAGACAGAGGTGGAGGAAAAGGTTAAGCTCTCTGATTTGGTTAAGGACTTGGCAAAAAGTGAGGTTTTCCTCCTAAAATTTTATTTATGGAGAGTGAACTAGAAAGGAAACATATTTTTATCTTATTACATTTATGATGAAACTGAATAGCTTCTTTTCTAGCTACTGTCTGCTATCACAGAAAGATATAGCTATTATTTCTCCTGAGGTCCTGGAGGTTCACAGGTTCTAGGCTAAGCACATGTATTTGGGAGTAACAGAACAATGAGAAGAAATATATTTGCATTCGGTGGTGGTGGTGGTGTTGGTGTTGGTAGGTGTTTATTTATTTATTTATTTTTGTGTGTGGATATTGACTTTAGGTGACCAGTTGTTAAACTACTCACAGGTGATCTTTTGTGGATGTTTTGCTTATTAAAATTCACATAACAATAGCCATAAAGCAACTAGCTTTATGTTTTATGTACACAAAGCCTGTAATACAATTCTGCACAAGAACAAGGATGGACTGTACAGAGGCATTACTGATAAAGCAAGTATCTTGTGTATGTTTTATGAGGTTACTGGACTACTATTTTTCTCAAAGCACATGCCTATCCATTTGTGTCATTCCCAAAAATATGGAAATCTCACAAGTGGGTTCAATATATGCTCCATTTCTTTTCATTTTTCATTCTTTAATTGTTTCTTCTTAGGATACCTTTTAACAAATTGAGTTCATTTAAGGAACAAAAATTATCTATGAATGAAATGCTGGGAAAATTTATCATTCTGATGAACCACTACATGCAGTACTTACTTATAATGCACTGTGATTTTTCATTATTCACATGCTTAAATAGAAATGTATGAGATACTAACACCCATTGATCACAACCACTTATTTCCCTCACAGCAAGAATATAACAAAAAAGTAGGTCCTTGGTTTCATTCAAGCTATTAGCTTCATTTTACTCAGCTTAGGAGAGGATCCAAAATGTGTAGTGTAATTTTCCTATATAAATGCTAATCTTTGATAATAGGGACACAAGAACAGCTTCCAGTATCACAAAGAAAGCATTAAACAAGAAGCTCACAGAGACTCACATACACATACAGAAATTTCGTCTGTCCTTGGATGTTAGGTCTGACAAGTTCTTCTTGAAAAGATGCTGTTCCCTACGGATGAAGGGCAAGTGGTAACTAGCTAGGAGGGGTTATATACACATGGTGACCATATTTTCTTGGAAAAAATAGAGGACAAACCTGAAAAAGGGGCAAATTTGAAAGAGGTTTATAAGGATAAAAAAACATAATTGTTCATGTTCATAGCTTTGCTTTACAAAGGAAAATTCAAGAGCAAAACCAAGAAAAACTTTACAAAAATGCACATTCTAATAAAAATATCTCAAATGAAATGGTGTATGTAAATTTATTTTAAAAAGAATTCGATTTCCACATTTTTCACATGAATGTGAAAGACTGTGCATTAAGTGGTGCCATTTGTACTGTAAAAGTTAATTGACTAAAATAAAGGACAAAAGTGAGTTTTTGAAAAATAAATAAATCTAAAGGACAGCTTTCTGAAATAAAGGAATGTCCCTTATAATAAAGGACATATGGTCACTGTAGTTATACATCTAAGATGGTTGGTATTTCTTAATCCTTTTCAATGCACCTACTTGGTTTGTCAAAAAGTAACCACTTGAAAGAGTTTCTGAGCATGGAGTTGGAAGAATAGTCATATTCATATTTGGTTGTTAAGATAGAGAGGTACCAAGACGCTTCTCACAAAGAAGTACTATTTTTACCATTTTTATCCATGCAATCTTGCATAGAATGTATATAGTCAACTGAGATAGGAAAAGAATACTATGCTGGAGAAGTGATATGGCACCTTGAATCCCAACTGCTCTTATTTGAGGCCAAGAAGTAGCTAGTAAAGATGATTACTATACATGCAGAAAGTAGAGAAAAATTAAGCAGTCACAAGGAGCACCGCACAGAAGCCAAAGCATAATGTCTAATCAGTTGCACTTCCAATTTTGCTTTAAGCTTTGTAAATATTCAGCAGGAACACATTCTAGCATAATTAAATGAGGGAAATATTAATTACAGGGGAATAGTTAGGAGGGGTTTTCTCCCGTCTACCTCTCCTACAAACACATACATACATACTCCCTTAGATACTTCTGTTTAATCAAAACTCTTGAAATAATTCCTAATCTATCATGAAATGTTTTAAAGGACATGATTAATTCCATTGTTTAAATTGTATTTTATTGCCACAAGAAACTCTCATCAATGATCCTATACCCTTCTCACTTATCATTTCCTTCTAAAGTAATATACTAATTAATTTCAATTAAATATATGTAAAAGAAGATATATTTTGAAAAATGCTTTTCCCTTGTCATTTGTTAATATATTGAAAAAGTATAAACCTTGAAACATTTAGCATACAAAATATTCATTTTTGGTAATTTCTCAAGGGGACAATTTATTAAATGAAAGGCTTTTAACATTAGCTAAAAGCAGCCCTGTAAATCATGGTGTCATCAAACTGCTTCATCACTTCATTAATTTAAAAGATTATTATATGCGTAACTGACATAATTTTGAACAATGTTACATGGTTAATTTATTAATAGGGAACAGCATAAATGACACACAGAATTGATTTATTATTATAATTGCATAGTTTTAAGAATTTTCTCAGTGATTTTCACCAACAGTGTAAGTGATTCAGGGAAATTCTTCTTTTCTTAAGAAAGTCACCCATTTGACAAAGAACATCATTTATAAAGTATGGTATGACAATACATTCTCAGAGATTTGGGAGAGACTTTGATTGATACAAACCGAGCTGCAAAGTCTGCAAGTCTGTTAATTATTACATGGTTCTGAAAAGTATAAACAATGAACTTTATCCCCTCCCTCCATTTAATTATTTTAACAGTGATCAAGTCAGGGGTCCATATAAAAAATATAAACCATAAATCAAGATTTGCAATCTTAATTTAAACCATGTAATGGCTGTCTTGAAAACAGCAACTAATTCTATGTCCCATATCCAAATAGTATTAGTCTGTCAGAGAGAAGTTATCAAAACTAGACAACACTGGGTTCTGACAATAATTCAACTTATTAGTAATTCATCAAAGTAGTTAATCATCAGGATCTTCCATTCTTTTTTTTCAAAAAGCTGTGTTATTGCAACTGAAATAATTAAAAATATAACATAGCTAGTTGCAACTAAACCAAGATAGTAGTTTGCATGCAAGCTCTGTGGTGATATGAAGCACTAACATTTCAAATACCATTGAATGACCTTTCTCATTACCTTCATATCAAATTCAGGAGTCAGATCTAATAATACAATTTAACTTTATTAAATACAATATTAAATTGTATTATAAGAAATCCTTGAGAAATGCTGAGATTTGGGAATGTAAGATTGACAGAAAAAAATCTTCAGTCCAAAGAATGGAAGTGGATGGCATTTCTTGATAATAAAAGGTTAGAAAATTTGGTCCTTTTTCTTTTTACTCAAAGAACTGAAGACATAAGGAGAAATAGTTTAATACTTCTTTTGAATGTGGATTGGGAAAGTATGAGTGCTTAGAGGGAATTTTCTTCCTTATTGTACTCCCTTCCCGTTTTAAATATTGCCAATAGTATTCAAAGTTAGATTACTGACACAATTTTAAAGGCTTTACTAGTTAAGCTGCAGTCCTAAAAACATTGGCCACACTTCTGTTTAGAACTGGGTTGGTGTAATCTAATTTTGTGCCCATAGTCCTGTTGAACTGAATAGGCATACAGTAGGTACACATACACATTTGGGAGAAATTTTCATCCATAAATCTCAGTTATGTACATCAAATTCTATTTAAAAAAAGAATCAGTGGAAGTTAAATTCTTCACTAACTGTTAGGTCCCAGTATTTTCAATACTAAGCTTATATCTTATATCTTACATTGCTAAGATATAAACTCATATTTTTTCAAAGAGTGATTTTTGTCAGGGTTCTGGATAGAAAGATTGATCTGTCTCTGGACTTTCCTTCCTACTCTGTCTGGATAAGCAGGAAAAATGTGAATTTTGGCTTAGTTGTAATGTGTGCAACCATTTAACAACTAGTTTTCATGAACTGGACCACACCAGTTAGATAACTCTCCTGGTCTGCCACATCAGCCTCTTTTATGAAGTAGGGTTTCGCAGGATTGTACAAGTATATTCCTTCCTACAGGCTGCAGAGAATTATTGCATATTATACATTTTTATAAGACAAGACAAGAATCTTACTGTAGTCTATGACCAGTCCTTACATTTTTATATTATAATATGCTTTGATGGACATGTGTGTGTCTTCATAACCTCTAAACGTCATCAGGATAGTACAAATTTACTTACGTATGCTGTCACTTATTTAGTACTGCACACAGAGCCCAAGATTATGCATAGGAGTAGAGATGTAATAATAGTGAACCAATCTTCAATAGAATTTAAAGCCTAATTACTCAGAAGAGCTCTATGAACAATCTAATAGTTAGATGATCTCGTTAATTCAAATAGTTCAAGCATTTCTTGGCTTTTGCTTATATTAACAAAAGGCCCATTTGAGAACAGACAAGTTATAGATCTGGATCCAAAAAGCTACACACAGTCTCTTTTTAATACCTCTCTGCTGAAAGAAGACACTCACACGCTTTGACAAGCCACTCTAAAAGCTGAATTTATTTCAGTTTTTTTATTCCAATGCTGTCATTCACTACTGCTGTTATAAAACAAGAGATACTTTGCCTAATCCAGTAAGAGATCAGTACCAAGGAAGCAAATACATATAAGCCATTGAGGTGTAGCTTAAAACTATACTTCTGATTTAAACTTTGGAGTTCTAAAACTATTTTTTATAATTCCTCCCCCCCCATTTTTTCTTATTGTTTAATTTAGAAATGGGAACTTGGGTTCAGTTTCTCGTTTTTCCAGTCTTAAGTTCTTTTTATAAAAAAAAAATCAGCATGAAAATATGTACATTTCAATGCATATTTCTCCTAAAATGAATTTTGTATACATACTTCTGTAATATTTATATACTAAGCTGCTTCTAATAAGTGTGGATTGATTTGCCATTAATCTAATTGGTTGTTGAATGGATTGTGTGTGTGTGTGTGTGTGTGTATTTGCATTCACATTTTCAAGTTATGGGCTGTATTACATTAGCATATTACTGTGTTCCAGCTTGTGTGTGGGTTCACAGAGTGTGAATCAAATAACTTTGCATCAAAATATGAATGGAATAAATTTTACCCTTGTGCCTACATTAATGAAATATGATCTCACTTTTTATTTCTTCTAGCTGCTTTAGTCTTGCTTTGCTCTATCCAGATTTAGAAGAGCAAAGTAAGGGCAGACAGGGCTTCTAGGAACACACACCACATCTTTCCCTTCCAATAGGAAACAGAGAGAACAAGCATTCTCAATCATTAGGTTAAAAGTTGGTCTCTAAGCTAGGTTCAACAGTTTGCTTGGAGATCTTGAACCTTCCCAACAACTCTTATTTAGGCAAATGTTCAGAGATCCCATTACTTTCAAAATAGCACTCTTCTGTGGAGTTGGAGATGGTACTTTCACATTCTTTTAAGGCAATATTGCGTTTAAGCAGTCCTACTTTCTGAGAGCAAATAACTTTCAAATTCTTGGCCTAGACATCAGGTACCAGCACTCATGGGATGCCTAAGATGATGGATTTTCATTTTAGCTTTTCAGTGTGATTAGCTGGAAGAAACATGTACTTGTGTATTGGTAGCAGCACTTAACACCAAACAGCTAACGGCAGATCCCTAACTAGACATGTGACTGTGTAGGGAGTTCCCCTGTTAACAGCTCCAGCCAAAATCTCGATTGTCATGTTCATCGTTCCAATGTTCTGAATACATCCTAACGTTTTGCATGTCACTTTCCTGATCCATGTTTGCTGGGTGGAGATTTCCAGCCGTGCCAGGCTGTAATCTCCTTGCTGTAACTGTGGAATGTATGTTTGGGTTATGGAATGTGTTCAAGGTTACTTTCTCAGGCCGATGTGGGCAACGGTTGCTAACACCTGGGAGGGGGTGGTTGCTAAGCGTGAGCGAGGGTGGAACCGGGTTTGAAGCGAGGGTTTTTAGTTTGTATTTGGCGCACTTTTGCTCATTCTCAGCTTTCTTTGTATTTGCATACTATTCTTTCAATAAATCAGTTATCCTTAAGCACCTGCTTGTGAGACTGAGTTTGTCAGAATAGGCAACCACTACATAAAGCTGAGAATCTCAAAACCCTTATTCCGCTAGCCCCTATCCAGATTCATCTGTGAAGGGGAGCGCTAGCGAGGAACGAACCGTGATTGAAAGAGATGGAGAGCGAGGCATCGAGCGAAGGGGAACTGAACTCCACGGTGGTTAGAGTGGAGAAGGTACCCTGCAGCGATGCTCCGGGGGTCCGGGCAGAACCCAACCCCAACTCAAAGGAGAAGGAGGGACGTCAAAAAGTACCCAAAACGACCAGTACTTCGGCTGGTGACTACCTTACTTGGGAGGAGGAATCGGACCCTGGGGTGGCTCAAGCTTCCTGGAAGCGGCGGTACCCGCTGTCACCCAAGGTGGTCAGGAAAGAAGCGCCCGAGGGGTCCCCCACCCCTGATCGTATAAAGGTGTTGGAGGCAAAATTAGACTTGGTCGAATTCATGCTGAAGAAGATGTCAGTGGGATGGGGGTCACCTGAAAAAGGAAGGGAAGGGTCCCGCCATAGGCATTCCCCCTCACTGTCACCCCTACCATCCCCCAGAGGGAGAAGCAGGGTCCGGCGTCAAGGAGAGGAGAGGGGCCCGAGGGTGACAATTTTGAGGTCCCCTCCGGCGGAGAGGCACTCGCTAGGGGCCGTACAAAGGGCTGAGCGACCAGAAACTGCAAGACCCCCACCCTTCACAGTAAAGTTCGATGGGGACCCTACCAAATTGTCCTTCTTCATAACTAATGCTAACAGTTATATGGAGGATTGGGAACAGGGGTTCTGGTCAGAGCGGGGGAAAATAAACGCCATTGCTACCAAGCTGAAGGGGAGGGCAGCCGATTGGTATGTACAGCTGTGCCAATCGAACGCTCCGGAGTTAGAAGACTCCGAGGAATTTCTGTGGGCATTACGGCAACATTTTGAAGACCCGCTAGCTCAGGAAAGAGCGAAGCGGGCATTAAAGGGACTGTACCAAGGGTCACGATCCGTGGCGGATTATGCACTGGAATTTAAAGCACTGGCGGGGAAAGTGGAGGATTGGTCCCAATCCACGCTGGTGGAAATGTTCAAGGATGGACTGGAAACTGAAGTTCTGAAGTGGTCTCTGGGGTGTGAGGACCCAAGAACCCTATATGATTGGATTCAGCTGGCAAGCAGCACTGAGCATGCCCTAGAGACGTTTGCCCACCGCAAATCGATGAGATATGGGAGATTCAGTAAAGGGTCCCGCACCTCGGCTCCTCCAGGGAAATCCAGCCAGCGGACCTGGGAGGAAGAGAAGGAGCGACGCTATGCAAGAGGGCAATGTCTGTGGTGCGGAAAAGAGGGGCACCGAGCAGCGGCGTGCCCGAAGGGAAAGACCGAAGACTGGCCGAGAAAGTCATCTGGAAAATCTCCTTCCCTACCAAGGAAGATGAAGGCGGCGCTGGCGGAGGTCGAACCTGAGGAAGTCCCTTTCTTTGGGGATGAGGAGGAGGCTGTTTGCAATCAGCCAGCGTGAAACGCCAGCCACCTGCTTTAAAGGGTGCCGCTGGGCAGGTGGAAGAGGAAGGGCACGATCATGCTTCGGTGAGTGGAAATTTCCCTACCATGACAGTGAAGGTGAAATTGGGGTCATGGACAAGAACTGTGGAAGTGTGGGCTATGGTTGATTCGGGGTGCTCACGGTGTTTAATGCATCCTGACGTGGTAGCTGCATTGGAGTTACCCACGTTCCCTTTGAAACGGCCCATGATCTTCACCCAATTGGATGGATCTACAGCGGGGGGGGGGGGGACCGGTGACTCACTCCACAGGGATGGTGGCATTGCAAATGGGAAGCCACTGGGAGAAACTGCCTTTTGTGGTAGCGCCTGTGGGGGGTCCGTTTGTCATTTTGGGGATGCCTTGGTTTGTTCAGCAAAACCCACACATAAATTGGGTGCACAGGACTGTGACTTTTGCAGATGGATTCTACAAAGCCCCTGAGGGGGATGAATTGGACAGCAGCGAGGTGGGGAGGGCGGCAGCAACAACTCCGCATCTCCTTGCTGGTCCGCTAGACGGACTGCCGGAACAATACCAAGAATTTGCAGATGTGTTTGGCAAAAAGGAAGCGGATCAGCTACCGCTGCACCGTAAAACTGACTGTGCCATAGACTTTATTCCTAATGCAAAGTTACCTAAGCCAAAAATTTATGCTATGACCCAGAAGGAACTGGCAACACTAAGAGAGTTTGTCGATAAAAATCTAGCCAGGGGTTCTATCGAACCAGCCAGTTCCCCAGTGGGTACTCCTGTTCTATTCAGACCAAAGAAAGGTGGGACTTTGAGATTATGTACAGATTTCCGTGGATTGAATGCAGTCTCAATATTAAATAAATATCCTGTCCCGTTAATCAAAGACATGTTATCACATCTGGCAAAGGGGAAAATATTCTCTAAGTTGGACCTGAGGGAGGCATATTTCCGCATTCGTATAAGGGAGGGGGATGAATGGAAAACTGCTTTCAATTGTCCTTTGGGCTCTTTCCAGTATAAGGTGTTACCTTTTGGGCTGGCGGGGGCACCTGGAGTTTTTATGCAACTGATCAATGAGGTCTTGCATGACCATTTATTCAAAGGGGTCTTGGTGTATTTGGATGATGTGTTAATCTATACTGAAACCATGGAGGAACATATAGAACTGCTTAGACAAGTGCTCAGCAAGCTGAGAAAGGCTGAACTGTATGCTAAATTGTCCAAATGTGCTTTTCATAAATCTCAGATTGACTATTTGGGCTATAGAATTTCAGACAAGGGTATTGAAATGGATCCAGCTAAGATTGAAGCCATTCTAGCATGGGAGCCACCACGCACACGTTGGCAGCTCCAAAGTTTCCTCGGATTTGCAAACTATTATCGCCAGTTTATCCAGGGATTCGCGGGGATAGCATTGCCCCTCACTGAGCTACTAAAAACTAAAGGGCAGGGGGATACACGGAGGGCAAAGAATCCTGGGGCGTTGTTGAAATGGACGCCCGCATGCCAGGTGGCTTTTGACAAGCTTAAAAAGCTATTCACAGCAGAACCCATTTTACAACATCCCGATCCTAACAAGCCATTTGTGGTGCAAGTGGATGCTTCTGATTTCTCCATTGGAGCTCTCCTGCTACAAGCAGATGAGTCGGGATGTTTGAAGCCTTGTGCTTATCTCTCCCGTAAATTCTCTGAGACTGCAAGGCGGTGGCACGTTTGGGAGAAAGAGGCTTTTGCTGTCAAGGCGGCTTTAGACACTTGGCGCCACTTGGAGGGGGCTACCCACCCTTTCGAGGTTTGGACTGATCACAAGAACCTCGAAGCACTCAGTGCACCTCATAAGCTCAACCCAAAGCAAATCAGATGGGCTCAATTCTTCAGCTGTTTTGATTTTAAGTTGAAATTTATTCCGGGAAGAAAAAACTTTCTGGCTGATGCACTTTCCCGCAGACCCCAGGATTCCAGCACTGTACCTGATGTAGTCGGTACACTGTGGACGGACTCACAATTGAGTCTGGCAGTGGTGACCCGCAGCCAGACTCGCGCGCAACAGCCAGACGCTTCAATTTCACCCCGCCCTGGACGTTTGCCAGTTCCCTCAGACTTGCAACAACAGTTTCTTTCCCAATTGAAATCTGACACTTGGTTGCAAGCAAATTCACACACTGTTACTTTTGACCATGATTTTGCCTGGAAAAACGATCGTCTCTATGTGCCTGAGACTTTACGCAAAGACATTTTACTCCGTTGCCATGATGACAAACTGGCTGGACATTTTGGGTTTGTGAAAACACTCCACTTGGTTAGACACCAATTTTGGTGGCCAACACTAAGGCAAGATGTTAAGGAATATATTGCTTCCTGCCCTGTCTGCGCTGGCTCAAAACGGAAGGTTGGTAAGCCCTAGGGGTTGCTCCAGCCAGTGGCCAGTCCCTCTCACCCTTGGGAGGAGATCTCTATGGATTTTATCGTTGATTTACCTCCAAGCCAGAGGAAAACTGTGATTTGGGTTGTGAAGGACTTTTTCTCAAAACAAGCCCATTTCATTCTGTGCGCTTCCATTCCCTCAGTCCAGCAGCTCGCCTGCCTCTTTTTTGTACACATGTAGAGGCTCCATGGGAGCCCCTCCCGTTTGGTGACTGACAGAGGCACACAATTTACCTCCCAGTTTTGGCGGGCTTTTATGAAATTGGTGGGTACCAAACAAGCGCTCTCCACTGCGTCGCATCCTGAGACTGACAGATCTACAGAGGCGCTTAATTCCACACTGGAGCAATATCTGCGTGCTTTTGTTAACTATCAACAAGACAATTGGGTCAATCTCCTGCCCTTTGCTGAAGTCGCCTACAACAATGCAGTGCATCAGAGCACTGGTCAGGTGCCATTTCGCATTGTCTAATTGGGATTTTGTGCCCATCCCAGAGCTGCCACGACCAACATTCAAAAAGGTTTGTTTGATTTTTAAGATTTATAATATTATAAAGGTATAATAATAATTGCTTAGTTTTAGGCTTAATAGGATTAAGATTATTATAGTATTATTAATTATAAAAGTAGACAACTTACATGTTTTTATACTTTGACTTTTACTATAGTGGACATAAATATATAGAATAGTGGTAGGAAGGAAATAATTAAATAAATGTTTTTGGGGGGAGGAAAGTTGATTTAGAGATTTATATATTTCTTTTTTTTTAAATATAAGGGGTAGGAGCACTTGTATTTAGTGATGTTCATAATGTGCTAATGGAATAATTTATAGAAATAATGTGATCTTGGTTTGATATAGAGTGAGGGATTGATTATGGAAATTGTTGTATATTCTTGTTGTTCAAAGTCGGAAGTCATGTCTTTATGTAATCTCCAAAAATTCTTTTTCTTGTGTTTCACACTTTTTTAGTTTTTTAGTTTTTTTTCTTTTTTTCTTTTTTCTAAACTTAAAATTCTTTAAAAAAATTTAAAAAAGAAACTGCTTCCACCACACTTTAGGATGCCTATTCTGGGTATTGATTCTTGGGTTCCTTTTATCTCTTCTTCATGTTTTGGGAGAAAGTCATGGGGCAGAAATCTCTTTTCCACAACAGGATCAAACTGTCTTCACAAGGTGGACAAGAAACCCCTCCATCAACTCAATTTATATGATACTGAATGCCTGATATTACTGGAGTAATTTACAGCAATTTTACACACCAATGAGGTCATAGGTGCTCATTCCTAACTGTAATGATGCAATGTGCATTGTGACATCACAACACGAGCTCTACCCTTTCTTATTTGGGGCACAATGGTGCACACAAATGCATATAGGGCAGACATTGGGGTTTTGTCTCAGTGGTTGATGATTTTGTAGTCCGCCAAGAATTTGCAGACCCTTTTTGTTCAAAGCCAGTCAGGGAAAGGAGAAATCAGTGTGTTTTCACAGGGCAACAATGACACTGCATTAAAAATGCATACCTAGTAAACTTGACTTGCTTATGATAACAAAATATGAAGACGATGTTTCAGTTGCAAAGACTGCTGACGTTTGTTTTGAATTCTCTATTTACACAGATTCTGATATCTTCCTTTCCAAGAATTCTGCAATTTTATTGTGCAGAATGCAGGAGAGTCATTGTTATAACCTAGAGAATGAAAAATGCATTTCAATAGAATTCTGCAGAAAACAGCTAACAATTTAATAAAACCATATTCAGAACATTCCTGACAAGTTACATTCACTTGATTCTTCAAGAGCCACAGCATACACAGTGTACATACCAGAATCGTTTCACCAATGAAATGCAGCCATTTCTGGGTTGCTGAGTGGTGTCCAGATGTTGGGCAATATGCTGCATCAGAAAGCAGGAGAAAGTTTGGACAGGACTGTAAAGGAATCACCCCCCCCCCCATTATACAAAACTTTGTGTGCATTTGTGTTAATGTGCATGCAGCAAAATCAGAATAACTTGTTGTATCTGCCTCTTAAATATAAATCATCCAATGGGCATCCTTCATACTTTTATCTATATATTTAAACACTCAGAAGCTAGATATATCTAGTAAATCTTCAATTATCTCTGGCATGTGTGCATAATTGCCTCCCTCCCCCATCCCCAAAAAGACCATTCTTCATGGGTGTCAGCATATATACATGGGGAAACAATTTAGGATATTTTTTTTTACAGGAAACATTTGTAGAAGACTGACTCATCTCCAAAAGTTCTATCATATTTTCCCACAATAGACATGAACTTGACTGAATTACCATCTTAAGAAACGAATTGTACAGTTGAACCAACCAAAATCTGCCATGAGAAAGATTTATAGTTCCTAATAGATCTCTACTCACACAGGTGCAAATGCCTATCTTTTCATACATCATAGATATTTAATATTTCTTTTTAAATTGCATTGCTTTTACAATCTTCAGGAAAGCAAAACTTAAGGAACTGCTTTTCTGTGACAAATTTAATAGCAAATCTTCAAATTTATTTCCAAAGAAATATGCCTGGATCTTAAGTAATTAAACTGAAGTGTTGTGGATTCCCTTGGAAACCACAGGCATCTATGCAGGTGCTCACATACATAAATGCTATATTTTATAAATATGGAGACAGTGTGACTGAAAAAAATTAATGGAGGAGTGGGGAAAGAAAAGATATTGGTAGGATTAAGCTCTTGCAAAATCTGTATGAGGTAATAAATACAATTTAAATTTCATCACTTTAAAATGTCGAGGCTATGATACTGCACACATAGAACTGGGAATAATCCCAGTTTAACTCAATAAGACTTATTTGGGATTGACACGCAGACCTGAAAATCAATCTTTGGGGGCTTATTTAATGAATGTTTGCCACCCTTATTATGCTCTGTGTCGGGCTTCTAATTCTAATGATGCCCAATGGTATATTTCGTAGCCTGAGTCCCAGAACAGAGAGAAATGTGACCAAGTTCATAAACATGCTACATGTTTATGCAGACACCTGGAAACATACTGAGCATTGACATTAGACTATACAGTGTCACACCAGCATCCACTGGGGACAGAAATGAATTGCTTATGGCAAGAGGGTCTAGGAATCACAATGGGAGCTGTTAGATGCCAATTAAAAAACAAACTTGTACCTAACGTGCTAACAATCACTTTGAAACTATGTTGGAAGAATAGCATATTTGGATTAGGTCCATCATTTTTTTTACCCTTTTTTCCTTTGCATTTAAAATTCATAAGCTTTTTTTTTTAACTTGCTCAAAATCACTGTAACATTCACATTGATGCTTTTGAAATTCATATTCAGAACAATATTATTTAAATGTCTGAGGCCAGGATTCTTCCTGAGGGAAAACAAGGTCCCTCATCCCTTCTGTACTATTTCACAGAACCAGGTTCGTGATCTCAAAATTCCAGTATTAAATGGAATCTCTTCTGGCACAGGTTTAATAAACCTGGCTGTGTTTCCTCTCTGGCCAGTCACAAAAATGTGAAGGGATTAGAGAACAACGAGATAACTTCCAAAGCTCACTTTTCATATTTAATTAAGTATCTCAGGAAAGAAGAGCATGCATGTCAACATCAGGGGATTGTTCCAGAGAAAACCAAGAGCACAGATTGCTTTTAGAAAGTTAATCCATTGATTTCAACCCTGGATTCTAATATCCTCTCAAATGATATCTGCTTAATAACAGTTCCATTACCACCTTGCCAAGGTATTTATTTTTCTTTAGTCCAACAGCCATTATGCTTTTTCATGTTCAGATGGTGACATAATTAAATGGTAGGTGGGACCCTACAATACATGCATCATAGAGAAATTTCTCCCATCATAAAAACAGTCTGTATTTTAGCTTGCCTTCAAACTTGATAATGCAATGTTTTTTTTCCCCTTTAAATATTGGGGAACTCTCAGAAAAACGTTGCTCCTTCCTCCCACAAACACGTACACACTGTCACGCACAGGAAATTATATGGAGGATTGACCATACACAATCATCAGCACATCGGATGGTGAAGATCATACAGTGGTATGTAAGCCTGTTCTTACCTCTCAATATTGTCTGATATGTGTGAGCTTATCTGTTCTACAAAGATGAGGCGTGATCAGGCACCCTGACATATCAAGCCTTATGACGAATGTTGCCCGGTCATGTGCTTTGCCATCGAGCACTTTGTCCGACAGCTGATCCTAAAGTTGCACCTGAAGTGAGAATCAGTTCTTTAAGTTAATTGGAGCAATTAAAAAAACGTACTGTATGCATAATAAAGAGTAACTTGGCTGCTTACACAATGGTAGATGTAGACTTTTAGACTTCTTTTGTAGGGCTACAGCTGTTCTTTGTCAAGCTGCCATTGACCTGAAAATGGCTATGTAGTAATCCCACAAAGTGGCTGGCTCACAGTATGTTTCCCAGAGGCTGCCTACTTGAATATAACAGAGTAGAGGAAGAAAATACAGGTAGTTCTTGACTTACGGCCGTTCATTTAACGATGGTCTGAAGTTACAACAGCCTCGGAATGGGTGCTTTACAGCCTGTAAAGCACTTCTGAGTGTCGCAAAACATCGTGCCTCCCCATGGTCACATGATTGCATTTCAGGTGCTTGGCAACAGGCTCACATTTATGACTGTTTGCAGCATCCTGCAGTCATGTGATCACATTTTGCTACATTTTTTGCCACTTTCCAGCAAAAAACACCCATTGGGAAAGCTGCATTCGCTTAACAACCTGTGATTCACTTAATGACTGTTGTAAAAATGTCATAAAATAGGATCCGGTAATGTGATGACTCGATTTATGACTGCAGTGACTTACAATGGAAATTATGGTCCCAGTTGTGGTTGTAAGTCGAGGACTACCTGTAAGAACATTATTTGTTTGAGGAGCTTAGGTAGGCTTAAAATTGCAAATAAAAGCAGAAAAAAAGAAGACAGAACAACATGTAGCATCCATAAGGAAATGTCAAAACCAGTAAGGCTTCAGCACTGGACATGGATCTACAATTATACCTTATTTCTCATTGCAATAGATCGGGATGAATGAATGAATGAATGAATGAATGAATGAATGAATAAATAAATAAATAAATAAATAGACAGACTCCTCCTTCTGGATATATGGAATAGCAGATCTGGCTGTTCTCCACCAGTGGATATCCTCCCCGCCCCCTCCAAATGCAGGTAAATTTGTTCTGTTCAAGGATTTTTTGCTTGATCCTACAAGAAAGGAATGCAAGTAAAACCACAGGGGAAAAGAAGGCATTCTATATCTGGGTACTAGTCCTGAGTTGCCACTTCCTTCACTTAAGGCAGGAAGGTGCATGGCTAAGGGCAAGATGATCTTAAAGCATGGGTATAGTACTATTAGTGCCTTTAAAGCAGAAGTGTTTCGAGGGGGCAGAGTATGTGTTCTAAGAAATCTTGTAAAGACATTTTCATTGCATCTGAAAGCTTTTCGGCTCCCCCAAGAAAGACATAGCAAGTTAGCTGCAAAAGAAGTAGAAGAATGAAGGATACAGGCATTTTTAAACAAACTGCAAACATCACTTCTACTGCCAATTGTAAATCTGCATAGGAATTTGTAAGGAACTGTAGCTGCCAAATTGCAGAGCTGCTTTTTTAATTTTTTAAACAAAAAAGAATTGTTGTGGCTTCCATTTGGAGATGAGTTGCTTTGTTCTGATACATTCAATTTGTAAATGGAACTCTTTTTTGTTTTCATTGGAAGGTTGAAAGATTTTCATTCAGGCAAGTGATACAGTTGAATGGAAAGAGAAAGGGAAAAAACCCAGAGTGAAATGCTTAATGAAAATTAAACTGGATGTTCATTTGCCATATGTAATAATGGTTCATTGGTATCTATATGTACTGTACATATGTAATTAAAGAAGAGTAGAAGGGAAATTGTATCAAAGATTGTATTGTATCCCAGGTTAGGGATAGATCGTCATGGAGAAAAACTATCTATGTGGTCGCTGGGAGTTAAAAATGACTTGATGGCACATAATCCATCATCCAATCAAAGAAGGGAAATTGCATCAAGAATTGTACAGTTGTGCTGCTATTAAGATGTGATTATTTTCCTCTTGTTCTCTACTGTGCTATTTTACTGATGTTGAGATTCTGTTTAGTGATTTAATTTTAATAAAGTTTTATGCTTTTGTTTGAATGCTAGCTAGCTTCTTTTTTCTCACTAGTTAAAAGCAAGGATACAGTATCAAACAGAAATCAGGTGCTTGCCATCCAAACAGTAGTAGTTCCCAGTTTTTTGGGGGGTGGGTGGGGTGGGCGGCATTGGGCTGGAGACTTCCCCAAAATGGTTGTTATGGAATATACAGTTTGTAGATCATCAGATGCCCATCCTGTTATAAGTGATCACATTTATTGCTTATTTATGGATTTTATACATTGCTTTTCATTAAAATGTCAAAGTGGCTTGCATTAAAATATTTACATTGTACAATAAAATATAAAAAATGAAGCAATAGTAATAAAACATTATTAGGACGGCTGATAAAAAAGTAGAAAACCACTGTGGTAATAATTATTTATTAGATCCTTATTCATAATGTTGATCTGTGTCTTACTTGCCCACAAGTAAATTAAAAGTATAAATGAGATTTATAAGCTGACCATTACTTCATTTAGCAGTACATTAACAAATCCTTCAGTCCACTTTGTTGTACATTTCTACACTATTAACAAGTGTCCACTGAAGGTGTTTTGTTTTCCTCCAAAGCCTGCTTGATTGTTATGTTGATTGTTGAATCATCACAGGTACTTGCTCATGTCATTCTACCATCTGAATATGTTTAATGCAGCCTTTCTCAACCATTTGACCCTGGAGGAACCCTTGAAATACTTTTCAGGCCTCGGGGAACCCCTGCACATTCAGGCTCAAATATAGGCCAGAAGTTACAAAATTATTACATTCGTTTCATGGGTAGGCCTGTATATATGCATTAACAGTGTTCTTAAGCTAAAAGTAACGAATGAAACTTACCTCTTTAATGTGAAGTTGTCTGAATTTGAAATAATTTTTTAAATAAATCATGATCTCCCAGGGAAACCCTAGAGACCTCTCGCGGAACCCTAGGGCTCCACAGAACCCTGGTTGAGAAACCCTGGTCTAATGTGTAAAAGGCTCTTCCCAGATAGACTTTCTTGGCAATCATCAGCTATCTAAGTCCCTGGCAAAGAATTATGGATTTTCAGGGGCCTTCCAAAATTTCATCTATCTGATTTTAACTTGGCAATTATTTTCTCCTTGTTTTACCATTTAATACTTTCATTTTCAATGTTACAATGTTATCACCCAGAGTTGCTGGGAGTCAGATGGCATATGAATTTAATAAATTATTATTATTGCTTTGCTGCTGTTATATTTTCTTAAATGCTATAGTTTATTGTATAGTCTTTCTGTCACTTCGTAAGCCACTAACTGTAATCCAAGTAGGTGGCTTCTGAAGCATATATTAACTAATATATTATGTGTTAATTAGAAGATAAAGAGTAAAACATGACTCATCATTGCAGCTGTTTCACCTCAAGATTCTGCACAGGAAAAAGTAGGAATTGCTACTACAGGAACTTTTGTTACTGCTGTTATGGTATTAGTTTAATTGATTTCTAAATTAGCTTTTATATCAGAAATTACCTCTGCTGCTGTTAATTTCTTCCCACTGTTTTTATTTGTGAAGAAAATCCTAATGAGTTAATCTCTGATAATGGAAGCCACTTTACCTCACTGGAATATTAAATATTTGGGGAGGGGGGACAAAAAACATCAGGTGATCTGAATGAACAACTCTTGGACAATATAGTGGACCATGGCTGACCATGTTTTGCCAGCCCCATTCCTTTTGAACTGGTATCCCAGCCCCTTTTGCGCTATCTGGAACTTGTGCCTTTTTATTTTAAAAACTATAACAAAGGAAAGTCCTCCCTTGTGAGATCATTGTCAGAATTATTGTGCACAGAGTGGTCAAAGGCTAATAATTCCTCTGGGCCCTTGTTTACAAACAAAACTTTGATGCACCCACAAGGGAAGGAAAACTAAAATGAAGTAATAGAGATACAACTCCAGGAATAATTCTACTTGACATTATTTCCCTGGAAGCTTAATGAGGCTAACATTCTAGGATTGGATGACATGCTATGCCACAATCAACACTGCTTACAATGAATAAATCATAGTTACAGATTGTGGTTGACTGCCTTTCACCTAACCAGGAAATAATTTTTTTGGATTGGTAAGTAAGCCAAACCACAACATAGGTTAGGAACATAGTCACTTTCTAAGCAGCTGGTTTTAACAATGTCAAATTTCTACTTTCAATCAACCAAAGAGATGGTGCCAAAATTATCTCTATTAATGTATTTCATACTTTTATATCTCTTACTTGAATCTAGGTCTGTCAGTGTTTCCGATCTGATTAAGATCAGAAGAATGAAATGCTCATCAGCATCCCCTCAAACAAAATGAATAAGAAAAACTGCCTGCAGGCAATTACATTAAAGCAAAAGCAAATTTACTCACACCAAAAAAAGAACATTTTAGGCACAAGGCAATTAATAGCTAGTAAGTAGTTCTGCGTTGGGTGGGTTTGACTTCCCATGAAGCAGCTGTCTTGCTTATCTCACTTGGCAATGCCAAAAATTAGCTATTTCAACAACGAAGTGCTTGCTAATATTTAGAACATTACCACTTACATCAAATTAGAAAGAGTTTACAACGTTGTCAGAGATGGCTTTCGTCAGCCATGTGTCCTCTTCTATGATTTGTTGGAGAAACCTTCCCTATCACTTCTTAGTTTGTTGTCTTTTGTCAGTCACAAAGGAGAGATTTTCTTTTTTAAATCCGCTGTAATTAAATGAGTACTTCAGTGGTATCGGCCTTCAATGGGCTTGTTTCCTAGGTTTTGCCTTTGACAGTCCTTTCCCTTCCCTCCCCCTCCCACCTTTTTTGGCTAAATGGCTGCTAAGAGGACTAGGCACCTACCCCTCTTTAGCACTAAACCAAGTGATGCCCTGGACACTGCATGAAGGAGGAAAAGATTCATTAATGGCACTTCATTAAAGAGCGGCAAAAGGAAGCTCTAATGTGAGTGAATCCACTGAAATCCAGAGCAAGCTGTCTATTAGGGATGCAACAAAGACAGTTTCGGAAACTGAACTCTGGCTCCACTGCAGCGGATTAGGAAGAGTGATGGGATTAGCGCTTAATGACTTGGGGCAAGAGACAAAGGGAATTTCTACAAAGCGGCTTAGATATGGAAGAATTAGCACTCTCTGTTCCAACCAGGCCTCTGATGAGTTCCAATATTCTTCTTGGCCTCTGAGGCTGAAGTGGGGCTGGAGGTGGGGTAGGCAACCTGCAAAGCTTTGCCACTTCCTTAACCTTTTCCATAGCACTTTAAAAAGAGAGTGAAAAGAGTGTTCAACTTCTCACTGAGATAGGCTTTTTAAGACAAAGGGGCACTATAAAAGCCTTTAAATGATAAAGGTTGCCCTGTGCTGCAGCACATTTCAAGGTGACCTACAGTCCACTCCATACTCCAGAGCAACACTTGCTAGCGGAACCAGAAAAAGCATGTGTTTTAAAATCACCAAGGGGAAAATCCTAGGTATAATGAAATCAAACATTTATCCAAGGGCCATGTTTAAAACTTTGAGAAGTTCAGGAAACAAAAAATGTTCCACAGAGTTCCCCTCTTCCCCCTTTGCTGCTTCAGCTGTATTATCTTTTTCCCTTTGAAAACAATGGAGCTGTATTTTGGGAAACCCCAAATACTGAAGAACTTTTGGGACTATATTTTAAGATAGAGGTTTTATCACACCAAAGGAAAAGCGTCCCTTTAGTTAATCTGTTCAAATCCTGACCCATAGTTTGGATGTGTGGGGATATGTACTTCTGCTATTGTTACCAAAGTTAGAATTAGAGTACTTTATTTGCCCATATGCTTCATTTTAGTAATCTTTTTCAAGAATCTTCCCAAGGAGGCCATTGTTATCAGTTCTGGGTTAAGGCTAGCAGTGCTTTGTGAAAGACATGGTTTGGAAGCCAGCACTTGTCTGCAACTAATTAAAGCACCTTTGTCTCTGTCCAGGCCTGTATGGCTGCGGTGGGGGAACTTCTGCTGTAGCCACACAATCCTGGAACCAGATGCATCTGCTTTAGGATGGCACTGCATTTGTGCTTCTACCTGTTTGGAAGCACCTGTTCCAAACTGAACCTGAAGCACTGTACTGCAGCCATTATCAGATAATGCAATTAATGGACCAAAACAGATAAATAGTGTTTTATCTAGGGGTGTCCATTAAGTAAGTTTATAGCCAAGGTGAGATTTGAAAAGAAGGTGGCAACAATTAGGAAGTTAAGCAGGACTAGGCCTGGGTAGTGCTCGAATGGGAGGCCATTGGGGAATTCCAGAGCTGTAAAGTGGATTTAAATATATAAGTATAAATATATTCCAGAAGAAAGTCTTGGGGCATCACTTCCATACTGTTGCCAAGAAATCTGCATGGGTGTGTCTAGAAAGTTGCCAGGAATCAAGCCTGACTTGAAGAAGACTGATGCTGTATTAGCTTTATAAATAGTCAAAGCTTTGCAAAACTATTGTAAGATTTGATTCCCTTACCACAAATGCAACCTCTCAGCACTGAAGATGGGTCAGTAGCCAATAAGACGTGCTCTTGGATCCAAATTCTGATCCACGTTTCTTCATTGTTCATGGCTAGAGAGATCAGTAGATAATTTGATTTCATTATAACTTCTACTGTCTATCACGCTGGCTAGGACGACTGAGGCTGTTGAGAGTTAGTCAAAAACATCTGAAGGATCCTAGAATAGCCAAGGCTTTTGAGGGATAGTTCTTAGGATCCTATATAACTCAGGTCCTTGGAAATGTTTCCTCACTATACTGTAGAAATATTGTCTCCCATTGAAGTCATTGAAAAACCTAGACTGAAGACCAAGTCTGTCCTCTGGATCTGGTGGGAAACTCAGAGTCATTTGCACGTCGGTACCATCTGAAAAGGAAAGACTTACTCAGAGAAAATATCTACTTGCCAGAAGGCAAAAGATCCAGGTGCAAAAAATAACCCCAGGAGGAACAAGAAGATTAGGAGTATACATGTAAAATGGTTAATAACTCCCTTTGGAGTCATTAATATCCAGCTTGTTACCCAGGCTTCCATAGACAACAATGGTATTAAATAATGTATTTAAACTTGGAATTTAATTTTGAAATGAAATTAAGTATCCAAGCAACAAAAAGGGATAAAGGAACATAACTATGCAACAATATCACTAAGGAAATAAAGAAACGAACAGTTACAATCCCTAGGACATTGGGGTAATACTTGTTGGACAACTAAATATTAATCAAAATTTTCACTGAAAGACTAGATATGAAGTAGGTCAGTTCTAATTCCGTCTGTTAAACTTTGAAAAGCTCTCCATGCACAGCTCTACCACTGGTGCAAATTAATGCATCTATAAAGGGGCAAGGCTTTGACCACTACGGAGATTGCCATCTTGACTTCTTTGACCCCTTCTCACTCCCCACTCCCAATGCCCTTCAGCAGGATGCAGGGAGTTTCCCTATAAATGCCCTATTTGATATCAGCTTTAAATGACATAAATACATTCTCCCTCCATGAAACAAGTATGTATCTGGGTATGTTAGAGAGAAATAAAACTTTGTGGCAGGGGAGGGGAAGAAATCTCTTCCTCAGAATGGTTTCTCCTGCTCTGATTGGCTATAGCATAGGAACTCTGGTTTTACTCTTATTCCCCTATCTGTTCTCTCTTAAAATATCATTACAAATTAAATAGCTGATTCATAGACTGGAAAAATATTGCATTTGGACTTGTTTGGAATTTGATCAGAGACTTGATGGACTTTCACTTAGGGGTAAATGCATGGAAACTCTGATGCTATAATATATATTTTAAATAAAGATACCTGATGTGCTTTCATTGTGGTTTCATTTGCACCAAAACTCGATTTCTTGTGTTTTATCAACCCACAGCTATGTAGAAGGCTGTTTGGGTGACTTCTAGTTACATGCCGCAGGTAGCTGCTATCTATAATTGCTTGTAGCTCTCTCTTCAGGAATCTGGAATTACTAGTTTCTGAATGAAGGAGAAAGCATAGCTTGAGGAATTACAGTGGTCTAGCATGGAGACATTTCTGGATGTAATCAGCAGCCATTTTTCAGAATTCCTCAACTGTGGAAGTACATAGAGATCACATATGTGAAGATTAAAGGAGGAAGTTTGGTTGTGGAGGAATTTCACACTTAGGCCGAGGGTCCAATACATTGCAGGCTAAAATAGACAGCACTCCGGTAGTAAGCCGCTTTAGCTAATTACTTTAATTATTTGTACCTCAGCCTGAAATACACTGACTTGAAAGATAAATTCACTGCCATTAATCAGGTAATCAAAATCAAACTATTGCTGTTTCTGACACTGTATTTTGTGATCATATTGTCTTTTTTCAAAAGATCTTGTGAGAATTTGATTGACCGTAGTTTTGGAATCTAAGGTTTATTTTAAAAAGTGGTCAGAATTTCTGGAGGTCGTTTCACGAATAAAAACTAAAATATGTGTAGATGTCTGTTTATGGAACCATCTGGAGCCTCAAGCCACAGTTGGATGTCAGGACAGTCCATGAACACAAATGTTGCTTCATCTCTTCCATTTCCTGAAACCATCTGGTCAAAAACATCCTGGGAGGCTGCCATACATTTATGACCAGTAATGCTAGTCTTACATTATTTTGGAGCAGAAATGGGTTGTTTCAGAGCTCTACCAGTACTCATATGCTCTCCATTATGTTAAACTATTTTGGCTTAATGGGTTTGTAGATGGGAGAAAACAACAACAGGAAAAAAATGTAGCATTTTGCAGGGAAGTAGAAAAGAACAAAAGTTAGAAGAAGATAAACTAGTTTTACAATCTAATATAAATGGACAGTCAGGAAGGGAAAAAAATAGAAATGCAAAGAATAGGAATTTAGGAAGGAAATTTTTAAAATAATGGTTTTTCAGTACCTTCCTTTGAACATCTGTGAATATCTGATTTTAAATTACCTTTTAAAAAATAAACAGAATCAGATAAATTCAAAAATAAACCATGTTTAACTGTTAGTAATGTTTAACATTTTTTAGGATTTGTCTTTCAGTTCACTTTTCTCCCCAGGAAGGAATCATCATAAGTTTACAAAAGTTCAGCCTAGTCCTGGAAAAAAGCTATGCCAGCAACTGTCAAATCGTGCTGGAGTCAAAACTAGCAGTTAACACTTTTTGTAGCTCAGAAGCACCATTCTACGTTGCAAAAAGCAATGTGCACGAAGAGAAGCAGGAAGAGAACTAATGCCCCTTTCTGCATAAATAAACTTTGCACTGTAAATCAAATCCCATCCTGTATTTCTTTGATGTAACTGAAAGTCCTTGCAGAGAAAAGTTGAGTCGTTGTTTCATCTGTTAGCCAACATGCTCCTAGAGCAGCTTTAGACTCAAATGTATTCTTTTGCTTGTGTGGTTTAATGTGACAATGGCAGCCCCCTGCTGTAATCCATTCAGGGGCAATATCATCAGTCCATGTGAAATCAAATACATAACCAGGCAGGAGCTTAATGCTTTTGATAGGCATTTGTTCATCCCCACCAGGCTTTAGCTTTTAAATTCCTAACATTTGATTCCGCCACAGGAATTAGGCCTCAAGGAAGGAGACTGGCACATTTGCACTGCCAGCAGGTCAGTTAATATGTAGCAGCTGTAGCAATTGTAAATGCAGTTGTGTATTTACTATTTATTTAGCAAATGCATCACTCATCTTTCCATGAAAGGATGGTGCCCAAGGTGGCTAACCATAAACAGTAGCATAGAATACTGCTACCACCACCAAAAGTCCAAAGCGTACTTTCAACATTGTGGCAAGTGTTCCCAAGCTGACCAAATTCAAGCAAGGGTAATCTCTCTGCAGCAGCCAACCACCAAGCATATCTAGCCAAGATCTGCCAGAATAAAAATATTTTTTTGCCTGCTGGTGGAAGAATAACAAGCAGAGGCATAGCTTGCCTTGCCTTGCCTTGCCTTGCCTTGCCTTGGCAGGGAATTCCAAAGCCTGGGAGCAGTTACCAAAAATACTTCCTTGTGTTCCAAAAACCTGCCTCTGATGGCTGATGACCCAAGAAAGCAACTTCTCTCCCCCATATCTTAAAGCCTAGGCAAGTTCATAAAAACAAAGAAGAAGACAATCTTTCATGAAGTCTGTCCCCAGCCACTGAAGGCTTTATAAATCAGAACCAGCATTCTGTATTAGGACTGTATAGCCCAGGGATTCGGAGTGCAGGTGAGTACAAACGTAGGAGGCAGCAACTCTTTCAACCCAACATGTCCTTTCCCAGGATGGCACTACCTCTGCAGAGGGCAACCACATGATTCTGGAAAAGAGGCAGCTATGGAAGGAGCTGCTGAGAGGGCTTGCTGAACACCTCTGTGCCCCTCTAAAGTGGTGGTGCTTTAAATCCAAAGCAGTGCACCACCATGCTTTGTATTGCACCAAAGTGAAGCGAAATTATTTTAAAAGGTAATTACATATTCCCTGATTTATATGACATCCAGAAACCACATGTATGTCTTTTTTGAGCAAGATGCTTGAGCATTTTCAGGAGCAAAGGATTTATGACGAATGAAAAATGGAAAGGCTTTCCTTCCTGCCCAATTGTCACCATAGTCACAGAAAGTGCAATAGGGCAGTAAATATGAGGTCAGAAAGATCTGGAACATCCAGCAATTTCTAAACAAGCATCCAATGAATGAACTACTATCCCAGAATCCAACAAATCCCTTTTTACCATCTGTGTTCCTGAGGGAGAAAAGTAGGAGAAAGTAGTCTGCCATATGTTACTTCAATGCCCATACCTGAGGAGCTCTGGTAAAACCATTAACTGTGATGAGAAATACATTTAGTGATTATGGTGTCTGATTTATTCTTGACTGCTATGTATTTTAATTTTTGCATTATTGTAATGGCTTTTATTTTATTTTTAATTTTGTTCACCTCCCAGAGTCACTTGTTGAGATGGGTGGCCATACAAATTGAATAAATAAGCAAATAAGCAAATAAATAAATGTTGGGCCTAATCTCCAGAGTGCTACTCTTCAAATAGCCTGGCTATAGACTTTTAGGCCTTTGCAGCCTAATTTGAACATGTATCTGTCTTGCCATAAACCTTCTGGGGCCTTAGGATCAGTCTTGGATGGTTACTGAGGAATCCACTTCCCAAAACACTCAAATTGGTGAGCCCTAACTGGGGAATAGGCCTTTTTTGTAATGGTGCTAGATTTGTGACACTCCTTCTCAAGAGGTCAAAGCTGAAATGTATTTATATAGTTAGTTTGCTTAAAGCATTTCTATACTTTTTCCCATGAATATCAGTCTGGAAGTGGTTTATAGTTACATTAAATTTTGGTGAAAATGATGAACAAAAACATACACTAAAATACTATACAAAAATACAATATAAAATCAGTAAAATAAACATTAAAAGAAGAACAGAACATAAAAGTGGCAATAAAAGGGTTAAAAAGCCACAGGAGGATTGAACACATAATTACAAAGCCTGGGAGAATAAAAGTAGCTTTGCTTGGCACTGAAAAGTGAATCAGAATGCCAGCTGGTGTCCCCCATTGGCATTCCAAAGTCAGGGGGTCCCCCCAGAGAAAGGGGGCTCCCAGGAAGCCCCTTGCCAAATCTCAGCATGGGAGGGCACCCATAGCAGGTCCTCCAAAGATGACTTTAGAGGATGAGTAGGAACATAGGAGATGTTCCCTCAGATGCCATGGTCCCAAGTTGTGAAGGGACCTGAATGGGTCCAGAAACAAACCTAGATCCTGCTGCCCATTAGGAAAAGTATCAAAGGCAGGGTCTGAGTTCCACATGTGTTTGGCCAGTAACAAGTGGAGACAGACCCCTGGTTGTAGTGCCAGCCATGAAGGCTTTAGCAGCTCCATCCAGGCAGTCCCAGTGTGAATATTGAAGTCTCCCAGAATTAAATTCCATTAGACAGAGACTTTATTTGACTTTTGGGATTTTTACAGTTTCTATATTGCTGCTGTTTATAAATGTTCTCTTCATTTGTTTAAACTAGTTTTTGGTGAGTGTGCTGCTGAATGTTAAACATGTTTACTGGCTGTTTTAAATTACTTTATTTTATTGGAATGGGATATTCCAGTTGTATGATTTATTTTTTAGATGTAAGCTGCCTTGAGCGGATTTTAACCTCAAGGATAGCACCAAAATATTTAAAATGAATCTTTTTTTTTTAAAGGCTAATGACAATACTTGGAGGACAGAGCCTTGGATGCTTGGCTGCAGTCTTTGCCAAATGATGGGCTTACAGCAGTGTTTCTCAATCTTGGCAACTTTAAGGTGTGTGGACTTCAACTCCCAGAATTCTGAAAGTTCAAATCCATACGTCTTAAAGTTGCCAAGGTTGAAAAACACTGGCTTATAGCGTTCCTTGTGCTGAAACCAAGGATGAATGTGTGGAGAAGAGGAAAAATGACAATGCTTGCATCATGATGTCATCACATGAATGATGTAATTTACATACTTGCATCAAACTTCATGATGCCATTACATAACTGTACCTTTTGTGTAATGATATTATGATGTACATGTTGTCATTTTAATATCACTGTGGATATTGTTGTGGATACAGCTGGTGAAGTGTCTTCTTCATTATCCCCTGAAACAGCCCAGGGCTGGGAACTTTCAAATTTATCCAGTACCTGGTTGGGTAAACTAAACCAAAGGAATGACAGTCACTGATAATATGGCCCTCTTTCCGGAGTTCTATCCTCTATCCCATTTCTTGATTACAATGAACCCAAGGTGGCTAGCAAAAAGAAATTGAATCACAATATTTAAATGTTTCCATTTTTTTGAATAAGTGTGACCCCTTGCTGTAGCATTGTCAGACTAAGTAGCACTGATCTTATAGCTTTGGCCAAGGGGGATGTCCACTTTAATCATTTCTGATTCTTTGTAGTGCCTTTTATATTGTGACTCTCTTGTGCTTTGTCATTTCCACATATCCACATTAAGTCCAAGCCAAGTGGTAAGTGATCACTCTCTGGTCAATCTATAATATTAAAACACTGTATTTATGGGATCAGATTGATCAATTGAGCAGATACTAGGCATATAATAGCAGAAGAACAGATAGGCTTCAGAAAAGAACATAGTGCTATAGATCAGTGTTTCACTTTACAACATCTGATCCACAAAACAATGAATAGCCCCTCAAAATGCTTCTATGCAGCATTTATTGACCCATCATCTGCCTTTGATATGATAAATAGAGGAAAATTATGGAAGAAGTTTTTAGCTACTGAGATAGATTTTTTGTTGTTTATTTGTTCAGTCACTTCCGACTCTTTGTGACTTCATGGACCAGCCCACGCCAGAGCTTCCTGTTGGTTGTCCCCACCCCCAGCTCCCCCAAGATTGAATCCGTCACCTCTAGAATGTCATCCATCCATCTTGTCCTTGGTCGGCCCTCTTTCTATAAACTATATAAAGACACTTACATGCAAGTATGGATAAATCAGAGCGGCTCCCTAACAAAGCAGATTAAAACCACAAAAGGTATCCAACCAGAACTGCATACTGGCTCCCTTCCTCTTTAATTTTTATATAAACAACATTGTAGAAGAGCTTAATAATCCTTCCTTTTATATTCCATCAATTGGAAGTAGAAAGGACCCTATATTACTTTATGCAGATGACATGGTACTCATGTCAACAACATTAATTGGAATGAAAAGAATTCTGACTCCATTTGGCACTTATTCTAGGAAATAATACTTACAGAAAAATTATTCCAAAACCAAGATAGTAATATTTGCTGAAACACCAAAGAGACATAGATGGACACTAGATGGTAAGGAGATAGAACAACTGAGGTCATTCAAGTATTTGGGTATCCAGTTTACTGAAACACTATCATGGAAAGCACATATACAATCAGCAAGAACAACAGCTATGAGATCAATGACAGCCATTCGCTCCTTCTTCTATTCAAAAGGAGGCTGGTTAGTACAGCCTGTGCTCAAGATCTTCCAGGGAAAACAATTTCATAGTTGACATATGGGGCCCCAATTTGGGGTTTCAGTAAACTAGAAGAATTAGAAGTGGTCCAGAATAAATTCATGAGATCAGTCTTAGCCTTACCCCCATGTATACCAGCAGCAATGTCGAGATTAGAAGTGGGCCTTCCATTAATTAATATAAGGGTAAAGAAAGCAATAATCTTATATTATAGGAGACTAGTCCTCATATACAACACTTATTTGGCAAAACAAGGCCTCCATGAACAATTTAACAGTAATATTTAAATGTTTAAAAACAAAGATTTTTAAACATTTTTAAACCAAACCAACAAAAGCAATGGAGAAAGGTCAGGTCTTCAGGGCCAGACAAACTTTGTGGAAGCAGTCAGTGAAAGGCTCCCTCCCTTGGGGCTACCCATCTCACTTTAGAAGAAGGAGAATTTGAAGCAAAGCCTCTGTAGCAATTCTTAAGAATCAGACAAATTCATGGAGGACAAGGTAATTGCTTAGGGACTTTGATCCCAAGCCATTTATGGCTTTAAAGTTCATTACTAGCATCTTGAATTGTACTCAGAAAGAACTGTTAACCAGTACAGCTGAAATAAGGCAGCTGAAATAGGTATAGCCCACTTTCAGTTTGCAGCTACATTTTGGACTAACGGTAGCTTCCAAAGGGCCTTTAAGAATAACCCCCTGTAGAGTGTACAATAATCAAATCAAGGGCGATGATAACGTCCAAAAAGAAACTTCCATTTTAAAAGCTTTTCAGCCCAAGTCTAATTTAAAAACTGAAGAACGACAAGAAGGGGGAGCAAACAGGCTTTGAAGATGCCCATCAACCACAAACTGAGAAGGCATATAGATGACTGTCTTCCCCACTAGACTGAACTGTAATCTGTGCTCACAAAACATATCTAACCAGGTCAGATGTAGCAAATGCATTCACACAACATACTAAGCTTGATTATTGTTTAATCTGAGATAGGATTCTTGTGTTTGCTTTTAGTTCTAGGTATGCTGCTATATGGAATCAGCTGTGCATCTACAATCTGCTGGCAGGAATTCACAAGTTGCAGTCATGTGACATCATTCTTAATGACCACATGTGACATCACAGGTGACATCATTCTTAACGGCCACAGCTGGAACCGACATCATAAGTTGGTGTGGTCACATGACATTTCACTTTATGACCATGAAACTTAGTGACAAAGTTGCTGGTCCCAATTGTGGTCAGTAAGTGAGGACTCCCTGTACATACTTTTTAACCATTGTATATGTTTTGATGTATGTTCACTTGATCTTAGATTGTATAACAGTACAATAAAAAACATATATCTCTCTTCTTTGGGGAAAGTCCTTTTCTCTTTTTTCACAATACACTGGTGGCAACTTTACCAGCACATGTGTTTTTTTACAGGACTTTAAAGAGGGTACTCATGAAGAACATGTCTACCATTGACATGTTCTTAGTTATTGGTATGATTTCTCTTCGTCACAATTTCTTGTAAGACAATTTCACAAGATTGGGGTGTGGAGATTAAGGGACTGTGCTTGCCATACGAACAACAGTGCTGGTATTAGCTTAGGTAGATTTTTAATGAAGATTACAGTGCTACCAATGAATCATGCATTTGAACAGAATAGATTAAAATAATCCAATTTCTAGTTTAAATTTTAGATTAAAGCTCCAAAAGACTTACTATGTTCAGGTAGGTAGAGTTACATAAGCAGGATTTCAGGTCTTCCTCTGTTAATCTCCATAATTTAGATGAATCAGGGAGTGCTAAGCAAGAACTGGCTGTGCTTTTCTTGAGTACTGCATGAAAAGTGACACGTGAAGATCCTGGAGGCAACTCTTTATGTCAGTACACCATGATCAGAAGTAACTGAGCATGATTCACTGCATTTGGAAACATCATTAGACAGGTAAACCCCAATAGTAAAAGAAATTATTCCATGTATTTTCATTATTGTCAGTTGCTATCTGCTGTAGCTTTTTAGCTGTTGAAAGAACATCAAGCATTTCCACAAACTGTTCTCAGTGACAGAACTCAGTGCCGGAACTTACTCCATTGCGTCTTTTTGGATCGTATGATACAAATCTGAAACTCCATGGTTGCTTCCTTTATAAAACTTGCTATCAAGCGTGCCCTTGGATACTAGCTTCCCACAGTGGCTCCTGCAGTTACAGTGATACCCTTATACCTTGGCTGCCTAAAAATGAAGCTGAGCTGAGACCCACTTACCAGAAATGCCCATTCAGAAGTCATTGTTATGAAATGTTTCCTTTTGTGCCGTGAGTTTGATCCCAAGCCAGCTGAAGGAAAGTTAGGACATCCATCAAGTGGCCTGATGAGATAATTTGTGTGGGACGGGGAGCAAAAATGGAGGCCCATCCATTTCAAATAATGTTGGAACTGGAGACATAAATGGATGCTATGGAGATCATGGAGGGCAGTGGTTCCACTGACTGAGTGGGCAATGCAGCTGATTGAGAATGAAGAGCAACAAGAAATGTGAAAAAAAATGACAGCAATACATGTGGAAAGATAGAGGTGTCTTGCAGGTATCCGGCTCAGATTTAGATATTAAGAGTTGGAACTGACAGTCAAACGTAGCATTGTTTTAAAAATCCTTATTACTTTTCTATTCAAGAAAGTAAAGGTAGATGTCTCTTACAGGTACCAAACTCAGATTTAGATGATAAGAGCTAGAACTGGCAATGCAATATAGCACTGTTTTAAAAACAAGAAATGCATATTTCTTTTCTATTTAAGAATGTATTTCTATCCCACACAAGAAGCTTTCCCCATTCTTGTCCTTTTAATTCTGTTTTTGGAAATGGAGTCAGCTGGATACAGACCAGATCGCTGGTAGATGGGAAGATCACAGATTGGTGTATGGTGTACATTTTTTAATAACATTATCTCTTCTGAAATGAGCGACACTAGGCAATCCGGAAGAGAACATTTATTTCAGTATTTATTAAAGCCTCAGTATCAGCAACACCATTTTAAAAGCTTGCTGGTGCTTGTTTCCTGAAAACCTATATATAGGGGGCTATATATTGCAATGCCAATGTGTTTGTGGGGAGAGAGTGAGTGAGTTCAAGTCTATTCAGGGTCAGTTATTCACAGTCTAGATCCTTAAATCATTTTAACATATGCTTCACAAGTCTACTTCCATTACATGAAGAGTCCAAGAGTGAGTGCTGGATTCTAATCCAACGCTAACTTCATCACATCTGAGATGCCGGATTTCAGTCCGCTCAATTCACATGTTCAGTTCCTAGTAACCAACAGTAAAAATATCAAGACTTGAAAACTGCGGTGACACACTAAACCAGAGTCCAGTAATCTCTTTCAGGGTGAGGACTACAGTTTGATTTTGAATGGCAAAAATAAGAAAAAAGCAGGGGAGCAGAACAGAAAAACAGGGAGAGAAAAGAGAAAAATAGATAATGGAGGCAGGAAGGAAAATTAAAAAATAAAATGCAGAAAGCACTAAACCAAAGCACTCAAATTTATCGCCCCCACAAAGCTGATAACATACAGACAGACATACCCAAAATGGTAGTTATTAAAATGGCAATTTACTGCCAAATTTTGGAAGTAAATGGAGGAGGGGGATCTGGAGGCCACCCAATAGAATTGTGAGATCTGCATGCATGATGTGGGTTCCTGAACCCTGCAGTGGAGCAGCCATATTCAAGCTGCTGCCTTCCAGATGTGTTGAACTTGGCTAGGAATGATGGAAGTTGTAGTTCAGTGTATCTGGAGGGCACCAAATGGGGAAAGGCTGTATTAATGAATGTATGGCTTTCTTTTGCCTAATATCAGGTGTGCAAGGAATAGCACAATGACCCCAAAAAGTGTTGGTTAGGTTTTCTTGCATAGTAACTCTCCAGACCTCATGGCATGTTCTTTGTGAAACTAAGGGAAGTTCGAAAACTAGTTTGCAATCTGGCATCAGGACCCTCTGCCTAAAGAAAAATAAGAAATTATACTAGGGATGACACCCAAGCTTTTGGATCCCAGATTTTGGTTTTTTTCTTTCAAAAAGTTGAGTCTGTAAGCATGAAGAGTGCAATCTTATCTACTAAAAAGTAAGGCTCATTGAGTTCAATAGCACTTCCAGATATGCGTGTGCACATTATTTATTTATTTTAAATTTGCCTGGTAACAAATGTTCTGTTAAGTGTGTATAAGACTGAAGATTCGATCCATATCTATATGATGCAAAGTACTTACAAGTTCATGCATTTAATCTATTGACATTAAGAGTCTTAATCATAGCATCTTCCACCACTTGTCTTGATCCATTATTTTGGATAATCATCCCTTTATTTTGTTTGAACATAGTATGTAATTTTGCAGTAAATTGCTCTTGAAGGCATTGTGATCCATTTGAAGCTTAACGTGTCTGGGTGTGCGGTATGTATAATTAAATAAATAAATAGGAAAAACTTATAAACAATATTTTGTAAAGAAAATGGACAAGCATTGTAAATAATTTTATATCAAATAGTATACCTTTATTCTGGTTCTGGCTCTTAAGGACTGATCTTCCTCCTCTCTGTGTACACTTAGATTGCTTTTCCACAATATGCTATGGTGGCTGGTCCCAAGAAGCAATGAAACCATTCCATTCTTAAACAGATCTTACACTTTCTTGCCACTATCAAATGGTTAGTGGTTAAAGGGACCAGGCTAGAAACCAGGAGACCGTGAGTTCTAGTCCCACTTCAGGCACAAAGCCATCTGGGTGACCTTGGGCCAGTCACTCTCTCTCAGCCCTAGAAAGAAGCAGATGATGGCAAACCACTTCTGAAAAACCTTGTCGAGAAAACTGCAGGGACTTGTCCAGGCAGTCTCTTAGAATCAAACACGACTGAACAGATAATTTTTTTTTCAAATGCTCTCTTTGTAATAGCTCTGGGATTTTCTCAAATAACTCACCAAACTGAAGTTGCTTCAATCCAATAGTCTTTGCTGTAGCTCCAGGGAAAGGTAAGAATGGCAGTGTTCCTTCAGGATCAGGCATGAAGTTCCACTCCAAGTGTGGAGATGTCTGCAATCACCTTCTCTTCCCTTCTTGTCCTTTTTAATTATTAGTTGGATGTTTCTGGATTTAGCATGCCCTAGTTCAGACTGTTTCTATGCTAAGGGGTAAAAAATGATAGTAGCCTTGAAAATATGATTACAAAAGACAGCAGTTGCAGAAGGAAAAAAGGTGTATCCTCCACTGCTTTCACTCACTTCTCGGGAATTTAAGCTAGGGCTTCAATATAAGACTGGATTATAATTTTGCCTCAGCAGTGAGGCACAGCAACCAGTTTTCCCCAGACGTGGAATGTTCAATCACGCTTTTCTCCATCGGCAGACCAAAACAGTAGTCCCAAGGCAGCTACACCGTGTGTTGTTTTTAAACATGAAGATTGAATCTTAGTGAGTTTCCTGGTGTTTCCTGGTCTGGACCTGCTCAGATTTTCATCTGCTAAGCAGGGAGACTGAACAGCAGTGTAGCCTAAACCCAGTGTGCTTGCAGTGTCTGGGTATGTCTGTGTGGCTTGCAGAGGTCAGTTGTGCTAAGTGCCTCTGATTCCCTCAAGTCCCACTAGTCAGATATACCACACAAGTTCCACCTCTGAAGACTTGGTGTACCATCAAATCTGTCTTGACTGCCTTCATGAATAAAGCTAAACATGTCCATGAAAGTCTAGGGTTATAGCCCAAACGAAATGTACTATACAAACTTGGAAATATTCTCTAAATAAAGTGCTTTATTCTTGGGCTACATTTTATATATGTTTGTGTGGGGAAAGTGCTACCTGGGAAACTTATAAGTACTTCGTTGGAAATGAGACGTGGATAAAAAATAAAATGTAAAATGCATTTATAAACATAGTTTGCCAGTCTGGGTAAGTGTAGGGGAAGAGCTTTCTAATACTATAAAGTTAATTTTGAAAAATGGCAATGATAGTACTTTTCTTAGGGCTACAAAAATCCAGATGACCACTAGCTGGCAGTACTGAAAACAGAAATCTGTACCTCTATGTTGTTATCTATTGGCCATCAGGATTTTGCAGTCCAGATCTTTTTTTGCCTTTGAGGGTTTTTTATAATTTAAGTAAGTATGTAAGTAATGTTATGTATGTCATGATGTCATGACACATATGTTGCCATTTGCCCCTCCCCCACTACCTCCCCCTAATGGATGCTTATGGATGCTCTGTCCATATGCATCAACATCACAAAGAAATATTAACAGAGGTCAAAGCAAGCACATGTGAGGAAAGGATTTACTGCTTAAGACTATTTCTGAAAATAATTTTAATTTGTTTGAGCTTCAAAGAAGAGGAGAATACAAAACTGGAATATTTCCTTTTTCTATATTTCTGCAACACTTTCACACACATACAGTTTAGTGAAAATTTGCATTGTGTAATAACCAGGTTGAGAGCATCTCTATTATTTCTCTAATAATATGGGAGTGAAAATGCTAAATAGTCACTGTTTAGAGATTGCTATTCAAATTATTGAAGAGGAAATTATGTATCCACTTGTTTGAGCATCTTGGGACTGGAAGAAGAAAGGAGGAGAATTTTTACAGTACTGAAGATGGGTGATGTCTGTATCTAATGTAATTTTTTTTAACAACCTTTTCTTTTAACAGCTTGGTTCATGATCTGGAATACTATGTGCATAGAAGGGGAAAATTAATTGCATGAATTTGGAACAATGTTGTTAGGTTCAACCCGACCCATAAAATCCTCTTTCTGAAGAGTAAAAAGAGATTCTACAAAATACCATTGGACCAGTAAACATTGGAGAACCAAACCTATTCTCAGAGAAGCCTCATTTGGACCCATCTATAAGCTCCTTAGCCTGGACCCTGTGAAGATCCCTAGATCTCTTTCCTCACTGTTCAATTTCCTGAGCACTTGCAGAGACGAATCTTGTGGAAGTTTCAACACAGCCATGGGAATGCCCACTTGGCTGCTGGAGGATCCTATCATAAAGGTTCTACTTGGGAGAAAAGTACTACTCAAAGGAGAGGAAAAGACCCAGCTGGAAATAACATACCATAGAGGAGCTGGACAATGTATACAAACACCATACTTTCCTTAGTCTTTCTTGTGTCAGCATCCTATAATGTTACCTGTGCCAGTGTCTCTGTCACCTATTGATCGTGGACAGGTGCTACTGATATCCTTGGGTTCATGATCAGGCAAATGGCTGCCATCACAACCCATCAGGATGCATGTCAAAATCATGGCAGTATGAGCCAGATAATAATAATAATTTTAAAAAACATGGTTTCACTGCTCTTTCTTTCCAGAAAAAAAAAAATTCTGGGTGTACCATGATTCATACTTTTGCTTTCTTTCTAGTGGCATGATCCCAGTTGCCCAGTTCGCCCATTTTATGTCATAAACTGGTTAACAAGCCACAGAGGCTGTGTTCCATCCATTCCATAAACAGGTTTAACATACAGTGGAAATCTCTAGGCAGGTGTTTCATCAGACAAACTGGTAATTGGTCCCAGAATTTTCAGCTAGTAGTGATAGAGCTAAGGGCAGAAAAGAGAGACAGAGAGAGAAGCAAGACAAGAGATGTTTTCACTCCATCTCTTTCACATCTGAGGCCTGAGTGAAGGCAGCAGTGCCAACAGCAGCCTCAGCCTCAGCCTCAGCCTCAGCAAGGGCTGCTAAACCTTTCCAGCCACAGTGGGCTCCAGTCTGAATTTCTACTTGCAAGGATCTTGCTTGGAGAGCAGTCAGCCAGTCAGTCATTCTATATGCCATTTGAAATTGCTTTTCCTTGCATGGATCTATGAACAGATTTCTACCTCTCTTTTCTAGCAATGCTAGTTTATTCCAGCAGAAACCGTTGAAGTGCTTCATATTCATCATATCTGCATTCCCACTTCTATAGAAATTGCATTGCCACTTTTATTGTAAATTGAGAAGCAGATGAATGGCTTTCCTATTATTCTAAACTAAGGGTAGACTCTAACTTTCAAAAGGGAACTCAGGCCCCGCCTTAGTTTGCAATTTACAGACACACCATAATGTCATGACAACCCCAAACTTTCCTCTTGATGGTCACATCTTGTTCAAGTCCATGATTTAAACAGTCTTATGGTGTCACTTCGTGCTCCAAACCTTTCCCTTTAAGCTGCCACTATTCCACCACACTTCAGTGTGTAACATTTATAACATTTTGTACCCCATGATTTTGGAAGCAAGATGAGGTAATTTGCTTAGAAGTGACCAGCTATGCGCTTCAGGGGCATTGGGAGGCACAAGGCTTTGGTCACAATGAGGTATCTCCTGTATTTCTCTCCCTACATTTGCCCTCTCAGTCAGTGCTCTGTTTCCCGAGTTTCTTTCCCAGCTAACACTATACTCCCACCTAATTTTGACACCAACTTCTCAACAAGCTTCCAAGCAAGTACAGGTAAAGAGGTTATGGTGAGGTGAAAGGTCCCCTGTGCAAGTACTGAGTCATGTCTGACCTGGCTTTCGCGATGTTTTCTTGGCAGACTATAGCGGGGTGGTTTGCCATTGCCTTCCCCAGTCATCAGCTTCCCCAGCGAGCTGGGCACTCATTTTACCGACCTCAGGAGGATGGAAGGCTGAGCCGATCTGAGCCGGCTACCCAAGAGAGAATCCAGCTTCCTCAGGGATCGAACTCGGGGCATGGGGAGAGTTTTGGTTGCAATACTGCCGCCTACCACTCTGCGGCACACGAGGTGATGTTAAAGAGGTTATACTTCCACTATTTTATATGGAGAAGAAAACAAGGTACATTTGCATAATTTTAAAAGGTTATGAGTGAAAATTTCTTACCTTTAGTTTCTGCACCTTCACGTTTTCTCATTGCAGTATTCTGAACATAATGAAGGATGTCAGACTGGCCTTTTGTTGATTATTTAGCAGTTTCCCTATATCTGACTATATTAATGATCCAGACATGGCTACCTCCATATTCATAACAGGGTCTGTCTCCCTCATCTCTGGAGTTATTTATGCCTGGTGTCTCTTTCAGTCTATCTGACTTTACTGTTTGATTTAGAATCTGTTTGGCCCTGCTCAGATAAGTTTTTTGTAGATAGACATTTATAATTGGGATCCATATTCCCATATGTTTCTTCCATGAGCATTAATTTAAATTTGTAGGAGACCCAAATGGGTTGTGTGAGAAGGGGCAGACAAAGCACGCCACAGATTTCAAGGTGGAATCCTGAAATTATAGCACTGCATAATACCAGACCTATTCCATTCAAGCTGCAGTGCCCTGACTGGTGGATGTTCTCTGCTAGCTGATGAGAAGCTGAAGAAGAACAATCACCTTGCCTATAATGATAGAAAACAAGGTTTGGCAGATAGCTGCAAATAGAAGTAACAGAGACATGATCAGGACTGGCAATTTTATGCTAACATTTTGTGTCTACAAAAGGAAGAATTGGCAAAAGTCAGGAAGCAGACTCAGAAATCAGCTTTTTCTATGCAAGAAGGCAAAAGGACTTACTCTGTAATCCTCAATCTCTTTCAGTGTCCCTTTCAAGCATCCCAGGAGAAACAGCAGTGAATTATAGCCGGACCTTATAGTGGTAATTTAACACTAAACTGTTGCTTGTTAAGCGCAAATCATTCAGTGGTAAGAGCATATCCAGCAATTAACCTATAGTTCACTGTACCCTCTGTGTCTTCGTACTGGTTTCTTAGAATGTGCTTTTTCTAGCATTAATGCATATATTTCAGTTGTATTAATAGGCAGGATTTCTACTTTGGGGAATGGGTTTAAAATTGGAGGCACTATGCTAAGAACAGCCCAAAAAGAACAAGAGAGGAAAGTATGTCTGTGAAATGCTGCTCTGCAACCAGGAGGAGTTCAGCTTCTCTCCAGGAACATGACAATGCCGCTTAATAATTGTGGCGAGTTTAAGGGCCAAGCTCCTGAATTGTAAATATTTATAAAAATGTGGAAGAGAAGATTCAGCCTCATGATTGGTTTAGTGATTGAAAACACTGGCAATCACTCATGCTGAAGGGCACAGTAAACCCACCATTTACAAAATTAAACTGTAAATTGTGATGAAGTTAAAGAAACAGATTTTTTACAGGCATGGGGCATCCTGCCAAAATGCTTAGCCTACACACTATGTACTCAAACTAAAACAAATGTTCATTAAACATATACTGTTGATGCCAGCAGAACAGAATTTGGGTTTCTTGTTTCTTGTTGTTAACAACACTGCACCCATCCAAAACCCCAGACAGTAAATGATAAACACAAAGAACTTGTTCCTGTACCCTCCAATGGAATGGAGATCTGCAAATATGAAGTTGTCTTTTACAAAGGCCCAGATTCAGTGAGATATGAAAGACTGACATTTGGATTTTCCAAGATATCTATTTTGACTTGAAAAAGCTGCAGGAATACTGGGGGCATTTAAAGGTGTTACCTGTTCTTTTCTTGATCTTCAGTGCACCCAAAACAATATTTGCCCCTCTGGAAAAAGAAAGTAAAACTTCCTTAGTGATGCAAATGTTAACTTTGCATATTACAAAATATATCAGTGAAATGGCAGGGAGAAGCTTTCTCTTTGAGTGTTCTGAATGGAGTTGAAGTCTAGCAGACTGGGGGTGGGGGGTGGGGGCAACAGCCTGGAAAAGGCTATCATAGAAATCAGATTCTGATTTCACAGCATTCTTTTTCTGATCTCTTCCTCTAAGCAAATATTAACATTTGGGGAGATCTTCTGCAACTTTCAAGTTAGGACCTTGATCCATCCAAACCATGACTGTTTATTTGACTGACTCCTCCATCAATTCTCTTTTATTCTATAGAGACTTTTCACTGAGTCCTTGTGACTGACCCTTGGTTTGGTCCTACCCATGGAGTGAGATCTTGTGAATTCTCCCTAGTACATACATAAATGCTCATGAAGTCATACTGTTCCTTTTGGTTCATATGCAATAATCCATACATGGAACATATATGAAGGGTAACAACACAAAGGAGAGCATTAAATCACAGTAGATAACAAATACTTCCAGCTAGAAAGTTTCCACTTATCTACTCAGAAATCTGTAATTTCAATTAATGTTGAATTTGAGTCATTTTGCATCTATCAGCTCAGACCTGAAATGGGATAATCTCAAAATAATTTCATAATGTTGACCTACTCTGGGATTGCCTAATCACGGAAGAATATTCCATTGAAAAATAAAATGAAAATGAAAATTTAAAAACTTTAAATTTAAAACACAACAAAAACCTGTGACCTTCCAGCACCCATTGAACATGAGAGCACAGTTAATCTATGGAATGTTTAAGTTTCAGTTGAAAAGAACCAAATTTTACCTGTGAGGGAAGGACAATTTGGCCAGCTGTTCATCCACTAGTCAATAGCCTAGAAGTGGGAATTGATGCTGGTAGGAAGCAAATATAGTAGGAAAACCTTCTCTTTAAATGTTGCTGTTCTTAGTAAGAGAATTGGAAAATGCTATCCAAGTATCAGAATGACTTTACCTGGACTATATGTGAAAATATGAAATATAATAGGTTGGAGGCTAGACTGGAATGTTGACAAAACATTTAGAAGAAGGCAATGACACTTCCATAATGCTGCTAAGCAAACAACATGGGCTTTCCATGAAGTCACCAGGAATTGACGACTCAGGGGAGACATTCCATTTAGGAGCAATATGACACAGTGTTAGCCCTTCAAGGTGGTCCAGCCAAGAAACACAACCATGAGTACTAACTCTATCTTTATTATAAAGTTACATTAACAGAATCTTGCAAGACTGAAAGTCTTTCTCCCCTCCTTTCCTTTTATTCTCCAGAAAACAAGGGAAGGTCCCTTCTGAAATGCTTCCCATGCCTTCCCTCCTTTTGTGGGCTGAGGCATCTTTTACACGCCAGTTGTCCAGCCTGCAACTCTTCCTCCTGTTTCCCAAAGTCACAGGCCATTATATGCAGCTTACATCTGCTACAGACATACAGGTAACAGTTAGGGCAGTGAGAAATAGGAAAGAAACAGTGTGGCTGTTTTCTTCCTTCATGTACAGGCCACACAGATCAGTTCAGAGGAAAGCTATCCCGAAAGCGTGAGGAAAGAGTAGAGGGGAAGGTTGGTTGGTTAGGAACAATTGCTTCCCTAACTGTGAGGTAAGGTGAAGCAGTGTGATGGTGGGACTGCCTTATTTGCAGAGAGATCGTGCTGTACTGGAGCTGAATGTTATTATGTTCCGTCACGAGCACACAGAGAAAGCAACACTCCAGATCTGATGCTGCCGTGGCATTGCTTTCCTGCAAATTTATGGATTATGAACTTTCACTCAACCCCAAGCCCAATTATATTAGAACTTAAGAAGGGCCTCAAAATTGGAAGAATGAGCGAAATACATACTGTGAGGTTGTTGTTGATTTTTGTTTCCCCTTCCCTGCCAGGGACATTTCAAAAAAAAAGAAAAAGATGGAAGGGGGGAAAAACACATTTTCCTCTTTCCTGTCACCAGAAAACTCCAGCTCCCAAAATATGCAGTGCAGAAGAGGCCAGGAATAGCTCTGACAGCATATATAGCATTTTTTTGGCAGGTTGGGAGAAAAGGGTCTTTCTTCTACTTTTTCTGCCAAACTTCTCTCCTCTAGCCAGCTGCAAAGCTCCTGTTCAGGGCTGGTCATTCTTAAAGGTTGGCAATTCCTTACTGCAGTACTTAATTGTGAGTTGATTAATGTGCATAGTATGCTAAAATATTTTTGTTGCCTTTCAAACCACAGGAGATAGAGTAGAATCTCTTGCCGAATTGTAGTTCAGCTCTTTCAGATTGGAATCTGTCTCTGGACTTCTTTTGTTCAAACAAGGAAGTTACAAAGCTCACCAGTGCAAAACAACTGAGTTATCACCCATCAGTTTTTTTCACCAGTGGCTATTAATAACAATGTCAGTGTTAGGACTGAGCAATGCTTCAGATCTGAAGGCCAAAAGGTGCATTCTTTGGAGAATGCAAGGACACCAGTCTCAGCTCCTTAAAGGAAGTCCATCCCCAGCTTCCCAAAGTGTGTTATAAAGAACAGTTGCTGACAGATGCTAGGGTAGAGTGAGACTGTATTGCACAGTCCTAGTCACTGTCATTGTCTATCCTTTCAGCACTTAGTTTGTTTTTGACTTCATTTTTTCCCTGCCACATACAATATTATAAATTTATAATGTGGTTCATGCAAGTGCAAAGTATGAAGTCAGCTGTACTGTACAAAAATTTAGCTTAATCAAATCTGTTAGGATTGCCACAGGAATTTTTTGTTGTTTGCACACTAAGGCTAAGTTTCTGAAAAAAATAATCAAATTCAGTATAACCAGTTTGTATATTTCAAATATCTTGGAAGTCATGTGCTATTACTCACAAAAGGCAGAAAACAAAATAGACATACAACACTATTTATTCTAAACAAAGCTTTGCAGATTGGCATGAAGTTGAACTTCAAATGCGATATGCAAAGAATCTGGAAGATGTGAGTAATTTGGGATTTTGTTTTTGTTGTTATTTTAATTTAAAAAATTGGCCTACAGTTTACAGAGTATAACAACCAACTAGTAGCTATTGTAAGTAGTAAAACTTCAGTGTTTTCAGAAGACAAGAGTTTTTAAGGCAAATCCTTCAGGCCAATATTTTACTTCCATCTGTTTGCAGTAAATATTTCTAAGAGACTTTTGGCTGGAAAAAAGAGGATATAATATGCCCATTGTCAATGCTGTTCCCAAGCATATGGCTATATACTGTATGATTATCTGGGGAAGATTAATCAAAGTGCTGATCAAAATGTATTTGTTCTCAGTGCCAAGAATGTGGGCCTTCAGTACGAGAATTGTAAGGAACCCACTTCTGCTCCAGTTGGAGGAGGTACATTATTTCTGAACACAGGATGTAGTTGAAGATTCCCCCCCCCCCACTTTCTTTCCTGAATACGCTGGCCCATGCTGACCATTTTAGGAGTAGCTCATACATTAAGCTGTGCAGTAAAATCTTTTTATGATGCTATTTCCCATGCTTTAAAAGAGTGCAGTTTAGGATCTCAGAATCTGAAGGGAGAATAAAGGTGGAAAGGTTGACATTTTGTGAAACTGTATAAAAATTGCAATGGATTGCCAAAGTGCCAAAATTTGACATTTACTGTGGAAAGGGTGCCCTTTTTAAAAATATGAAATATCAAAACTGATTTGTTTGCAATAATTACCTAATCCTTGCTCCTTTTCTTTCAGGCTATTTGTGTAAGATTAAGTTACTGCAATTCCAAATGATACCAAAGGCCCTGCTGTCATGGCTCTTTAGCCAAATGAATCGTAGTCTCTTGTAAACAGTCTTGTGATCTGATTTCCATAGGGACGAAAGTTGTAAAAGGCCTGGGATTTGTGATGGATTTACACATATACTGTTTCAGTTAAGTTACCAAGGTCAGCTGAACAGCCCTTTTCCTCAGAGTCTCAAACATACTTGCCACCCAGTTGCTCATGCTATATGCTAAGAATTAGGAAATGATACTTTAAAGGGATGTTTGAACTTAATGGTATTCCAATGCTGCAGTCTTGAAGAGATGGGGTGTGTGTGTGTTAATGTGTTCCCTAGAGTTATTAGGGAGTTTTGTTTTCATTAAAACGTGGGATATGTAAGCAAGACAGGTCTAATGCTGTAATACTCAACTTCTTTACTGGAATGTTGCATTGATTTCAAGTGAAGTTGTGAGGATGTGTTAAAGCAGGATATTCAGCCTGTCCCAGGGCCCACAAAACCTTTGTGTGTGTGTGTGTGTGTGTGTGTGTGTGGCCCCAAGAGTTTTCTCCAACCATGCTGCCAAATTTCATGACATAATTCCTGCTCATTGGGGGTATGTCCTCACAACAATCTGAGGCAGGAAAAACAATTTGGAGTGTAAGCCCTAAAATATTACTCAGCCTGTTTTAGGCAGTTTGGCTTGGCCTCACCAAAGTGCTCCACACTGGGGAGATGACATGATTTCCCTGTTGAGGAGCAGAGCCAATCCCTCTCACCTGCTGAGACACACTGTGTTGTATCAGAGCTTCAGGCAGCAATTGGAAGGGTCAGAAAAAGCAACAGGGATGGAGCAGGACCTGAGGGAAAGCCTCCTTATGCTGTTGGGGGTGATAGAGGAGGCCTCAGAAGCATCATTGGACTGAATTGCCCTTCTGAATCTCTGCAGAGCCCTAAATACCATCCAGGTTGAAAAGAACCACAACCACCACCACTACGCAGGAAACAGCCAGGAGAAATGAAGAGAGGATGATCCCAGCTCTACCTACACTTAGTCTGCATTTTCGCTGGGCTCACCTGGGCCATCAAGTGCCCACCCTTCCAAAGTAAGCGCAGCCCCTAGATATCACCAAAACGTTGACTTTCTCCACCCCCCACTTTAAAGGTGAATGTTTGTATACTGTAGAAAGCTACAGCAATTTCACCTGACTGCAAGTTCCTGGGTCTCATAAGATGAGCTATGCATAGACGGCAGTTTGGCTGCACGGTTCTTTCTCAATTAATGGCACTTAGGATCTTGCAATAGCTAAAGACAAGGTGCAGTATAGAAATCAGAGTTGCCTATGGGAGCATTCAGGTTCAGATATTACATTTGCAAATATTTGCCATCACCAGGGATTACTTATTATTACTTAGAAGCCTGTCTATATGGAAAATTGATATGGATTTGACCTCCATCACTAGTTGGAAGGGTGACTCTATTCTTTTACAGGGTTTCACTGGCATGTTGAAAGTAGCTAAAGCCCCATGGCTACTTTGTCATCAAAATGACGTCCCCTATGGAAAAGATCCATGCGATCCTTTGTTCCTATTACAGTCAGACATCAAACGTGGCATCTGAAGGTAGGTGCGCACCACAGAGAGTAACCCAGCCTCAGCCCCATAGTATTGGACTCGACTCAATTCTGATTAACTGAAATAGTTGACATTAGGGCAATGTTTCTCAGCCTTAGCCACCTTAAGCTGTGTGGACTTCAATTCCCAGAATTCCCCAGCCAGCATGTGGCTGGGGAATTCTGGGAGTTGAAGTCCACACAGCTTAAAGTTGCTAAGGCTGAGAAACACTGCATTAGGATATTAACACTGAAATGTTAGGTTCAAAAAGGAAAATGAGATTAACAGTTCTCGGGCAGTTCCAGTGTCTGGTTTGATTGTTTTTGCCACCTGGCAAACAGCTTCTTTGTGATTCCTATCACTCCTGTAATTTCTTTTAATACAGCAGAAAGAATCAGATTAAAATATGACCTAGAAATTGCACTTATTGTGGACTGATTAATATGCTTACACCATTACCATGCTACCATGCTGAAAAGTATGAAGATACACTGTTCTCAGCTGGTCCTCTATATATTCATACTTTCTGGGTGTCAGAAAAGCCTTCTTTGATTAGCCAAACTAAAACACTGCTTAAGTGGTAGGCATTTTTCTCAGGCTCGCATTTTTATAATCAAGTAGTAAATTCTGAGACTAATCATAAGTGGTATCTTTTCTCTGTGTGCGCAAAGGAATTCATCAGGATTTCTCTTCAACCTTATTAAAAATAAAGCACCTGAGTACAGTAATTAAAGATGTATGCTCTCATATCTAAAGTTCAATTCACAGGATCATAATATGGATTTTGAGATCTATATCAGGTTTTAGTAGGTGCTTGTTTTATGGGCTAATCTTCTGGTTAATTGAGTTCTGATAAGAAATGAAGAAATTTCACCCTCCCCTTACCCCCTGCTTTGGCATCCAAACCAGGAGGCACTAAATAAGCCATTTTGTTCTGCTGATAAATAAATAAATAATAATAATAATAATAATAATAATAATTTACTTTTTTTCTGTGTGTCATTTTTTAGAGTCAGAATCTCATCATCTCTGATGACATGCAAGCTGAGCATGGAACCAGAGGAGAATGAATGGACAAAACTATAGAAATCATTAGTATCATTCTTCAAGCTACTCTGTAGTGTTGCGATTACAACATTTTTAAAGTGATGCTTGTGATGAAGCCTAGTTCTTTTGGGTGTTCATTACTATGCACTTATAGTTAACATCCCTTTTTAGAGCCAAATCCCAATATCAGGTTTCTTCCCCCTCCCTGCCTCCCCCCATGATTGGATGGGAAAAAAAAGAATTCCCAGCAAGGTCAATATTTCAGCTACTGTAGCAGGCAAACCAACAGAACACGACATTTATGCAAATCTGTACCCTGCTATGGAAATACATACACAAGGATTCTATTACCATGTTCATTAGGCTGCAGTATCTTGAATACAGATCATGAACTATAATAGATTGAACAGTTGATTGACCCCACTTTTCCAAATCTCTGTGATACTAGCTAAATATTTCAGACAGCAGGAAGAGCAGGGAAGATTTCAGCTCTTTTGAATCTGTGTGCCTTGATTTTTAAATGTTTGTTGTTGGTGTTAAGTTTCTGAATGTTAAGTGTAAGGAAAGCAAAAATCACAATGCTTTTCAAAGTCTGCCCAGACTCATGAAAAGTTTAGGTCCATGGGCTTTATGCATTGTGAGGGGAAGGAGGGTTTGAGAAAAGCTGTGTGAAAGATGTGATCACACGCTCTGTACTCTTATTAAAATGCTTTCTTTGGCATTCAGAAGAGGATATTTCTTTGTTGGTCACACATGTTGAGCGATCATACAGTGACTTCATGGTGCAGTTTAAACAGTAATTAGAATCAGATGGGGGAAAAGGTGGAATCCACTACTCCATTCATGTTCCTTAAATAGGAAGTTGGGATGTGCCTTGGATTTGCCAGAATCACGGGACACGTCAGGCAGCTGCTGAATGCTTTTGTGGCTCTCTGCATTTTGGAGAGCTGCAGAAAAGTTGACCATACTTCTGGAAAGATGTTAATTTGTTTTCTCTTTTGTAGCCATGGAGAACATCAGGGTGGGAGGGCAAAGAAAGGTTTCCTTTATAATCCCAAGGAACAATTTCACATGGGCTGTCCAGTCACCATGCTTTGGGGAAAAGTTTTATATTAGGACTTGCTACACTTTATTTTCTGTTCATATTCATCTAACCAATTGCTATTCTTCCATTCAGTGTTTACTCCAGGCTCTGATTCCCTTTCCTAAATTCCTTTGTTTTTTTTCCCAATCTGGTCATTCACAAGCTAATCCATCTTCTAGAAGTTCATTTATTGTTGTTTGCATTAGTTAGTTTGTTATTAGAACTTGCACAGACAATGCCACCTTACTTCCCTCCCCCCACCCTTCATTTTGTTCGTCATTATTAAGTAACAGCTGGACAATTCTGAGAAATGAAATTTGCACATCTGGAAGGCACCAGGATTTGGGAAGGCTGCTGTGAATGAATAGGAAATATGATGAAATCAACCATCCTGGTTGTTCCATGGGGAGATGAGGTCATGACTGATAGTCTACCAGTCAGAAATATAGCTGGCACATGTCTTTCAGTGGCCACCAAATGCCTTGATAGTACTTCTTCTTGTTGACATTAAGCATCTGCCTCTTAACTGCATGTTGCTATATCAAAGTTCTACGGATTTCCCTATAAGGATCGGAGTGGGGTGGGGAGTGGGCACCTCTTCCAAGAATGAGTTGATCTTGCCCTCTCTTCTAAAGCCAGTCCTCTGCTTCTTGTGCTCCGGCTTTTCCTTTTCTGTTACAATTTGGGCGAAAGATAAGTGGAAGGATCAAACAGGTTGAGGGAGGGACTGTTTTCTTACTGCAAGAACATGGCCCTTTACACTGTGATTGTAATACAATCCATCCTCTCTGGGACTCTGAATGCTACAGTGCAAAACTGTGTTTGAAAATCTCTTTTATCATTCATCGTCTCCAAACTGAAATCATTTTTGACAACCTCTGCAGAAAACAAGCAGCTTTCTGGCTACTGGCGAGGCGATTAAAGGGAGGAAACACATGTTCACTGTCAGACTGAGCCCCTGGAGAAAGCAGTGACAACCTTTTAACCTCCTTTCTCAGTGAAAGTGCCCAAATATTTCTCTGGAACAAAATCCCAGCATTGTTTTAAGTAGCTCTTTTTCAATTAAAGGGCCCTATTTTCTTTAAGATATGTTAAAAACCTGCATTGGAAGCCAATTTGATTCCAGCCAGGGGAAGAGAATTGGCTAAGCAGAGAGAATATCCTTTGGAGAACTAACCTTTCCTTATAACTGTCTGACCACAGTTAAAATACCAGCAAACTGAAAAAAGCTCCATAACCTCAACAGCGATTTCTTCGTACAAGCCAAGGCACTGCAGGAGTGAAATTTTCTAAACAGTAGGGAAGGCTGCCTAGCAGACATTATTAGCGCTCTGAGCTTTATAATCTAGTTACAGAAACTTTTGTGAAGCAGGAGGTGCTGAGCCAGAAAATCCCACCCATTACTTATGTATTTGTTATCAAGGAAAGCTTTTTTCATTTCACTGTATTTAATCATAAGCAACAGCGAGGGAAAAATGGTCTACCAGTAAAATAAAATGTATTTTATGTTTCTATAAGAATGGTGAGTGCAGGTATCTTCTAATCCTCCTACTTCTTTGTAAGAACAAAAGGTGGATCTGTACAAGCAGTACATCCCAGCAGTGTCTTGATTGACTCACTCATGGAATATACAAGGCATGCTCCAACTTGTCTGATCAATATCGCTTCCCTCTGTATTTGGCTTCTCTTTCCTTGACTGCTTTTTCTGATGGGTCTTTTGGCGCTGCCAAGTACAATGTATTTCAAAGTTGTAGAATCATCTGTCTTCCTTCTGGGATGCTGTTGGGAAAAATGTTTGCTACTGATAGGAAGTGGGAGAATCAAGTCTGGAAATTTACTACAGATATTAGAAAACTGATTAGAAAGAATAAAATATAGTTGACTGATAAAACTTGTGAAACTGAGGAAAGAGGGCCAAGCACCAAGGGAAGGGAAAGGAAGGGAAAGGAAGAGGAGGGAGGGGGCCCTGATTTCTACTTTTTTGAAAAGACCATGGACAGAAAAGTTTTAACAAAAAAAAAAAAAACAGATATGCAGAAGCCAAGGAATGACAAATCCAACCTTATTTCTATTCCAGAAGCAGATTGGTGTAGAATTAAAGCCAACCAAAGCAAGCCTGGGAAGTATATGCAGGTCCTTCTGAATCTTATCAGGGATTTGCCAAGTATACTGCTTGCTCATGATTTTTTTAAAAGAGTGAACAATCTGAAGGATGCAATAGGAGGGCTAGAATTGCCAGCTTGGAATGGATGGATGCCAATTTATTATTCTAACCAAAATTATGATTATATTAAACCCAGCCTGTTCATTTCTCAGGAAGATTTCTCTGCATTCTGAATCTGAAGATTTCAGCTCCTAAATGTTTTATTCATCAAATCTAGTAAATGACTACAATGCTGGGCTGCAGCATGCAGGGTAACTGGCTAAAAGTAAATGCACGCAGCATGCTTGGTGTGCTTTTGGTTTTTATCCAGCTGTCTGCTCGCGAGTTACTCGTGGCTGGAATGCAGCAGCCGCAATCCAGCAAATTTTCATTTTCACTCAATCCTGTCAAAATGAGCAGAACAGTTAGCTGCAACTAAACCTGGGCCAAATTGTGTCTTCAGTGTGCTGTGAGTTCTCTTCTTATGCAGAAGGGGTTTCTGTTTTTCTGCCTTGTTCTCAGAGTGCTTTCAAAACTCTTTAGAATTGTTTCTGATGGTGTTGTCAGCTTATTTCATTGTTGCAAGGCAGGGGAGGCTGCAGTGACACATCTCAGTATTTGTCTGCAACTTAACCTCCTGCTCATATTTCCTGGTCTGAAAAAAGGTACATGGGAAGGATCCTCCATGATGTCTTTCCTTGAAATTTAATTGAAATGTGGGAAGCCAAATGTCACATTATCTTTCCCTTTGTGAAAAAAAATGCTTGGATAGACTTGGTGAATATTGAAAGCTTAGCTTCCTTTTCAGAGATTTATAAAATCAGGTGAACTTGGAATAGATTTGTAATTACAGGCTTTTTATCTTTTTCTTTGCTTTCATTTGCTGTGCTGTGTTGTTTTCCTTTTCCCTTGAGTGGTGAGTTTATTTTTTGTATACCTGCTTGAAAATGGATGGTCTTAACTAATTAAATAAAACTTAAAAAAAAAAGAAATGTGGAAAGCCAAGGAGAATGAAAACCACTGGGGGAATGACTGTGCACTGAAAAACAGGGTACTTACACCAAACTAAGTGCAAATACCTCACCTGAGAGTGTTGCTTCTTTGCAAAAGCAAAAAAACATAAAAACAACCCTTTCAAAAGAATCCATTTTCCATAAAGAAAGCTTGAAAAAGTGCAGAAGCAAATGTTGGGTATAGCATTCGTTGGAGCCAGTTTCAGACTTGTTGCTTTCAGAGGGAGTTTATCTCATTTAATTTTAGCTACACCAGACAACACATGCATCAACATCCAGGTCAAGGGTCTACAGCTCTGTGAAGCTGACTGCAGACAGAATTTCTCTTCTGTTACTGACCCAGCTTGAAAGGACAATTGCACATTCACTGAATATTTTAACTCATGGATACAGCCTAATATAGAAAAGAGAAACAGAAGTCCTTGAGATCAGTCTTCTCTGGAAGCCCAGCCAACACTTAGTTCTACTCCAGGCATTATAAACCAGGTATGAAACTATACAAACAGACATGATCCCCAAACCCCAAATCTCAGAGAGTTAGTAGAAAGAGACCAGACCATGGGAAAAAGGCAAACATTATACACCTTCCCCTGCTCAAAAGAACTATGTGTAAGATGATAGATGGATGGAAGGATGGATGGATGGATAGATGGATATAGATGAATAGAGATGAAATATGCAAATCCAATCTAAAAGTTAAACACCAAAGTGCTTTTTTTAAATAAGAAAGTTTGGTAATGCTGTAAAACTGTTCTTGGTAGTGATAGACTTGGTGGCAAAAGTGTAAAATATTTTATATTAGCCAGAAGTTGTCAGCAGAACTTGTTCTGCATGGCCCTAAAATGTCTCACTTTTTTTTTTTGAAATGGATGAAAACAGTGATACAGCAACAGGAAAGTGCCTGGGAACATTTTCATTCAGGAAACATTGCAGACAGAATGTGGTTTTGATGGCCTGACTGGTTTCCATAGGGGCTATCATATTTGGATTGCAGAAATCCAGATGATGACTAGATGACAGCAGAGACATACAGAGAAATCTAACTCTTTGCCTTCATCCAGTTGTTGTCCAGATTTCTGCCACCCAGATATCATAGCCCTACCATATGGAACTAGTTTCTACCCAATCCAGTCTTGCTTTGGGGTATAGGAATTATATCAAGAAGAATATATTATGTTTTGGTATCCTAAAGAGCCCAGGTGCTTCCCAATGAATGCCAATTAGGGATACCAGTCAGATGGCATGGTACAACGATTCTTTTTTTCCCTGGAGGATGAGCACTTTTTTCCCTTTTCTATTTTAGTAAAATTTGCTATTGAACTTTTTTTTTTCCTTTTTGCCATTTTAATCAGTTTGACACAATTAAAAACAAGGTTTCCTTGGTAGCGCTAGAGCCCTCCACGTGGAAGCAGTGACAGGCTTTGGAATGGTTTCCGTCTATTCCATTTTGGTAATCATAAGCGAAGCAGATGCCTAATGAAGCCTTACTCTCATCCACTGATCAGTGATTTGTTCTCTACTGTCTGAGTCTTTGCTTTGCCATAAGTTTTGCATGTACTCACTGCTAATTTCAGCAAAGAATAGAGCAGGGGACATAAGGCAGTTTGTATTATTTGTTCAGGTGGAAATGTACAATACAGGAATGATCTTCTCTCTATTAAATTCTGCTTAGCTTTCATGCCATGCCTCTGCACTCTGCTTCAGATACTTTGTTGAAACTGTTACATGTTTTAGAAAAAAATATATAGGAAAAATGCTGAAGAAATTTAAGATTCAATGGAAACAGTAAACAAGTATAAAAATGAGCAAATACAACAGAAAAACAGAAGCATTTCACAGTGCAGTCTTAGGCACATTGACATAAAAGTGAACTCACTAAACGTAGTGAGATTTATTTTCTGATAAGCATGCATTTGATTGCAATCTAACTGTACAATGTGATGCTCATTCAGAAATCAGCTCCACTGGGTTCAGGGTGATTTGTTCATATGTAACACTGCATAGAAGTAGAGCAGAAGCAGGACTCCTGGTGCCTTCCAGTTATTTTTGGACCCTTGGCCATGCAGGTTGTAGCTGCTGGGAGTGGTGGATCAACAACATCTGGACGGTTGTAGGTTTCTCAGTCCTGCTTTAAAAAAACCACAGAGAATTCTGCTTCTCATGGTAACTAATCTTATATCTTCACATGGTCCACCTAACCAGACCTCACTTCATTAATTATTAGAGAAATTCATATAGGAAGAAACATTAGGTGAGTAATCAGATTCCAAGCCATTTAAGGCTTTTTAAAGGCAAAATTGGAATTTAGGATTGGAAATGGATTAGCAACCAGTGAAGAGATCTGAAACAACTTGATAGATGAGAATGCCAACTGTTATTTGATCTGTGTTGACCACAGTCTTCATCCGGCATAGTAAGCAGACCAGATTAGCATAAACCAGGATTTTGATTTTAAGAGACTTTGAGCTCCCTGGAATCAAAATCATGTATAACCATATAATCATATATGTGATGTGGTTATATGTGATTAAATAAATAGTACCAAAGTGGTTGGGCAGGGGGGCGGTTTTAGAGAGTCTAATCATGGATAAAATCCATTATCGTTACCTTGTCGTGGTGCTGGAGCTTGAGCACCTCAATGATGCCATGAGCTAAACCGTGAAGGGCCATCCAAGACGGGAAGGTCATGACAGAGAGGTCAGACTAAATGCGATCCCTGGGGAAGGTAATGGCAACCCACCCCAGTATTCTTGCCATGAAAACTAAATGGATCAGTACAACCAGAGATATGTCGGTATACCATCGGAAGATGAGACCCCCAGGTTGGAAGATGGTCAAAATGCTACTGGGGAGGAACAGAGGATGAGTTCAACTAGCCCCAGATGTGATGACGCAGCTAGCTCAAAGCTGAAAGGACAGCTAGCGGCCGATGGTGCTGGTGGTGAACGGCGAATCTGATGTTCTAAGGATCAACACACCATTGGAACTTGGAATATCAGATCTATGAGTCAGGGCAAATTGGATGTGGTTATTGGTGAGATGTCAAGATTAAAGATAGACATTTTGGGCATCAGTGAACTGAAATGGACTGGAATGGGCCACTTCACATCAAATGACCACCAGATCTACTACTGTGGACAAGAGGACCACAGAAGAAATGGAGTAACCTTCATAATTAATAGTAAAGTGGCTAAAGCAGTGCTTGGATACAATCCAAAAAACAATAGAATGATCTCAATTCGAATTCAGGGCAAGCCATCTAACATCACAGTAATCCAAATATACGCCCCAACCACAGATGCTGAAGAAACTGAAGTAGAGCAGTTCTGTGAGGATCTGCAGCACCTACTGGACAACACGCCTAAAAGAGATGTTATTTTCATCACAGGAGACTGGAATGCTAAGGTGGGCAGTCAAATGACACCTGGAATTACAGGTAAGCATGGCCTGGGAGAACAAAACGAAGCAGGACATAGGCTGATAGAATTTTGCCAAGACAACTCACTCTGCATAACAAACACTCTCTTCCAACAACCTAAGAGACGGCTTTATACATGGACTTCACCAGATGGACAACACTGAAATCAGATTGACTACATCCTTTGCAGCCAAAGGTGGCAGACATCTATACAGTCGGTAAAAAGAAGACCTGGAGCTGACTGTAGTTCCGATCATGAACTTCTTCTTGCACAATTTAGGATCAGACTAAAGAGATTAGGGAAGACCCACAGATCAGCTAGATATGAGCTCACTAATATTCCTAAGGAATATGCAGTGGAGGTGAAGAATAGATTTAAGGGACTGGACTTAGTAGATAGGGTCCTGGAAGAACTATGGACAGAAGTTCGCAACATTGTTCAGGAGGTGGCAACAAAACACATCCCAAAGAAAGAGAAAACCAAGAAGGCAAAATGGCTGTCTGCTGAGACACTAGAAGTAGCCCAAGAAAGAAGGAAAGCAAAAGGCAACAGTGATAGGGGGATATATGCCCAATTAAATGTAAAATTCCAGAGGTTAGCTAGAAGAGATAAGGAATTATTTTTAAACAAGCAATGCATGGAAATGGAAGAAGACAATAGAATAGGAAGGACAAGAGACATCTTGCAGAAAATTAGAAACATTGGAGGTAAATTCCAGGCCAAAATGGGTATGATCAAAAACAAAGATGGCAAGGACCTAACAGAAGAAGAAGAGATCAAGAAAAGGTGGCAAGAATATACAGAAGACCTGTATAGGAAGGATAACAATATCGGGGATAGCTTTGATGGTGTGGTCAGTGAGCTAGAGCCAGACATTCTAAAGAGTGAGGTTGAGTGGGCCTTAAGAAGCATTGCTAATAACAAGGCAGCAGGAGACGATGGCATCCCAGCTGAACTGTTCAAAATCTTGCAAGATGATGCTGTCAAGGTAATGCATGCTATATGCCAGCAAATTTGGAAAACACAAGAATGGCCATCAGACTGGAAAAAATCAACTTATATCCCCATACCAAAAAAGGGAAAGACTAAAGAATGTTCAAACTATCGAACATCGGCACTCATTTCACATGCCAGTAAGGTAATGCTCAAGATCCTGCAAGGTAGACTTCAGCAATTCATGGAGCAAGAATTGCCAGATGTACAAGCTGGGTTTAGAAAAGGCAGAGGAACTAGGGACGAAATTGCCAATATCCGCTGGATAATGGAAAAAGCCAGGGAGTTTCAGAAAAACATCTATTTCTGTTTTATTGACTATTCTAAAGCCTTTGACTGTGTGGACCATAACAAATTGTGGCAAGTTCTTAGTGGTATGGCTGCCTCCTGAAGAATCTGTATAACGACCAAGTAGCAACAGTAAGAACAGACCACGGAACAACGGACTGGTTTAAGATTGGGAAAGGAGTACGGCAGGGCTGTATACTCTCACCCTACCTATTCAACTTGTACGCAGAACACATCATGCAACATGCTGGGCTTGAGGAATCCAAGGCTGGAGTTAAAATCGCTGGAAGAAACATTAACAATCTCAGATATGCAGATGATACCACTTTGATGGCTGAAAGCGAAGAGGAACTGAGGAGCCTTATGATGAAGGTGAAAGAAGAAAGTGCAAAAGCTGGCTTGCAGCTAAACCTCAAAAAAACCAAGATTATGGCAACCAGCTTGATTGATAACTGGCAAATAGAGGGTGAAAATGTAGAGGCAGTGAAAGACTTTGTATTTCTAGGTGCGAAGATTACTGCAGATGCTGACTGCAGTCAGGAAATCAGAAGACGCTTAATCCTTGGGAGAAGAGCAATGACAGATCTCGATAAAATAGTTAAGAGCAGTGACATCACGCTGACAACAAAGGTCTGCATAGTTAAAGCAATGATGTTCCCCGTAGTAACATATGGCTGCGAGAGCTGGACCATAAGGAAGGCTGAGAGAAGGAAGATCGATGCTTTTGAACTGTGGTGTTGGAGGAAAATTCTGAGAGTGCCTTGGACTGCAAGAAGATCCAAACAGGCCATCCTCCAGGAAATCAAGCCAGACTGCTCACTTGAGGGAATGATATTAAAGGCAAAACTGAAATACTTTGGCCACATAATGAGAAGACAGGACAGCCTGGAGAAGATGCTGATGCTAGGGAGAGTGGAGGGCAAAAGGAAGAGGGGCCGACCAAGGGCAAGGTGGATGGATGATATTCTAGAGGTGATGGACACGTCCCTGGGGGAGCTGGGGGTGTTGACGACCGACAGGAAGCTCTGGCATGGGCTGGTCCATAAAGTCACAAAGAGTCGGAAGCGACTAAATGAATAAACAACAAACAAGCAAGTGAACCCATTGCAAGCTGGTGAGAATTTTAAGAGATAATAGATACAGCTATAGATTCTTTCTCACTAATGAAAAGCATCTTCAAGTGAACCATCATTGACTGTTTTATTGTTTGACATCATTACTCTTCAGTCTGACATACAATTATTTACAATTATGCTAACAATGCTATCATAAAGTCATCACTGCAGATCAAGAACACAATACCCAAAGAAAGCTTTGAGAAGAAAATGAAAATATTGGAAAATGTACATTTCCTTCATGTCTGATTAATCTCTGCATGTTCTTGCCAGCAGTAACACCAAATACCAAGGAAATATAGTGGGATGTTATCAGTTACTTCTCACTGCTCAGCTTCATTTTGTCTCATGGAAGTCACCTATTCTGAAGATAAGGCCAACCAGGAATTGATCTGGAAATAGAGACACTGTGCTATGTTCTCCCTTTCCCTTTCCCTGCAATTTAAATGGTCAGATAACTCTTACCAAGGGTAGACCATCTTTTCTACTCAGTACTCCTCTAAATATGTTGAAATCTACTTTAACTTTTTATTAGATTTTTTACTAGTAAAAAGATTCCAAACTTCATCATATAAAGCCAGGGACAAAATAATGTCTGGATGATAGATGGAACTAGATGCAAAATGGTGACCTAGTAGGTGGAATCAGTTACTGACTGGACTCCATGAAACCTACATAAATGTACATCTTATCTGTATCTGAGTTACTATACTGTAGACATTCTTGAGAAAGAGTGGGGAAACCCTTTGTCACTGTCCTTAAAAAAGTTGGAGCTGGAAATCTTTCTTCACCTTGCTGCCTCATGTAGTGAAGAATTTCCAGGAGCAGAGAAACATCTATGTATTTGATTTTCTCAAGTTTCTTTTGTGCTGTCACTTACTTTATTATATTTTAGATATTATAGTTCTGCTGTGCAGCTTTTTATGGCTTTAATTTTGAATATAATCTAGCCAGAGAACTGGAGTTAGTGGGATGTATATAAATACTGTAAATAAATGAATTCATTAAATTGGTTGGTTTCCACAAGAACATGTGATCAGGATCTATGTCTTTCCTCCTTGATGATTGGGCAACCAAAGTTTTGGAAGATGAGGTCCAGATGTCCAACTTCTATGATATGTTTCTCCACCAAAAGGAAGTGGAAGAATATATGCTTTGTTTGAATGCAGAAGGTCTCATCTTAAGTTCCTAGGCAGGGCATCTCCTGCCTGAAACCTTGGAGAGCTTTTGACAATCAGTGTTGACAAACCTAGGTTAGATGGACCAAAAGTCTGATGAACAAAACATGCTAAGAAATCTTGTGGGTTGTTTTGCTTTGTTTTGCCTTCCTGTGTTGTAGGAACACAGTCACTGTGGTATGTAAAATATGGCTTATGTCTATGTGATGTGGTTTGTTCAATCAAAGATAGTCAAACAATTATAGTTTAGTTCTATGGGTAGACCAATTTGGAATAACACAGCTTCTTAGGCTCCTACTGTAATGGTTGCCTAATCCCACATACTCAGTCTCACAAGCTCGGGCTTAAAGATAACTGATTTATTAAAGGAATAGTATGCAAATACAGAGAAAGCTGAGAATGAGCAAAAGCATGCCAAATACAAATTTAAGAGCTTTGCGTTCAATCCAGTCCCGCCCCGATACATGTCAGCCGCCACCCCCTCCCAGGTGCTAGCAACCGTTACACGCGCCTGGGAAAGTAACCTTGAATAGGAGTGGAAACCCAAACATGCATTCCAATGTTGGAAAACAACGAGGAGAGCAGGAATGGAAAATACCAGCATAGAGGAGAGGTGAACGAACATCATTGGCAGAAACCCATTCAGGATGAGGGAAATGTTTCCAGCGAATGAGGTATTGCAAAGTAGAGCGCTGGCGACGGGAGTCGAGGATGTCGGCGACTTCGAAGTGCTGCTGGTCATCAATCATGATTGGAGGAGGTGGGGCTGGTTGGGGGTGCCAACAGTCGGAGTGCAAATACGGTTTGAGCAAGCTGCAATGGAAAACAGGATGTAAACGTTTGAGGTTATGGGGTAAGTCAAGTTTAAAGGTAACAGGGTTGATTTGAGCAACAATGGGAAAAGGACCGACAAATTTAGGGCCAAGTTTTTTGGAGGGCTGTGGGGACTTGAGGAATTTCGTGGATAAGTAAACTTTGTCACCGACAGCAAAAGTAGGTTGAGGGGAACGCTTAGCATCTGCGTGTTTTTTAGAAGAGGCTTGTGAGTGGGCTAAAGCTTGTTGAATATTTAGCCATGAGTCTTTGAGATTGTTAGCCCAGTCAGTGAGAGAAGCGGGGAGTGGTTGGGAATGCGGGAGCTCTGGGATTGGAACGAACTCGCGGCCGAAAACAGTCTTAAAGGGAACCTGTCCTGTACTTTGATGAACGGAATTATTGTAGGCGACTTCTGCAAAAGGTAGTAAGTCTACCCAATTATCTTGCTGATAATTGACAAAAGCACGGAGATATTGTTCAAGGGTAGAATTAAGGGCTTCAGTAGATCCATCAGTTTGTGGATGCCAAGCAGTTGAAAGTGATTGTTGGGTGCCAAGAAGTTTCAAAAATGCCCGCCAAAAGTGTGACGTAAATTGTGAGCCCCTGTCACTCACCAAACGGGAGGGGATCCCGTGAAGGTGGTACACGTGAAGGAGGAATAAGCGGGCCAGCTGTTGTGCGGTTGGGATGGAGGCACATGGTATGAAATGGGCTTGTTTTGAAAAAAAGTCTTTGACTACCCAAATGACGGTTTTTCGTTGACTGGGTGGGAGGTCAACAATAAAGTCCATTGATATGTCCTGCCAAGGGCAGGATGGGGTTGCCACAGGTTGCAAAAGGCCTTGTGGCTTGCCAGTTTTTCGTTTTGTTGTGGCACAAATAGGGCAAGCAGAGATAAATTCTTTCAGGTCCTTTGGTAAAGATGGCCACCAGAATTGGCATCTAAGTAAGTGAAGGGTTTTGAGGTAGCCAAAATGTCCAGCTAATTTATCATCGTGGCAGCGCTGGAGGATCGTCTTTCGCAATGGTTCAGGGACATAGAGACGATTGTTACGCCAGGCAAAATTGTCAGTGAAGGTTACAGTGTGAAGATTTGTTTGCAACCATGTATCGGTCTTGAGGTGAAGAAGAAACTGTTGTTGCAAGTCTGATGGAATTGGCAAGCGTGTCGGACGGGAGGGAGGCGGAGTGGGTGGAGTTTGAGTTTGCTGCGCTCGCGCCCGGCTGCGTGTCAGCGCTGCGAACCCCAGCTGTTTTTCTGTCCATACTGTACCCTGTATTGTCGGCCCTGGGCCAGCGTCCTGGGGTCTGCGTGAAAGAGCATCAGCCAAAAAGTTTTTCTTGCCTGGTATGAATTTAAGGGTGAAATCAAAGCGGCTAAAGAATTCAGCCCAGCGAAGTTGTTTAGGGCTGAGTTTACGGCTGGTGCTTAATGCTTCCAAGTTTTTATGGTCAGTCCAAACCTCAAAGGAGTTGAAAGCCCCCTCCAATAAGTGCCGCCAGGTTTCCAAAGCCGTTTTTACGGCAAAAGCCTCTTTTTCCCAAACGTGCCAGCGTCTCTCCGTTTCGGTGAATTTGCGAGAGAGGTATGCACAGGGCTTTAAAGTGTTAGACTTGTCAGCCTGGAGCAGTAGTGCCCCTACAGAGAAATCGGAGGCATCTACTTGGACTATGAAAGGTTTAGTGGGGTCAGGGTGCTGGAGAATTGGTTCGGTCGTGAAGATTTCTTTGAGCGCATCAAATGCCTGTTGGCAAGTAGGAGTCCATTTAAGGAGCGCTCCTGGGTTTTTTGAACGGTGCGTATCGCCCTGTGCTTTGGTTTTCAGCAGTTCAGTGAGGGGGAGGGCAATTTCTGCGAAATTTTGGGCAAATGCCCTGTAAAAATTTGCAAATCCTAAGAAACTTTGTAATTGTCTCCTGGTGCGGGGAGGTTCCCATGCCACAATGGCTTCCACCTTGGTGGGGTCCATTTCAATACCCCTTGCAGAAATTCTATAGCCCAAATAGTCTATTTGTGATTGATGGAAAGCACATTTGGATAATTTGGCATACAATTCAGCTTTTCGTAGTTTAGTAAGCACTTGACGCAGCAAGTGCACATGTTCAGACATGGTTTCAGTATAAATCAATACATCATCTAAATATACCAATACGCCTTTAAACAGGTGGTCATGCAAGACCTCATTGATAAGTTGCATAAAAACCCCAGGGGCCCCAGAGAGACCAAAAGGCAAGACTTTGTATTGGAAGGCTCCTAAAGGACAGTTAAAAGCCATTTTCCACTCGTCCCCTTTTCTGATGCGAATGCGAAAATAGGCTTCGCGTAAATCCAATTTTGAAAATATTTTGCCTTTGGCCAGATGTGATAACATGTCTTTGATAAGGGGCAAAGGATATTTATTTAATATGGATGCTGCATTGAGCCCGCGGAAATCTGTACATAACCTTAAAGAACCATCCTTCTTTGGTCTGAATAGTACAGGCGCCCCCACCGGGGAGTTTGCCGGCTCAATGAAACCTCTAGCTAGATTTTTGTCAATGAATTCCCTCAGCGTAGCTAGTTCTTTCGGAGACATGGGGTAGATTTTTGGGGAAGGTAACTTCACATTGGGGAGGAAGTCAATGGCACAGTCTGTCTTTCGGTGGGGTGGCAGTTTATCAGCCTCCTGCTCCCCAAACACATCAGCTAGATCCTGGTATTGGCTAGGTAGACCTTCCAATGGCTGAAGTGTTTGTACAGTGGTATGAGCTACTCCCCCACCCTCCATGTCCTCCAGGAGATCCTTTTCTGGTACTTTATAAAATCCATCAGCAAATGTTACAGTTCTGTGTAGCCAGCTGATGAAAGGGTTTTGTTGTACGAACCAAGGCATACCTAAAATAACCAGAGGGCCCCCCACTGGAGCTATCACAAAAGGTAGTTTCTCCCAATGGGAGCCCATCTGTAAAGCAACCAGTCCTGTAGAATGAGTGACTGCTTTTCCCCCCACCATAGTTCCATCTAGCTATGTGAAGATCATGGGTCGTGGCAAAGGGAACGTGGGCAGTTCCAGGGCAGCTACGACGTCAGGGTGCATAAGGGAACGGGAGCACCCCGAGTCTAGCATGGCCCAAACTTCTACAGTTTTGGTTTTTGAGCCCAATTTTACTTTTACAGTCAGCGTAGGAAAATTCCCACTCACCGAATTGTGGTCGCGCCCGGTTTCTTCCACCTGCCCAACGGCGCCCTTCAGGGCAGGTGGTAGGCTTTTCCCACCGGCTGGTCGAACTCCAACTCCTCTTCCTCTTCTCTGAATGGAAGTTCTGGAGGGTCGAGTTCAGCGATGGCAGCCTTCATTTTGCGTGGTAGAGCGGGCGACTTCCCTGACGGTTTCGCTGGTCGTTCCTCTGGGCGGCGTCTTGGGCACGAAGTGGCCTGGTGTCCGTCCTTTCCGCATCTCAGGCATTGACCCTTCACAAATCGTCGTTCTCTTTCTTCCTCCCAGGTTTTTGGTTTAGGGCGGCTTGAAAATCCCGTCGGACGCGCTCCCTTGGCGATTCGGGTTTGCCTCAGCTCCTTGGTATGGGCATACATCTGTAAAGCGTTTTCTGCACTGCCCGCCAACTGAATCCATCCGTATAATGTTTTAGGGTCGTCCCTTCCCAGAGCCCAACGGAGGATTTCTGGTTCCAGCCCTTGCTTGAACATTTCAACTAACGTTGATTCGGACCAATCTTCCACTTTTCCTGACAAGGCTTTAAATTCAAGCGCGTAGTTGGCAACAGAGAGGGTCCCTTGGTAAAGTTTTCTGAGGGCATTTTTTGCTGTCTCTTGAGCTAAAGGATCCTCAAAGTGTTGTTTGAGTGACCACAGAAACTCATCGCAGTCCTCTAACTCCGTTGCCTCTGTTTGACACAGCTGTACATACCAATCAGCTGCCCTCCCTCTCAGCTTGTTGGCAATAAAATTGATTTTGCCATGTTCCGAACGAAAGCTTCGTCCCCAATCTTCCATATAATGCTTAGCATTTGTGATGAAGAAGGAGAGCGTGGTAGGGTCTCCATCAAACTTCACCCCAAACGGTGGGAAGGTTCTTACCGGCTCCACGGGCTGTGGTGGCTCTGTAAATGTCAACGCACGCCGAGCCCCCAGTGGTGGCCGATCTCTAGGTAGTCTCACCTCTCTTCCCCCCAATTGTCGGGACGCTCGAGTCCTGCTCCTTCCCCTGGGTGGTAGGGTCCCATCTCTTGGGTAAGCCAGCTGGGACTGATCTTCTTCCCAATCTTCCTGAGCTGACCCCGACCCCTTGGGGACATCCTTTAATATGGTCACTATCATATCCAATTTGTCCTCGATTGCTTTTATACGAGCAGGAGTGACCGGCTCTTCTACAGGTCGGTTGGTCACCACCACCCTCGGTGATAGGGGAATTTCGGGCTCCCAGGATGGTTGTGGGGATCCCCTCCCCGGTGCTGTTTCCCCTATGGATTGGGGTTCACTCCTGAGGGTTTCCTGCATTGACAGTAACAACTCATCCAATTGAACTTCCCGCATTTCTCGATGTGCTGCCCTTTGCGCTCTCAAAGTTATAGCGGGCCGGATCCTTGTCGAATCTGGCTCTTCCTCGCTCCCTTCACTCACGCGAAGCTGCTGGTCAATCATCGCTAGCGCTCCCATTTATCCAACGTTTGGATGGGGCTAGCGGAATTGATGAAAATGATTCTCAGCTTTATGTAATGGTTGCCTAATCCCACATACTCAGTCTCACAAGCTCGGGCTTAAAGATAACTGATTTATTAAAGGAATAGTATGCAAATGCAGAGAAAGCTGAGAATGAGCAAAAGCGTGCCAAATACAAATTTAAGAGCCTTGCGTTCAATCCAGTCCCGCCCCGATACATGTCAGCCGCCACCCCCTCCCAGGTGCTAGCAACCGTTACACGCGCCTGGGAAAGTAACCTTGAATAGGAGTGGGAACCCAAACATGCATTCCAATGTTGGAAAACAACGAGGAGAGCAGGAATGGAAAATACCAGCATAGAGTCCATTGAATATACACGGAGAAAGGGTTTGACATGAGAAACGTTACGATGTTAACAAAAGATCGAAATGTAGAGCATGACACCTACACTTGCTCATATGAATATGATCAACTCCTTTCAATAATGTGTATATCTGGATTTTAAGAAACTTGCTTAGAATAAATTTTGATGGCATCAGACTTATTCCAAAGGGCACATTATATGCATAGGATTGGACTATAGCACCCTTTCCCAGACACATAAGACTACCACTGACATTGCTGGTCATCCTGGGTGATGGAAGTTAAAATCCAACTTCTAGACTACCCAGGTAGGTTTCATTGTACAAATAATGACCATATACTGACGTCTTACTAGTGTGAAGATATACTGTAGCTCAAACTATATGCTTTTCCTCTTCTGCATCAGTATCAAAAAGGTCATCGTTACTTACTATTTTAATGTCCCATTTGATTAAATACTAAGTGATTGCCTTGTAATTATGTCTATTCAGTGGAAAAACTATAGGCCTGTTCAATTAGGAATGTAGCTTTTTACTGCTTTGGTTTTAATGAAGTTGCAGCAGCACTGCAAGTTATAAAGAATAATGAAAAAGCTTTTTTTCTTTTTCTTTTTAAAATTGAAAGAGCAAAATAAGTATTCTTGGGGAAGGAGTGGGCATGCATTGCATGTGTAATTTGATGAACTTACTTTGTGAGTTTACCGGGTGATCTAAGAAGTGAATGACACTTGCTTGAACAGTTCAACTGTTGATCAAAAAGAGTAAATTATTTAAGTGGATGCTGCAGCCCAGGAACATGTGGATCCAGCTGGAGTGTCATGTGTCATAGCCTCTGTCCACTGCCAGCTGGAAGCAGCACAAAGGCAGAGCAAGCTAAACAATTCTTGTTATTCGTAACACTGAGCGGGTGTTCAAAACATGCATGGTCTTGCTTTATGGAATAAATTTGCACTCACAGATACCCAGTATTGTCTGCTCAGTTGACCTTTAACTCACACATCTTGTATGGTGGGCAAATCTTGACAAATTGTTCTAGAGGACCCCAAAATTCCTCTGAAGAAGCAGAGCCAAAGTACTCCATTGAGAGAGAGTGAGTACTGGACTTCTGCTTGAAAGATCATGGCCCAAATTCTTGCTCAGCTCTGAAGCTCTCTGGATGATCTGCCAACCTCACCTGCTACCCAAGGTTGCCCTGAAGATAAAATCCAATAATATACAGTACCTGCAAAGTTGAGCTTCTGGAGCTTCTTTGGGAGGGGTGTCATACTGATATGATGGGATAAATCAGGGGCAGGTACCTGTAGCATTGCTACAACTCCTGGCATTCCTCATCATGGGTCGTATTGAGTAGTCCTACTGGAAACTGTAGCTAACCAAGATCTGGAATGCCATAGGATGCCTACTCTGTGAGCTTGTTTACTCCAAAAAGAAGCTGCTTCTCTATATGCAGTAATCAAGGGTATGCTCTAACAAAGCCAACCAGTGAGTTAAGTGGGAGTTTGGTATCTGTTCAGTGGGATTTAGAAATGCATCCCTTTGGCTCAAGAGAGTCCGAAGCTACCAAGATAAAAAAACCCAACTGTCTTTATATTCACAACATTATGCATACAAAGCCCTGAAGTCTGTTGCAAGCTGTTTACAATATTTTGTCAGACCACAGATCCTAACTGGTTTGAAAATAGGATGCAGGATAAATATGGATAAATATGTAAGCCTCATAATTATCAGTGGGATTTAAGTACATGGTTAAATGTTTGCATCCTGGTTTCAGCAAATGTAAAAAAGCACATTTCTCCACCTTGTCTTTTTACAAGTACCCAACTGGGACATCACGTTAAATATCTATTTTTTAAAATTGCAAGCAGATGTTTTCAGGATCTCAGCATACAGAGTTTAATTCTTCAACTTTTGCTGCAATCCTAACCACAAACTCTTCTCGGAACAGAGGAAAGCTGACCATTCTGCAGCTTCAAAGGCACATTTTTTGGTCAGGATCCCAGCAGTACACAAAAGGTTATACTCTGCCTTTATAAGGATGTGGATGTTAATAATGGAGAGGTGTATTAAATGTCACATCCTGTTTGGACCTTAAGCATGGACAATTGGAGGACCACAGGTTCCTCATCTCCATCCTAGATATGGTTTCAGAGACTAGGAAGTCCAGTTCCACAATAAAGTTGGCAGCATATAAAAATCATGGAACACATGTGCTATTGTTCTGAATGTTTTAAAAACAGTATGTTTACATAGTACAGATATGGAATATTAAAGGGCAGGATCTGTTTCCTAAAACTTGAAAACTAAGTGAACTCAGCAGTTGCATCTGAGTCTCTGGCCATCATAATTAATCTGTCACAAATCCACTACTGGGATGTGCTAAATGTGCTTCACACAGAAGTACAATAAAGCAGGATGGCAGCCTGCTATCACGGAGAGAGAGGGAGGGAGGACATTATTCCAATACAGTCACATGAAGACTTATGCAAATATGGATTCCTAGGGTGACAGTCAATTAACTGCCTTGTTGTAATTGATTAATACATTATAAATTCACTAATTTAAATGTATTTAGTAGATTTTCTTACAGGTGATATTTTGCAGAGAATTAATAGATACAATTTCAAGTAAGAAAGGAATTTTTTGACTGTCAGAAAAGCAGCTGAAACCACAGAGGAAACCACAGATGATGACAGTGTGGAAAACAAACACTGTTTCAAAAGAGGCAGGATGCGAAAAAAAAGCAGAGCCTTTTCACTAGTGGCCCCTCATCTGTGCAGTACTATTCAAATTGATGTGCAAATGGTTCCATGGAATCCTAGAGAACTTTGCAAAACAACCACCTTCTTATTTTAAATCCACTTTTCATGGATACTTTTATGCAGCTACTCTTTTGAACTAAGAATTTTCCTTAAAATAAGTTGCTGTTGTTTTATAATATATCGTTAGGCGATTGCACAGCTATTTTATAATTAGTGTGGTAAATTGCATACTGTATGTATACTCTATTGTTCTGTTTTGGAATCTGGTTTAGAATAGCTTGGCTCCAAAATGTGCCGCCCAATATGGTCTCAAACTGAATGTATGAGTGCCTGTGTATGTTTCACATCCTTTAAGTAATTAATGTTTTAACGTCAGAAATTATTAGTAAATATTAGATATTGAAGATAATGTTAATCTAGTTGGTGATACAGATATGCCAATTATAAAAGATAACTATTTCTTATTACATTGTGAGAAGCCGTTATTATAAATACTTCATATGTTTAGGAATAGAGAACTGATTGAGTATACAAAATGCATGGAAAATCTACATTTGAAATCTTTCAAATAGCAATATTTATCACCTTTAGGTAGCTTAAATTGCCACAGCTTGGTTGTGGTTAATATACTTCTGCTGAGTTTCACCAGTTGGGAATCTGGTCTTAATATTAAAAGAAATGAATCCATAGTCATTATCAAACTGAATCATCAACTTTATCACCTCTGATGCTTTAATTTTTTAAGCCTTCCCATTAGCTCTTTCTTCTTTTTCCAAAAGAATTGATCCAGGCTATCAGCCTGTTTTGGCTAAAAGTAACTTTGTCTGTGTGGAGGAGGAGAGACTGTCAGAAAGACAATGAAGATGTTGCTTGAAGCAGCATGAAAAAAAGCAACTAAGGCTTTATTCAGATATGGTAAACTTCCTATATGGATGTAGAAATATCTCTTCAAAGAAGATGCTTGTTCTGTCTTGTGCATGCAGGCATGAATGTAAATTAGGTACATTCTTCAGAAGCATAATTCTTGAATGCAACTTAAATAATTTTATCAATTGATTAAAGAAAAAGTGTTCTAATTAGACAATTAAATTAAATGAATTGGCCCTACTAAATAATAATGGCATACCTCCACCATCCACAAGAAGAGAGCAGCCATTGCCCAAGTCCTTAAGCAAACTCTTTCTCACTCCCAACACATTGATAAATCTTACATCCAGGATGGATAACTTTCCTGTGGCCAGAAGCCACTCTTCACATTTTGGGGGATGTGACAGCTTGTAGATGGGAGCAGGATTATTCTTTTTTCCTAGGAGGTTTTGTTATTGTTTTCTTTTTTTTAAGGTATGCTGGGCTCACAGATGCGGTATCAAATATTAAAAGTCCATTAAAAGTGAAAAAGCAAAGAGGAAGACCTTGTCCTTTACTTGTGTCTACATTAGCTCTATTAGATGTTGCCTGTAGTTAGGAAAAAGTTGGTTCCTATTTCACTCTTGATGTGTCAATCAAACAGAAGATCTGCCAATACATTTTCTTTGAGAAAAGCAGAGTTCTTCTTGCTTGCAAGATCAAAGAGATATTGAATAGCTATATGCACACAACACACTGACTTGCAAACTAGCCAACCTACATTTTGTTCTGTGAACTCAACTGGCATGTACAAGTTGCGGTTCAGTGCATCAAGGGAACCTAGGCAACTGGGCTAATTTAGTAAACCATGTTTTAATGAACCATGGGTATTTATTTCATGCACACACAACTGTTGAGTAGCACAGCTTTCCCTACCTTGTGCCCTCTAGATATGTTGGGACTGCTACTCCCAAAATACCCAGCCAGCACAACCACTGTTCAAGCAGTCTGAGTATTCTAGGACTTGAAGTCCCAACACATTCCAAGGGCATGGTGCTTCTGCACTTTGGTATGACAAGCAGCTCACATTCAAAGTGTATATAACCTACATCTCTGAACTTGGTCAGACAACCAGCTCAGAAGCCAAAACTCAAAAGATGCTTTGCTTCTTTAAAAAAAGCTTTTCAAGCACTTACTGTAGAGATATAACAGTTAAGTGGCCGAGATCTATGCATCCAGCTATCACTGATACATATCCAGGTTCACATTGTATGCTCATCTGGTCACTGGTGAACTTCGTGGGTCTATCTGATGTGGAAGAGGATTCACAGCTGTATCTGGAACACTCCTCCTCCTCCTCCTCCTCCTCCTCCTCCTCCTCCTCCTTCTTGCATTTTCCTGCTATCACAGGGTCTGCTTTTTGGATCCTGAACTGCCACTTTGCCCGATCGTCCGCATCCTCAGGGTGCAGACCCTCAATTTGCATGTCCTTATTGATGGTGTCTTGCCATCTCTGTTTTGGTCACCCACGTGGCCGCCAGCCATTGATTTTAAGATGGTAAACTATTTTGGCTACAGTGTATCTGGAACACCTAGTCCAGGCAAATTCAGCATGAATTGATGCTGAATCAGGGCAAAGATTTATTTATTTATTTATTTATTTATTATTCAAATTTCTATCACCACCCATCTCCCCTTCAAAAAGGGGACTCTGGGCGGTTCACAATAAAATTATCCTTTTAAAAGCATCAACATATAAAATTACAGAGTAAACAAACAAGATACTAAAATAATAGATATAAATATTTTTCCCAAGATGGCAAATAGCTGTTTTATTTTAAATGGTCCATGTGCAAGATGTAGACTCTTTTTTTTTTTAATCCACCTATTGAAACATTTAACCCAGATTTGCTCACCCTCCTGGAGTGTGGGAAAGAAGCACTTTTCAGATCTGTAAACTTTTGAACTAATACCCTAAATTTATAATGTGTAGCTCCCTTATTTTTGGCAGTTTATCTGTAGAGGTGAACTGATCCTGATAGAGTTAAAAGAAAGTTTAACTCCTCCCATTCCACCTACTTGTTTAACAGAATTCTCTCTATTATGTGGGGTCATAAAAAACAGGACAAAAGAAATGAAACCTCAACTAGCACAGAGCAAGAGGTAGGGGAAGATTTAAGCTTTTCTTCCCTACATGCAGTGTTTTTTTTTAAATCAGCAACAGACTCCCACAAGCTTAGATTACTGCAAATTAAAATAAGGAAGTTATATAATTAATGCCTTAAATAATTCTCAGTATGGGGACATTTGCTTTGGCTTAAGTACTGTCCCAATCCACCCCACAGTAGATGAGTTCACCGATCTCACTCAGCTAAAAGCAACCTTATGGCTCTGTGTGATGTGTGAATCCAGTCTTACAGCTATACGCACATTGGGCAAACAGCCCACCAGAGCATTCTAGATATGAATCTACACAGATAAAATCCTCTCTAGATAGTTTTCAGGCAGCCCAGTTTTCAATAATCAGTGAGGAATGAGGAATGGTGCTGGCTGATCAAGTAAAGTATACATGATCAAATCCAGGATGAAGACAAGACAGCAAGGGTTTTTCTTCATTAGTTAATTGTAGAATGCCTGGGACAGCCGAACAACTCTAACTTTACCCCCTGGAACCTATGATGTTGACCTTGTCTCATCCCAGCTCATAATTTCAGAATTCATAATTTCTTATCCTGCTCTCCAGCTTTCCATACAGCAAAATTCCAGCCAGCAGCAGCAACAACAACAACACCTGAGGAGAGTCAGGATCAGATATCCTTATGCCAGCAATTCTTTGAACCTTCATTCATCAAGGATCCTTGCATAACTCAGCCCTTGTTGTATGGACCAAACAGCTTGTCAGGATAATATGTGCTGATTTGACTGTTACTGCTATCTAGCCCACTAACAAAAGGTACAGTTTCCATTGCTGTGTGGAAGATATTTAGAGATGCTTATTGGCTATGAAATATCCAATATCAAGTATTTCACACCCTCCCAAGATACTCAGGCCCAAGGAATAATCAACCCATGTCTGTTCAAGACTAATCCGGTCATATGAACATACTTCTCCAAAATCATGAATTTTATACATTGTGATTTTGAGTTACCTTAACCAGGAAAAACTGGATCTTTTCCAGAATGTGAAAGATCTGTATCAGGTTGATGAAATCATGGACTTGGAACAAGATCAAATCACAATCAGGTAATCAAGGTAGAATATTGGGGTTACTAAGATTATAAAATGTAAATGAAGAAAGGGCATTTCTGTCATCACAGCAAGGGCTGGGTTTGAGTAAGGTTCATTAATGAGGAAAAGCTCTTCAATCAACCAGGATAAAGTGTAACAAATAGTTTCTAGGCATTCCTGGGAGAAAGGAAGCACCTGCTGAGATAGATTTCTATGAAACTTAGTTTGTTTTGCAGCTTCATATCTTCCAATTCCCAGGGTTCAGATCAATCAATTCCATTCTGCTTTTGAAATTCAGGGAATCCCATACCTTCATTCCCCCAGCTTGTAGGTGGAATAGTTCCTGGCCATGTTGGCTAAAGATCATGGAAGTGCAGTGGACCAGAAAGGCAACAGAGTGTGGAAGAAGGCTTTACTAGAATTAGGGATGCCTTGCGGCAGTACATTTAAACAGCACTAATAAATAATTCACTAATAAATATTGGCCCAATCCAGGGAAAATTTGTAAGGAGAAATGTTGAGGTAGCTCTTGTTGGAACCTTCCACTTCATTCACCGAGGGTCCAGGTATAGCAGAGCATTCAAATTTGAATAGAATCAAGCCCTTTAAGAACATCTAGAGCATCTAGACACATCGCTTAAGGTCTAAGAGGGCCATTATGCTTATTAGAGAAATTACATGCTCGGACAGAAAGCCTGCATTGTTGAGGTTCCTCCTTGTGCAGTGGGGGGTGGGGGGTGGAACAGAAGGAAGGAAGTACTCTGTTTTTTGTGTAGAAATCAAGCTGAAGGGGAGATCCTAAGAGTATCAGTTTTCCAAGCAGAAGAAAGCAGAGCCAAGACATAGAAAGGGGCAAAAAGCTTTGTTTTTTCCCCCCACCCCCTACACCTAATGCCCCTAGTGGTCAAAAGCTACGCAGTATATAAACCTCATAGGAACAGATGCAAGTTGCATTTTGCCCTGGAAACTCACCTGATTGATGGCATCCAAAATCTGCTAACTTTAATGGCTGCTTCTGGAGCAACTTTGGGATAAAATGGTATCTGGCTGTATTTTAGTCATTTACACCTTGGCTTTTATATATCAGAAATGCATTTGGTGATTTATACTTCAGCAGTAATTTCAAATGTTGAACATCTTCCGTTCCTTATTTGCCTTCTCTTGATTGATTAAAGTGCTATTATATCACAAGGAGAGAACATCACAAAGAGAGAATGCAAAACACTGAGGGTCCAAGAAGAGACATCAATCAGTTAATTTTTATTCCCCAAACTGGCACAGTACTGAAGCAATGGAAACCAGAAGTGGGGCATTTTAATTTTCTCTGCAGTTGAAACCCCTGCTGGGTCTGTTTATGACAGCGTAATCCTCTCCAAAATTTGTTATTACAAGTGCTAATTTTTATTTTTTTAAACCGCAGACTTCTCACCATGGTAGTTATTTGACAGCAGAATTATCTGAAGTGTTACAAGTGGCCTCTGTTTGAAGAGTCATCTAGTGAAAACTGCTAAAAAAAAATCATTAGGATTTTTTTTAAAAAAAAATTCCTTTGGGGAGGTCCATTATTCTGCATTTTCTGTTGTGAGAGTCTGTAAAAAGCCTCTAAAACAGAAGCAGTTTATAATTCTTCGTATATCACACACACCACGTATTTAATATTTAAAACACCATTTATTTTTATTTTTCTCTAAATTCTTTTTTCTGCAACACATGTTGAAAACAACTTACAAATTATAAATATAAAAGCTCAGGGGCACAATGTAGGTTTCACTAATGTGGGGACAGGAAGCATATATTCAGAGCAGGGAACAGGGAAAGCTGCTCAGAATGATGGAAAAAAAAGCCCACAGCTTTTTCATACTGAGATGGCTCTTCCCATCCTGCTGCCCTCCAGATGTATTGCATTGCAACTCCCGTCGTTTCCAGCCAGCATGGCTATAGAGTCTCTAGTGTAGAATATTACATTAAGGAAAAAAATCTCGTACATTTTAAGAGTATATGCTAAGTCACTTTTTCTGTGGACTAGGACAATTGCCTCTCTTTGAACATGAAACCGTTTATTGTAAGAGTCCCTCAGGATGGAGCAAGACTATGGCACTGAATGGAATATTGATTTTTTTCTCCAAACATGAGTCTTCAGGGAGGGGGCATGGTATGGATGGAATAGTGAAATTAGGACCATGTCACTCAGTTAAATCCTACCTCATTGGCAATCTTGGCTAGAAGTTTCCATTGGCAACCATGGACTGTACCTGTACTTCAAATATAGGCTGCTTTTTGGAGGGTGTGTAGTGAGTCCTCTCACCAAATGGCTTCCATGGCAATGTGGCCAGTCATACCATCCCCATGTATAAGTAGACTCCTGTCTCTTCCTTTCACCCCCTTGGATTCTCTGTATTATTGTAGCTTACCGTTGCAGTAATCCACCATTTTTATTTTCCAGGAATAGTTAATTGGGGTTTATGTGGGTTCCAAAGACACTGTACAGCATGGCTTCTCTGAAATAAGTCTCACTTCTTTCCTGAAAATTCCATTTAGTCCAAGGAATTAGTGAACATTCCATTTAGTGCTGTTATTCTGTATTGACTGACAGAGAAAAGAATCTCTGTTAGAACTGTGTTCTAGCATTCTATGATTGCTAAGCATGTTGTGTTTGCTTATTGGGGTTATCCTTTCTTCCTTAAGTTACTTAAGTTCCATGTAATTTCTTGGCAGTTCTGTGATATGCTAATAATATATACAAATAGTTTAAAGAGTAAACAACCCTTGTAAGAAACCTCACACTGCTTAAACTGTATCCAACAGTTCTTAAGGACTTGGTGAAGGAGACAGATGTGTTTTCCCGCACAGCTCACCAAACTTTGGGATGAGTTGTAGCAGAAGAGGTAAGTGGTGAATCCTTTGCTGTGCTTGCCAAAGCCATGCCAGAGGTTGTAAGGAAGGCTGGAGGAAGTAAAATGTACATCTCCACAGTGTTCATCAAAAGCAGAGCAAAGCAGAGCAAAGCAAAGCAATATGGTCACTCTCCTTCCTTCATCAAAGTGAGGTGATCATTTTACTTTGAGATGAAGCTTCGAGGGAGTCCTTCACACATACTACATAATACAATCATGTTAAATTGAAGGACCCCTTTTTAAGAGTAGCACAACCCTAAATTCTGAGACTTTCACATGAAAGTATTCTAACACTGTAATTAAATCATTGCCTTTTTATTATTTACATTCCAGTATAAAAGAGATTAATGTCCATGATTTCTAAAATTCTTTTCCTATTTTAATACCAATACTGCATTTGTTAAAAGAAAGAAGCAAATAGTAAATAATACATTTAATGTGGTGTATGAATAATTGAATCTGACCCTAAAGTTGGCTGTTCTTTCTTTGAATGGTCCAGCTAAACCATGCAATTTGTTAATGTAACAATGTATATGCAATTGTTAAACTATTCCAACTTTTCTTGCATGTAAATTCCCTTTTTCTGAAGATCAAACTACTCAAGAAGTTAAACATGATGTTTGTTCATGTTCCCTAGGGAACCAACTCAAGATTGGATTTGCTGTACAGAAGGATTGAGTCTTTGGACAAGGCCTTAGAGAAGGACAAGGCCTTACAGCAGCCTTTCTCAACCTTTTGACCCGGGAGGAACCCTTGAAATATTTCTCAGGCCTCAGGGAACCCCTGCACATTCTGGCTCAAAGGTAGGTCAGAAGTTACAAAATTATTATGTTCGTTTCATGTGTAGGCCTTTAATTTTATATGCATTAACAGTGTTATTAAACTAAAAATAAAGAATGAAATTTATTTCTTTAATGTGAAGTTGCCTGAATTTGAAATAATGTTTTAAATAAATTGTGATCTCCCAGGGAACCCCTAATGACCTCTCACGGAACCCTAGGATGCCACGGAACCCTGGTTGAGAAACCCTGCCACAGAGACTTTGAATAAGGCATTCTTGGATGACATGGGGTATCTGATTCCTTTAGAAAGTCAGCTTAGAGTAATTCTGGTAGCGGATGATCTTGGCTTGGATCACTGGGATAGTTTCTATCACATCTCAGATAACAGGTATATTTGAAACTCAGCAAATCAAAGCCTTTGGAATAAATAGGCAGAAGGAGAAAGATACAGTAGACCAATCATCATATTTTCCCATTGATACATCCCTACAATGGTCAAAGAGTGCATATCAACTGGATTTTTTGTTGAAGGATGCATAGCAAACAGAACACAATTTGAGGTCTTTACTGTTATTTTTTGGAGGGGGAAGTTGTTTAGGGGGTCTATATGATTTTTTTTTCTTTATTTTAATATGGGGGGAGTAACTGTACTTAGTGATTTTTATAACGTGCTAAAGCGGAATGATTTGTAGAAATAATGTGCTTTTGGTTTAATACAGAGTTAAGAGATTGATTATGGAAATTTTTGTATATCCTTGTTGTTAAAAGTTGGAAGTCACATCTTTCTGTAATTTTGTGGGGAAAAAATTCTCTTGTGTTTTCACTTTTTTAGTTCTTGTTTTGTAGTTTTTTGTTTTTTCGTAGCTTTTATCCTTGTGTTGAAACTTAATAAACTTCTTTAAAAACAAAAAAGAACAAAATTTGGGGCCTTTGAAATCATTTTCTCTCAGGTTGATCCATGAGAGAGGGAGGGAGGGAAGGAGGGAGGGAGGGAGAGATCCCACTCCTACTTTCTGTTAGGACCAGCCTTACTGAATGATATGGGATCACCCAATATTCTAGTAGTTTTAGTTCAGGTATAGCCCCAAGTGAGGAATATGTGTGCTTTTGATTCCTTGGCTATTTTAACCACCACAATCTTTTCCATATCCTTCATGAGCTGAGCTACAAATACCTACCAATATCCAAATCTCTCTCTCTCTCTCTCTCTCTCTCTCTCTCTCTCTCTCTCTCTCTCTCCAAATATAGGTGGGCTATAACATTAGCATGATCATGATTTAATGTGTTCATGTTGCCTACCACTGTCTTGGTAGGGAGGTATAAGAAAACTCCATTCAATGAACAGTTTTGCCAATGTAGAACTGGTCACATTGAAACCACTGCTCATTTTCTTCTATACTGTCCCTTTTATCAGGAAATCCATGCATGATATTTGACTCCATTAACAGCAAGTGATCCAGGCTATCCAGATTTATTTTATCTCTGGTATTCATTGTCTGCCAGAATTGATACAGTCTCTCTGAATGTTGCTCAATACTGTTATATTGTCTGCAGTTATTGAAAGGGAATAATTGCATGATTATTTGCGAGAACATAGTACCTAGCATTTTATACCTATCAATTGTTTTATTATTCTGTATTTTAGTTTATTAGTTGGATACTAACTGTAGTAAAGTATTCATATTCTATTGTTATTTTTGTTATATCTTAATATAACTTTAGTTTTAACATATTAGGGTAGTTTATTTCTTTTATGTCTAGTTATTTAGACTAGTATTATGGATTTTATAGATTTAATGTTCATAATTCTATGTTATGTTATGTCACTGTATTTATAATTGTATAAGGTAAAGGTAGAGGTTTCCCTTGACATTAAGTCCAGTCGTCTCCGACTCTAGGGGGCAGTGCTCATCTCCGTTTCACAGCCGAAGAGCCGGCATTTGTCCGTAGACACTTCCGTGGTCATGTGGCCAGCATGACTAAACGGAACGCCGTTACCTGCCTGCTGAAGCGGTACCTATTCATCTACTCACATTTGCATGTTTTCAAACTGCTAGGTTGGCAGGAGCCAGGACTAGCAACGGGAGCTCACCCCATCACACGGATTTGAACCACCGACCTTCCGATTGGCAAGCTCAGCAGCTCAGCGTTTTAACCCACAGCGCCACCGCGTCCCTTATAATTGTATACATATGCCTTATTGTATCCTACTATATTTTGTTTCTTATTTTGCTATTTGCTGGTCATTGACCAAATAAAGCTCGTGTCAGTCCTATGAGGTAGATCAGGCTGAGAAACAGATACCATGCAGACCTACAGCTACCTTTATTAGAACAGCTAGAGTAACAGAACCTTGCAAGTCTGAATGTGCTTCCCCCTCCCTCACGTTATCTTAGTGTGAACTAAGAAAGGTCTGTCTGAGTTGTTTGCTCAAATTAGTTTCTTGGAATGGGCTCAAGCTGCTCTCATCTGATCATTGCCTTGGTAATGGATCTTCGCACTGTCCTTCAAGGTGTCATGTTCACTGTTTCAATGTAGTTTATACATCATAACGTTTCACATGCCATGGCGCTGATGCGCGTTTCTGTTTGGGAGGGAGCTGCTGTGAAACCTTGTACCAAGCTCTGTATCTGAATTCATTACAATGGAATGTGTTTGGGTTATGTTATCTGTTCAAGGCCTTTTCCTGCAGACCATCAGAAACCGTTAGGAGCACCTGGGATTGTGAACTTGAGAAGATTCTATGGGGGGAGGGGTTTCACTTGCACCGAGGGTTTTTAGTTTGAATTTGGCGCATTTTCATCATTCTCAGCTTTCTTTGTGATCCTGCACACTATTCTTTAATAAATCAGATATCTTTGAATTCCTGCTCATGAGTCTGATAGTGTTTTAGAATAGGCATTCATTACATAAAGCTGAGAATCACCAAAGTTGTACCATTAGCTCCTACCAAGATTAGTTTCTTGTGAGGGAAAATAGTCAATGATGGCCGAGTCCAAGCTCATGACCGGGGGACTTGAGGAGCCGGCTACCTTGATGCCCGAGTCAATGGTCAAGAGCGGAGAACTGAGCCTCACCCCAGAACCTTCAGATTTCCAGCAGGATTCGAGTTCCAGCCCTGAGGTGGAGGAATCTGATGATGGGGGAGAACCAGAGCACCCAGCACCCAGCAAATCACCCACAGAGTTGATCACCTGGGATGAAGTGGGAGAACCCCATCCAGGGACATCCCGGGCATCCTGGAAGTATCGGTTCCTGCTAACCCCAGACAAAGAATCTACTATGGCATCCACAGAGAGAAAGCCGAACACGCGATGGAGAGAGGGCTCTCAAACCCCTGGGAGACTAAGAGTGGTGGAAGCCAAAATAGAATCAATAGAGTACATGTTAAGAAACCTGTCTCTGTCACTGGAGGGGCAGGGGAGGCGCGGAGGAGATCCCAGCTTCCCGCAACCATCCCCCATCCTCCCTTCCAACCCCTGCACGTGCAGCTCTCTCCGCTGTAGGAGCTTGGTAAAACCCATCTTTAAAAGTCACAGTTCTGCATTCCCAGTTTATATAGGGGCTTCGATAGGTCAACCAGGGGATCCCCAGAATTACCAAGGGATTGCCAACAGGTGCTACAACGAATTTCAAAGTCTCACGGTGGCTGCCCATTTGCATTGCGACAGTTCCAGTGAAATGGGTTGCCCCCCCCCCCCCGCTGTTGAACCATCCAACTGTGTGAAGATCAAAGGCTTCTGGAGGGGGAAGCTAGGCAGGTCCAAAGCAGCAAGCAGATCAGGGTGAGTTAAACACCTGGAACACCCAGAGTCAACTAAAGCCCAGACCTCTGCAGTTTTCATGCGGGAGCCCAATTTCACTTTTACTGCTAAAGTGGGACAGTCAGCACTCACCATAGCAACTCTAACCCTAACCCTCAGCGATTCCCACGCCGTGCCCTAACTTGGCACATTTAGAAGGCTTGCCTGATCGATACCAAGACTTTGCAGATGTATTTGGGGAAATGGAAGCAGATCAGCTACCCCCCCCCCCCACTGGAAAACTGACTGTGCAATAGAGTTGGTTCCCAATGCTCAATTGCCCAAGCCAAAAATTTATCCAATGACTGTCATGGTCACCGTTGCGATGTTCGCTACATCGTAACGGTTCGCATGCCAGAGTGTTGATGCGTGTTCCTGGCTGGGAGGGTGCTGCTGATAAACCTTGTACGGGGAGATGTGTAGGGCTGTGCCAGGAAGGAATGTGTTTGGGTTATCTCTTAAATGTCAAGGTCTTTTTGCCCGTTGATCAGCAGAGCTCGTTAGGAGCACCTGGGAATGTGGGATTGTACTGTATGCAAGGGGGGGGGGTTGGGTCATTGTTGGAAATGGAGCTATTTAGTTTGAGTTTAGGCGCACTTTTCTCATTCTCAGCTTTCTCTCTGTTTGCACTCTATTCTAAATAAAACCAGACCTTAAACTTTGATTTTGAGTCTGAGCATTTTATTTGAGTAAGGCAATCGTTACAAAAAGCTGAGAATCATTCCACGAACAAACCTTGCTAGTCTCTACCAAGAAATTTTCTTGCAAAAGAAGAAGTTAGTGATGGCAGAATTGGGGAAGGAGTCAACGGGGTTTGGGGAGGCGACCAGACAGCTCTTGGAGACGGCGTTCCCGAGCAGGGACTCGAGCCCCCTCCCAACCCCCCCCTCCCAACCCACTCTGCACCCCATTCTAGAGATTCAAGCTCCAGCCCGGAGTTGAGGGACCCAACGGATGATGGGCTCGCCAAACACCAACAGTTCCTGTGGGATGCCATGGCAGACCCCCGACCAGGGATGTCTTGCACCACATGGGAACTACGATGCCCACAGACTCCCAAGAGAGAGTCCACAAATGTGTCGGTGAGTCAGCAACCTGAGGTGCCGGGGCTGGAGGACTCCACCACGCCGGATAGTATCAGAGTCCTTGAGTCCAAAATCGAATCCATGGAGTACATGCTACACTCCCTTTCAACCGCAGTGAGTGACCTGGTAAAGGTTGTTACTGGTCCGGGGGCAGCGGGGGGACCCAGCACCCCACCTACTCCATCGCCAGCTCTGAGGGGAAAGGGCCGGGCACGGGACTTTTCCCTGGCTCTCCGTGGTTCCACTCCGGTGGTAGTTACCCCGGCTCATCCACCGGTCAGGGCGCCTCCAATTGGCGGGGTTGCTAAGGACTTTCCAGTGAAGTTTGATGGCGACCCCACAAACTTGTCATTCTTCCTTACCAACGTGACGAATTATATGCACCAATACGGACATTGTTTTACCTTGGAAGGGGCTAAAATCACAGCTATTGCCACAAAACTGAAGGGCAGAGCTGCTGACTGGTTTGTACAGTTATCCGAGTCAAGAGCCCCAGCGCTGGCTGCCTTCGATACCTTTTTAGCTGCTTTGAAATGGTATTTTGAGGATCCCCTTGCTAAGGAAAGGGCTAAAGATGCTCTGAAGGAACTGGTTCAGGGACAAAAGTTGGTTGCTGATTATGCCCTAGAATTCAAAGTTTTGGCAGGGAAAGTTCCTGAATGGTCGGAGGCTACCTTGATCGATAGATTTAAGGATGGCCTCAATCGGGAGGTGTTGCGATGGGCGCTGTGCAGAGATGATCCAGACTCACTGCATGATTGGATCTGTCTTGCTGGGAAGGCCGAGTGTGCCCAGTGCACCTTTATGCAAGTTACGAAGGGAGACAAGCCCCCCTCCAGTGAGAAGGGGCCAAGGATACAGTCTGACTCAAGCTGGGCTGAGGAATGGCAGCGCCATTTCGCCTGGGGCCAGTGCATCAAATGTGGCAAAATGGGTCACTGCGCAGCAGAATGTCAAAGAGCTAAGACTGCAGATCGCCCCTCTAAACCAACCCAAAAGATGCCACAAAAGGCACCTAACCCTCCTTGCTGGCTGGCGGGGGCGCTGGTGACCGCGGACAAAGAGGATGATGTCTACCTTGCAGGAGACGCTTTGGCCGCCCTGGAGCAGCCAGCAGGAAATGCCTTCCACCTGCCTTAAACAGCGCCACTGGGCAGGTGGTGGAGAATGGGCGCGATACCAACATGGTGAGTGCTGATTGCCCCATCCTAGCTGTAAAGATCCAGTTGGGCTGCCGATCCAAGACCGTCGATGTCTGGGCTTTGGTCGGTTCAGGGTGTTCCAGATGTTTGATCCATCCTGACCTGGTCGATGCTTTGGACTTGCCCTGCTTCCCTCTCCCAAAACTGCTGATTTTTCAGCAGCTCGATGGTTCCACGGCGGAAGGGGGCCACCCAGTTTACTGGGGAGGTTACATTGCAAATGGGCACGCACATCAAACTGATCCAGTTCATAGTTATCCCAGTGGGCAATCCTCTGGTGGTTTTGGGGATTCCCTGGCTAACTGGGCACAACCCATACATCAATTGGAAAACCCATACTCTAACATTTGAGGATGGGTTCTACCAGGCTCCTGTTGTGGGAAGATCCCTCACTTTGGCTGTGGGAAGGGCTGAAATTGTCGACCCTCAAGCTCCCACTCTCCCCATGGAGGGGCTGCCGGCAAGGTACTCTGACTTTGCTGACGTCTTCGGGGAGGAGGAGGCTGACCAATTATCCCCCCATTGCAAGACTGACTGTGCCATTGAGCTTCTTCCAGACGTTCCCTTGCCCAAGCCGAAGATTTATCCTATGACCAAGAATGAACTGGGAGCGTTGTGGGAGTTCATTGATAAAAACCTTGCTAGCGGTTTCATTGAACTGGCAAACTCCCCGGTTGGGGCTCCCGTTTTATTCCGTGAGAAAAAGGATGGTACCCTTAGACTGTGCACAGACTATCGTGGGTTAAATTCCGCCTCACTTTCGAACAAATACCCTCTGCCACTCGTAAAAGACATGTTAGCTCATTTGTCCACTGGTAGGATTTTTTCCAAGCTTGACCTTCACGAAGCATACTATCGCATTCGCATTCGGGAGGGGGATGAATGGAAAACGGCTTTTAATTGCCCCTTGGGTTCGTTTCAGTATAAGGTTCTTCCTTTTGGCCTAGCGGGAGCCCCAGGGGTTTTCATGCAGCTGATCAATGAGGTTTTACATGAACATTTGTTTAGGGGGTTTTTGGTTTATTTGGATGATGTCCTCATCTATACTAAGACTGAGAAGCAGCAGGAGAGGCTGGTTAAACAGGTTCTCACCAAGCTCAGGAAAGCTAAGCTTTATGCTAAACTTTCTAAGTCCAAATTCCATAAGTCTCACTTAGATTACTTGGGCTACAGGGTTTCTGACAAAGGCATTGAAATGGATCCTGTGAAGGTTCAGGCGGTTCTCAACTGGGAGCGTCTGCGCACCCGGCGCCAACTTCAAAGTTTTTGGGGTTCGCTAACTTTTACAGGTCCTTTGTCCAGGGGTTCACGGAGATTGCTCTGCCCCTGACTGATTTGTTGCGCACCAAGGGGGTCAGGGAGACGCACAAAGTAAAGAACCTGGGGGCCGTGCTCAATTGGACTCCTGCCTGTCAGGCTGCTTTTGATCAATTGAAAGCTCTTTTTACAGCAGAGCCCATTTTGTCCCACCCTGACCCTGAATGGCCTTTTGTTGTTCAGGTTGATGCCTCTGATTTTTCTATTGGAGCTATTTTGTTGCAAAGAGATTCTGCCGGGCTCTTAAAGCCTTGTGCCTATCTCTCCCGTAAGTTTTCTGAAACGGAGAGGCGCTGGCATGTTTGGGAAAAGGAGGCTTTTGTGGTTAAGGCTGCGTTGGAGGCTTGGCGTCACCTTTTGGAGGGGGTGACTTGCCCTTTTGAGGTTTGGACGGATCACCGCAACCTAGAGGTGCTCCGCATGCCCAGGTGTCTCAGCCCAAAACAGATACGCTGGGCTCAGTTTTTTAGCCATTTTAATTTCCAACTTAAGTTTATCCTGGGGAAAAAGAATTTTTTGGCTGATGCACTTCCCCGATTGCCACAGGACGCGGAGCCTATCTTCGATGTTATTGGGACTGTGCTAACAGAGCCACAATTAGGTTTGCTCACTGTCACCCGGAGCCGCACTCAGGGGCAGCCTCCTCCCCCCTTGCAAACAGCTCCGGCGCAGCGCTCTCATGCCTGCAGGCAACCGCAAATGCCTGGTGGGTTGCGTGCGGATTTTGTCTCAGCTTTGAAATCTGATCCCTGGCTCCTTGCTAACCCTGACAAGGTTTCGCTTGAGCATGACTTGGCTTGGGTGGGGGGGCGTTTATACGTGCCTGACTCTCAACGAGCTGCAATACTTGCCCGCTCTCATGACAGCAAGCAAGCTGGTCATTTTGGTTTTCTCAAGTCCCTCCATTTGGTTCGGTGACAATTTTGGTGGCCCTCATTGAGGAAGGATGTCAAGGCTTTTGTTGCTTCCTGCCCTATCTGCGCTATGTCTAAGCGACCGTCAGGTAAACCCCAGGGGCTTTTGCAGCCTGTGGCTGACCCTTCTTGCCCTTGGGATGAAATCTCCATGGATTTTATTGTTGACTTGCCCCCCAGTCAAAAGAAAACTGTCATTTGGGTGGTCAAGGACTATTTTTCTAAGCAAGCCCATTTTGTTCCCTCTGTGTCCATTCTGTCAGTGCAGCAGCTGGCAAAACTCTTTTTGGTGCACGTGTACTGCCCACACGGCTGCCCCTCTCGTTTGGTGACTGATAGGGGCACACAATTTGCCTCATGATTTTGGCAGGCTTTTTTGAAGCTCATTGGCACCAAACAGGCATTGTCAACCTCTTGGCATCCCCAGACTGATGGATCTACTGAGGTCCTTAATGCCACCCTGGAACAATTTCTCCGATCTTACATCAATTATCACCAGGATGACTGGGTTGATTTGCTCCCTTTCGCTGAGGTCACTTACAATAATGCGGTGCACCAAAGCACTGGTCAGACCCCCTTTCGGGTTGTTTCGGGTTGGGATTTTGTTCTCATCCCTGAGTTTCCCCAACCTCCTGCCCCGGCTGTGGCAGCCTGTGATTGGGGTTCTAAGCTCGCTGATTCCTGGCCCATCATTAAGACCGCTCTCAAGGAAGCTCAGGCTTCCTATAAGCTCCATGCTGACAGGCCCCGGCACCAGCAGCCGTCTTTTCGCATTGGGGACTTAGTCTATCTCTCTACCAGATTTATCAAGTCTCCTCAGCCCTCCAAGAAGCTGGCCCCTAAGTTTATTGGCCCCTTTCCTGTTACTGCTATTGTGAATCCTGTCACTGTCCATTTGGATCTGCCTCATAATTTGAAGCGTTTGCACCCTGTTTTTCATGGCAGCTTGCTCAAGCCTGCCCATGACTCCTCTCATTGGCATCCACGGCCTCCTCCCCCTCCGCCTGTCATGATTGATGGACAGCAGCACTTCGAGGTCAAGGAGGTTCTCGACTCTCGCAGGCTTTGGGGGTCTCTTCAATATTTAGTTCACTGGAAGCATTTTCCCCATCCTGAATGGGTCGCTGCGCGCGATGTCCTGGCACCTGATTTGGTCCGCGATTTTCATGTTGCCTATCCTTCCAAGCCTTCTGCATAATTTTTGTCGGGGGGGTGGTATGTCATGGTCACCGTTGTGATGTTCGCTACATTGTAACAGTTCGCATGCCGGAGTGTTGATGCATGTTCCTGGCTGGGAGGGTGCTGCTGATAAACCTTGTATGGGGAGATGTGTGGGGCTGTGCCAGGAAGGAATGTGTTTGGGTTATCTCTTAAATGTCAAGGTCTTTTTGCCCGTTGATCAGCAGAGCTCGTTAGGAGCACCTGGGAATGTGGGATTGTACTGTATGCAAGGGGGGGGGTCGTTGTTGGAAACAGCTATTTAGTTTGAGTTTAGGTGTGCTTTTCTCATTCTCAGCTTTCTCTCTGTTTGCACTCTATTTTAAATAAAACCAGACCTTAAACTTTGATTTTGAGTCTGAGCATTTTATTTGAGTAAGGCAATCGTTACAATGACTCAGAAGGAGCTTGAGGCATTATGGGACTTTATTGACAAAAATCTGTCAAGGGGATTTATTGAACCTGCTAATTCCCCAGTTAGGGCCCCTGTGCTATTACGGGAAAAGAAAGATGGCACACTTCGACTCAATACAGACTATCGAGGGTTAAATGCCATCTCAATTCTCAACAAGTACCCTCTTCCGCTCATGAAGGACATGTTAGCTCACTTGTCTAAGGGCAAGATTTTCTCCAAACTCAATCTTCGCGAAGCCTATTTCCGCATCCGCATACGAGCTGGGGATGAGTGGAAAACTGCTTTTAATTGCCCACTAGGATCGTTTCAGTACAAAGTCCTCCCTTTTGGGTTGGCAGGGGCACCTGGAGTCTTCATGCAATTGATTAATGAAGTATTGCATGATCATTTGTTTAAAGGGGTCCTGGTTTATTTAGATGATGTTCTCATTTACACTGAAACCGAGGAGGAACATGAACGCCTCCTCAAACAGGTGTTACGCAAGCTTAGAGATGCCAAACTCTATGCCAAACTTTCCAACTGTGAATTTCACAAGACCCAACTTGACTATCTGGGCTATCGGGTGTCTGACAAGGGCATTGAGATGGACCCTGCAAAAATTCAGGTGATTCTAAGTTGGGAACGTCCCCGCACCCGGAGGCAATTGCAAAGTTTCCTAGGGTTCAGTAATTATTATCACCAATTTATCCAGGGGTTCGCTGAGATTGCCTTGCCCCTCACTGATTTACTCCGTACCAAGGGCTTGGGGGAGACACGCAAGGTAAAACACCCTGGAGCTATCCTGAATTGGATGCCTGAATGCCAGGCAGCGTTTGAAAAACTGAAATCCCTTTTCACTGCTGAGCCTATTCTACAGCACCCCGATCCTGAACGCCCCTTTGTGGTCCAAGTTGATGCCTCTAACTCCTCAGCTGGGGCTACTTTGTTACAGAGGGATTCTGAAAATCATTTAAAACCTTGCGCTTACCTGTCCAGGAAATTTTCTGAAACCAAACGCCATTGGCATGTTTGGGAAAAGGAGGCATTTGCTATAAAAGCCGCTTTAGAAACCTGGCGTCACCTCCTTGAAGGCTCTAAATGCCCTTTTGAGGTTGGGACTGATCACAGGAACTTGGAAGCCCTCCACACCCCCTGGCGTCTCAGTCCTAAACAAATTCGCTGGGCTCAGTTTTTCAGTCATTTCAATTTCCAGTTAAAATTTATCCCGGGAAAGAAAAACTTTCTGGCAGATGCTTTGTCGCGTTTACCTCAGGACTTTGACCAGGGGGCAGATGTGGTTGGGACTGTTCTCACTGAGCCACAACTGGGCTTGGTTGCTGTCACTAGGAGCCAGACCCATGCATGGGCAACCCCGCCCCCAGCTCAGTCTGAAAAGGAGAAAGTGCAAGTGCCTTCTCAGTTACAGAGGGACTTTATCCAGGCACTGAAATCTGACACTTGGTTGCTAGCTAATAGAGACAATGTTTCTTTTGAAAATGGTCTGGCATGGGTGGAACACTGCCTTTATGTGCCTGAAACTTTAAGAGCTGATGTTTTGCAGCATTCCCATGATGATAAACTTGCTGGACACTTTGGTTTTGTCAAAACCTTACATTTGGTTCGCCACCAATTTTGGTGGCCAACATTGAGACGTGACATAAAAGATTATGTTGCTTCCTGTCCTGTTTGCGCCATGTCAAAATGGAAAGGGGGGAAACCACAGGGGCTTTTACAGCCAGTGGCCAGTCCTACCCGTCCTTGGGATGAGATTTCTATGGATTTTATTGTGGATCTTCCTCCCAGTCAGAAGAAAACTGTTATTTGGGTTGTAAAAGATTTTTTTTCCAAGCAAGCACATTTCATTCCCTGTGCCTCCATCCCGTCAGCCCCACAATTGGCGTGCCTATTTCTCCTCCATATCTACCACCTCCACGGTAGCCCCTCCCGTTTGGCCAGCAACCACGGGACACAGTTTACTTCCCAGTTTTGGAAATCATTTTTAAAATTGATTGGCACCAAACAAGCGCTGTCCACTTCTTCCCATCCTGAGACTGACAGTTCTACTGAGATTTTGAACTCCACTCTTGAACAGTTTCTTAGAGCCTACATTAACTACCATCAGGATGATTGGGTGGAGTTATTACCTTTTGCTGAAGTGGCTTACAACAATGCTGTCCATCAAAGTACCGGGCAAACCCCTTTTTGTGTGGTTTCTGGTCACGACTTTGTTCCCATCCCTGAACTGCCACAGCCCCCTTCCCAAACATGTTCTGCCTCTGACTGGGCTGTTAAGCTGTCTGATTCTTGGCTGGGGATTCAACAAGCTTTGGCTGATGCCCAAGCTGCTTACAAGTTCCAAGCCGATAAGCATCATTCCTTGCAGCACGACTTCAAGGTTGGGGATCAGGTGTATATATCTACTAAATTTATCAAGTCACCACAACCCTCTAAAAAACTTGCTCCCAAGTTCATTGGTCCTTTCCCTATTGTTGATCTTATCAATCCAGTTACTGTTAAATTGGACCTGCCTCACAATTTGAAACGCTTGCACCCTGTTTTCCATTGCAGCTTTCTTAAGCCTATGCACCACTCCTCACGCTGGCATCCTCAACCTCCTCCTCCTGCTCCGATCATGATTGACGGCCAACAACACTTTGAAGTCAAGGATATCATTGATTCTCGCAAGCTTCGGGGCACCCTCCAGTATCTGGTACGATGGAAACACTTTCCTCATCCTGAATGGGTGTCTGTCTGCCATGTTAATGCTCTTGATTTAGTTCGCCGTTTCCACCTTGCTTACCCTTTGAAGCCTGCTGCTTAGTGTTTTCTTTCTTTTGGGGGGGCAGTATGTCATGTTCACTGATTCAATGTAGTTTATACATCATAACGTTTCACATGCCATGGTGCTGATGTGCGTTTCTGTTTGGGAAGGAGCTGCTATGAGACCTTGTACCAAGCTCTGTATCTGAATTCATTACAATGGAATGTGTTTGGGTTATGTTCTCTGCTCAAGGACTTTTCCCGCAGACCATCAGAAACCATTAGGAGCACCTGGGATTGTGGACTTGAGAAGATTCTACGGGGGGAGGGATTTCACTTGCACCGAGGGTTTTTAGTTTGAATTTGCCCACACTTTCATCATTCTCAGCTTTCTTTGTGATCCTGCATACTATTCTTTAATAAATCAGATATCTTTGAATTCCTGCTCATGAGTCTGATAGTGTTTTAGAATAGGCAACCATTACACAAGGCCATTCTCTGTGACTCTACATTTTCTCTCTCTACCAACAAGTCAGGACCAGGAAGATAGGAAAAATACCCTGGAAGAAGATAATGACAAACCACTCCTGTTACCAAGAAAACTGTATGGATGTGTCTATGTAGTCAGCAGGAGTCCTTAGGCTCTCTCAGTTAGAATGCACATCTTCTCCATATATTTTGGGAGAAAGAAACGTTCACTTATGAGGGAGAGGAAGTCATTTTGCCCCAAATCAGAATCGAACTACATCAATAGAACAAAAGATGTGCACTGGGTGTCTCTCAAAAGAATATGTAGGCTAATCTCTTACTGCTTCTGGAGTCTGCTATCAGATTCACTAAAAGACAATGCACCAATACAATACTGCAAGACCAGCTGTTGTGTTTCAATTTCTAACATAGTTTGGTAGCTCCCTAATCATAATACCTTTGGTCAAACAATGAAATGTCATCCTATGATGGGTCCTGGCTCAAACCACACTTGCTCCAGAAGTGTTTGACTTCCTCTCCTGGTTGAAGATGATAAAATCCAGAGGGTGCTAGGTTGGGAAAAGTTGCTGTAAGGTAACATATGTTTATAAGATGATCACAGCATGTCCTCTAAGCCATGTTAGTGGTTGTTGGAACAAAGACCTGTCTCATATTGTAAGACAACAGCAAGAAAAAGAAAGAGAGAAACTTTGCAGAAAGGAACAAGTGGCTTGAAGATGTGCAAGGCAGCACTATCAATGTGCTGCTAGTTCAACAATCCTGACATTAGTTTGCGTGGCGTACAACCAGCTGTGATGCTGTCCTTTTTAGGGCTGGTTATTGAATCCCTGCTGCTCAGTGAACTGCATCTGTTGTCTTGCTTGCTCAATGCATGAGGCTAGTACAGAATGCCAGAGGTACAGAATAAAGCTGGCAGAGAACTGAAGATCTGAACTGCCGAGTTCTTTTCTTTCTCAACTTTATTTTCTATTCAGTGAATAATAATAATAATAATAATAATAATAATAATAATAATAATAATAATAATTTCTTTCCCTCCTACAATGTGCATAACACCCACCCACTCTCATTTGGAGTTTAAAATTTTCTAAACATTCCTCATACAACTGCATGCAATTTTGAACCTATGTGGAAGAGCTCCTGTTGATGTTGTCATGCAGCACAGGAGAAAGGAACACCTGCAGGCCTGACCTGCTATTGGCCTGTGGAATTCTTCAAACCATATTTTCTGAATGAAAGCCAATATTATCACTTTAACCTCATTTGTGGCCCAGTCTGGATCTACTCAGAAAGACATCTCAGAGTAAGCATTTATACAGGATTACAGCCCCAGTAGGATTGACTGGAGACTAGAGCCTATACAGAGGTATGAAATGCAACAGAGCCATGAATGTCTGAAGATCAATTGATTTTATTTATTTATTTATCTAATTTATCCCTGCCCATCTCCTCCTGTCAGAGGACTCTGGGCGGTTTACAACAATCGATTAAAACCATCACAATAATACAAAAAGTAAAATACAGTAAAAAATAATATAAATAAAAATAAAAAATCCAAGTGGTGAAGCATCTAAAACAGTCCAAGTGTGGGAGGAGTGGTCTATAACAACCATCCCCATGTAGCTCTATTCCCCTCTCCACCCCAAGTGAGGTGGCAGAGCCAGGTCTTCAGACTCCGCTGAAAGGCCAGGAGCGATGGGGCCAATCTCACCTCCGGGGGCAGCATGTTCCACAGGGCGGGAGCTACTGCAGAGAAGGCCTGCTTCCCGGACCCCGCCAGATGAAATTCTTTTACAGACGGGGTCCGTAGCATGCCCTCTCTGCACGATCGGGTGGGACGGGTTGATGTAATGGGGAAGAGGCGGTCCCTCAGGTAACCTGGCCCCATGCCATGTAGGGCTTTGAAGGTGATGACCAACACCTTGAATTGGACCCAGAAGCAAACTGGTACCCAATGCAGCTCACGCAGCAGTGGTGTTACATGTGCCCTTCTGGAGGCACCAAAACAGCTTGCGCAGCTGCATTCTGGACCAGCTGAAGCTTCCGGATACTTTTCAAGGGTAGCCCCATGTAGACAGCATTGCAATAGTCTATCTGAGAGATAACAAGGGCATGAGTGACTGTTCGAAGGGCCTCCTGGTCCAGGGAGGGGTGTAACTGGTGCACAGCATGTAGCTGCACAAAGGCTCTCCTGGCCACAGCTGCCACCTGCTCTTCGAGCAGGAGCCGTGAGTCCAGGAGGACCCCCAAGTTATGCACTGGGTCTGTCTGGGGCAGTGCAACCCCATTCAGAACCAGAGATGTTAATGTCCCGGATACAGAAGAACCATTAACCCACAGCCACTCGGTCTTACCAGGGTTCAATTGAAGCCTGTTGTTCCCCATCCAGGCCCCCACAGCCCCCAGACACTCGGAGAGGGTGGTCACGGCATCACTTACTTCACCCGGGATGGAGATATACAATTGAGTATCATCAGCATACTGATGATACCTCATCCCATGGTGACGGATGATCTCACCCAGCGGTTTCAAGTAGATGTTAAAAAGGAGAGGGGAGAGTACTGATCCCTGTGGCACCCCACAAAGAAGGGGCTGCGAGGCCGATCTCTCCTCCCCTATCAACACCGACTGGGATCAGCCCTGGAGGAAGGAGGTGAACCAGCATAAGACTATGCCGCCCACCCCCAACTCCCTGAGCTGCCCCAAAAGGATACCACGGTCGATGGTATCGAAGGCCACTGAGAGATCAAGGAGAGCAAGGATGGATGCACTGCCTCCATCCCGCTCCCACCAGAGATCATCCATAAGTGCAACCAATGCCGTTTTGTCCCATAACCGGGCCTGAAACCTGACTGAAAGGGGTCTAGATAGGGGAGGTGGGAGACTGGACAAAAATTGTCCAGAACAGTAGGGTCCAGCAATGGCTTCTTGAGGAGGGGGTGTACCAACGCCTCTTTAAAGGCCGCCAGAAACACCCCCTCTCCCAAGGATGTATGAACCATCGCATGGACCCAACCACATGTGACCTCCCGGCCTGCTTTTACTAGCCAGGAGGGACACGGGTCTAGATGGCATGTGGTGGCATTTACTGTCCATAGGATCCTGTCCACTTCCTCAGGTCCAACAGGATCAAACTGCTCCCAGATAACTGGGTAAGCCTGTTCCCCTGGTATCTCTCCAGACTACACCTCATGCCTGGAGTCCAACTTGGAGCGGATCCGAGCGATTTTGTCCTGCAGATGCTCAGCAAATTCCTCTGCATGGCCCTTTCTTCATAACTCCACCCCATGGGGTGGAGTTATGAAGATTTCCTTTCTTCATAACTCCACGCCATCCCACCCTCCACCCCATCCCACCCTCCATCCACAGGTAGACAGAGAGGATCCCAGCAACATAACTAGCATTATTTTCATGCACAGTTCCTTGAGCTGCCATTGTGAGGAGAACAGAAAGTTAGCAGAAAGCTTTAGCAATCACCTCCATGTCTACCAAAGGCTTGTGTGGCTGTGTTGAAAGCTGCCCCTCCCTGTATCTGCATGCATGTGGATGCCCAGCCTCTTCACTGTGCTGGCAGTCAAACAGAGGGATGGTCTGTACATGCCAATGCCAACACAAACCAGGGGGCATCTGTTGAGCCCTTGCAAAGGATGAAGCTGCTTTATAGCACACTGAAGAAGGGTGTCTCATCTGCCTGTGCATCTAAATCAGTGCTTCTCAATCCTGGCACCTTCTGGGAGTTGATGTCCACCCATCTTAAAGTTGCTAAGATTGAGAAGCACTGATCTAAATGAAACAGGAATGCCTAACTGTTTTCAGGTTGAGAGCCACATATTCTTCACTTTTGAGGAGCTTGCTTGGGAGCAGGGAGTAGGTGGGATCAGGACAAAGCCTACAATAGATCTAATGTAATTGAAATAGACATTTAATTAAAATTTAATTTAGTACACAATTATGATTCTTTCATAAACATCTACCACCTCCAACTGGTTAAAATTTGCAATTCAACATTAACTTTGGAGAGACTCTGAGGTTTCACCCAAGACTTGAGATTCATTCCTGGGAACTCAGGTAGTTGTGCAGTACTGTTGCTCAATGCAAAACTGTTTGTCATAAAAGTTGCTGGTCTTTTACTAAATGGCTCAATATTCCCGGAGTAACACTTTTGCACAGAGAAAATGAACTTCCCTTACACGTTCTATGCTAAAAAAAGAGAAAGAAACAATTTGGTGTCTGTGCTTATTGGGAAAGAAGAATGTGACAAAAGCAGAAACAATTGAGATATCAGAAAGCGATTGTGGCTAAGTGAAGCACTAATTTTCAAGGGAAAAAGAGGGTAATTGAAGAGCTATGCCTACCTGTAGCTATGCAATATGTTTAACCATGTTGGAAAAGTAATTCTCATTTGTGATGTTGCAATGGGCTTTTGCAAATTTGAATTCTGTGGGAAATAATGTAATTCTATCAAGGGACTTTACAATCTAATTCTCTCTTTTTAATTAATAGATTGGTTGAAAAGAGAGCACTGAGTTCTCATTTCTCCCCAGCTCCCCAGCTTCATTTTAATATAGATTTATTTATAGCATAAGTTGCAGGGTTATTCAGTGATGGGCCGGTGTGACATTTTATGTTTGAAAAAAGTAAGATAATTTGTATTGTGAGAACAAGAAACCACTTTTTCCTTTGTACAGCTATGTTAAATGCAAAGAATATTAATGCTGAACAAAAACATTCTTTCTGGGGTGGAGGGGTTGTTCTACTCTTCTCATTCAAGTTAGGAGAAAAGAATTTGGTTGTTTTTTTTTCTCGGAGAAATCTTCAGAGGTAAGTTGTACAGTTTGGCCACTTAATGTACTGGCTGAGAAATGAGTATGAGTGCTTGATCTTGTCTTCCTGTCTTCTTGACGTTCAATTAAAACACAAAGCAACACATAATGAGCAGACCCTCCTCTGATGAAGCTCTATGAAGCCAGAGAACCTCCAATGTGATGGAGAGAAGTGCAACAGAAAACCATATCAATGCCCTTTCCCACTCTGCAACAATAAAGAGCAGGGCTAGACCTATAGTTAAGAAGAATGGGGCAATGGCTTCAGGCAATGCATTAGAAAGGGTGGCAGTTTGGAGCCAAATTGTGACCTCCTCAGTTTCTGACCTTGCCTGAAGATGCTGCTGGTTTGCTCCATTCTTGCCCTTCTACTATCTTCTGCTGCCTGCCACTGGCTAACAAAGGGGGGTTGGAGTTCCAGAGTACCTGGCTACCCCAATATCACAATAAGACACTAAGCACTACACCTCACTTGGTGGGAAACAGTTCCTTCAAGTGAGGTGATATATAGTTCACCATCACTGTGGACTGGCAGTATGTCACTCTGAGGAACTTCTCTGAGTGAAGCATTGTAACCAGCAGCTTTTCTGTAAGAACTCCCCTGCTACAGTTCTTTGGAGCACATCCCTCTTCTGAAGATGAAGGATCAGCAGTATGGCAGGGGTCTTAGCATGTAGCTATGAGTGGTGACCACAGCCCTCTCACATCGAGTGAGAAATGGCTCCTGAGTCGCTCCAATAAAGTAAGCTCCAAAGCCCCATAAACTCTCAGGCATTGTGCAAAATTAGATTTTAAGACCCCGAAGCCTCTTTCAGAAGGGAAGACACCTTTCGAGAACTGGAAGCCTTCCAAGGATACGTTTGTCTCAGGAGATGTCAAAATGGTGCTAAGAGCTTTCCCCAATGTAGAGTGCTCCAGACGTGAATGGGACTATAAATCCTATAATTCCCAGCCATAGCTAGCAGAAATTCTAGAACCCACATTGCCAACTCATCTTTAGGGGTCTTGAGGAATATTAGTTTAGGAAGGAATCACAGAAAAAATCTACCAGCCCAAACCAGCTTAAAAGGTAGTCCATCAAGAATCTGCTTCCTACCTTGAGTGCTAAGTGAACTGCTCAGGATTTTACATATCTGTAAGAAATATATATATTTTTAATATTAATATACCACTATTAACAAGTTCACTAGATTTAATTCTGGCTTTCTGGAGCAGCCTGGCTTAGCTGAGCATACAGCATACACAAGAAATGAAAAACACAAAAGCCTGATACTTATTTAAGTTCTATTGATGTCAGTGAGTCTATTCCTACTAGGGCTAATTTGAGATTTAACTCAGACTCCTGAAAACTAATTTGCAAAATTCCAAAATTAATCAAGGCCTTCTAAAATGGACAGTTATGTCAAGCTACGCCATGTAAGTTGGATTGAACATTTCTCTATTCATCTTTTAAATTCTATTTTATGTCAAGCTAATTGCTTAACAATTCAAAATGGATGGAGATGCTAACGGATGGAAAAGGAAAAGAGCAGAAATCTATTAGTCCCATACTTGATAGATAAGGAAGGATGGAAATGCACCAACTTCCTTGAATTATTTTGCTTTGGGAAATGCAAAGAAATACAATCTACAAATATATCAACTACTCAACTGTTGAATAAGTGGCAGGGGTATATGTGATTTGTTTCAAAGCTGGTTTGATTAAATTACCCCATAAAACAGATCTGTGCCCCAGATTGCAATCACGTGACAGAGACGCTATGAAGGCCAGAACTCCAGGGACCAGTCGTAAATCCCCCTTGTTCAGTGCCGTCATAACTTTGAATGGTCACAACAAGATCTTTTTACTCACTGTATTAGAACAGTCACTTCTGTAGCCCTGCAGAGGACCTCTGTACAGAAGCCATTTGCCTTAAAGCAAAGCTGCCAGTTGGGGTAGATTGGCCCTTCCTTGTGCTTTGCAAGGCAACATTTTTCGCCAGATCACTTCAAAGAGAGTGGTAGATCATGTTACATCCATCATTCAAAGTTAGGTGCCAAGATGGCTCATGTCTGTTGGATACATCATCCCTTTCTTCCTATTGTTACTTTAATGGTATAGATTAGAGGAGAGATCACTCAGTGTCCTGCTTTTCATCTCTATTATGCTACTGTAACATACATAGAAGAGTTAAAGCTGGAATAACCAAAACCTTGGAGACTGTCCATGCTAATTATCCCCAGTATTGTTTCTAGTAGCTCTGAAAAGTTCTGGGCATTTCAATATAGAGATGTAGTTATATTAATAATGTAGAGTTGTCTTTTGTTGATGTCTGTCATCTGTCTGTCCCTCTCCCTGGTTTTGCCCAACTTTTATCTCAATTTGCCAGTTAACTTTTTTATATTTGCTGATGTTTAATAAATAAACAACAAGCTTTTTTTTTTTTTGCTAGCTCCACTGAGTGGTGTGCATGCTTGCTCTGATCTGGATATAAGTATTAACTGGGAGTGTGCAGTAATTTACAAACAGTGCTCATTCTGCACAGCTCTTGTGGCTTCCCATGAAAGAGTTATTATTTATCATCTCCAAATGACAGCAAATAAATTCAGAGTGTCACTTTAGCAAAAGTTAAGGTACAATAAAAATTAAAGATCTGGCCAAGTTAAAGCTAATTGAGAATCAGGTTTTGATGATCAGTACAGAATTAAAGTTGGAACATTTGTCATTTACTAGCAAAAACTCTTGTCCCTTTAAACTAGTTTAAAAAAAAATCACACTACTTAATATCACCTAGTGAATGTTTAAGTAAAAGGTTCTGGGCACATCTGGATGGACAAGTTGCAGATTAATATTCAGCTTCTAGATGGTTATTGGAATGGAACCTCTGAGGAATCCTAAGGTGGCAATTTTAGTGCAATGGAACTGGATGGAACTAGAATCCTGCGGAGGCCTTAGAAGCTTCTGTTTAAAAGAGCTTGATCCACAGGCTAAGTTTAGTAAGAATTGGATCTGGTCCTCATAGTAAGCATGGATGCACTTGAGTCATTTCTAATCTCTGCCTTGTGGACCACAAAGACTGGCTGTTCTGTATCTCAGCTCTATCAAGGCTTCACATTAAACTCCTGCTCATTGTAACCTTGAGCAGAATTTCCGAGTACCTCCATTTCTGGGTTGTTTACTCTTTCATAGGCTTTCTCTAAATCACAAAGAAATAAAATATTTCAACACTGAACAAATTCATAACAATGTACCAATAATGCATATATAGGCAATGTGAGACTTCAGATAGGTTATTCAATTCAACAACACTTTGACCAAATCTCCCCAATGAAGCAGATTTGCGAACTGAAATGAGGAACTGCAACTATTATTGTTAATTATTATTATTATTATTTGCTACCTGTTATGCATTTATTATTTATATTATATTATTTATATAATAATTATATTACTGATCTGGTACAAATTGAAAGAAAGCTCCAGTAGTTACAAAAATTCCATGCAATATTTCACAGTTTAACAACCAACACAGTAAAACCAATATTACCACTGAACAAATCAAATACAACATCTACACATATTTCAATGAATGCTGTAGTACTGCAGGGTACATCCATAATTAAAATACAACAAATAATAATCTGAAAACTGCCAATCATAATGAGACCAGGATAAAATAACCAGGCCATGAACTAATCCGTTAGTCCAATCAAAAGACTTCTAACCCAATTTTTAATAGCCATCAGACTTCCACAGAGGTAAAGGGAACGAGGGAACTGATTTCAGAGCTGCAGGATTTGGAGGCTGGAGACCATAACCCTGATATTAATCTATTATCTCTATCTCTATCATCTATCATTTATCTATCATACTTTCACCCTACCACAATCAAAATTACTCTTGGCCGCTGACGGTGTGTGTGTGTGTGTGTGTATGTGTGTGTGTGTGTGTGTGTATGTATATGTATATGTGTATATATATATATATATATATATATATATATATATATATATATATATATAATTAATATTTATATTATTTATAAAAAGTCATTTGGGAGCTAGGTGGCTCTGGACAAATCTTCTTTAAAACTGAATCTCAAGGCAACTCATACAGAACCTGGTTGCCTTTGTTGTTTATTCGTTCAGTCGCTTCCGACTCTTCGTGACTTCATGGACCAGCCCACGCCAGAGCTTCCTGTCGGTCGTCAACACCCCCAGCTCTCCCAGGGACAAGTTCATCACCTCTAGAATATCATCCATCCACCTTGCCCTTGGTCGGCCACTCTTCCTTTTGCCCTCCACTCTCCCTAGCATCAGCATCTTCTCCAGGCTGTCCTGTCTTCTCATTATGTGGCCAAAGTATTTCAGTTTGGCCTTTAATATCATTCCCTCAAGTGAGCAGTCTGGCTTAATTTCCTGGAGGATGGACTGGTTTGATCTTCTTGCAGTCCAAGGCACTCTCAGAATTTTCCTCCAACACCACAGTTCAAAAGCATCGATCTTCCTTCTCTCAGCCTTCCTTATGGTCCAGCTCTCGCAGCCATATGTTACTACGGGAAACACCATTGCTTTAACTACGCGGACCTTTGTTGTCAGTGTGATGTCTCTGCTCTTAACTATTTTATCAAGATTGGTCATTGCTCTTCTCCCAAGGATTAAGCGTCTTCTGATTTCCTGACTGCAGTCAGCATCTGCAGTAATCTTCGCACCTAGAAATACAAAGTCTTTCACTGCTTCTACATTTTCTCCCTCTATTTGCCAGTTATCAATCAAGCTGGTTGCCATAATCTTGGTTTTTTTGAGGTTTAGCTGCAAGCTAGCTTTTGCACTTTCTTCTTTCACCTTCATCATAAGGCTCCTCAGTTCCTCTTCACTTTCAGCCATCAAAGTGGTATCATCTGCATATCTGAGATTGTTAATGTTTCTTCCAGCAATGTTAACTCCAGCCTTGGATTCCTCAAGCCCAGCATGTCGCATGATGTGTTCTGCGTACAAGTTGAATAGGTAGGGTGAGAGTATACAGCCCTGCCGTACTCCTTTCCCAATCTTAAACCAGTCCGTTGTTCCGTGGTCTGTTCTTACTGTTGCTACTTGGTCGTTATACAGATTCTTCAGGAGGCAGACAAGATGACTCGGTATCCCCATACCACTAAGAACTTGCCACAATTTGTTATGGTCCACACAGTCAAGGGCTTTAGAATAGTCAATAAAACAGAAATAGATCTTTTTCTGAAACACCCTGGCTTTTTCCATTATCCAGCGGATATTGGCAATTTGGTCTCTAGTTCCTCTGCCTTTTCTAAACCCAGCTTGTACATCTGGCAATTCTCGCTCCATGAATTGCTGAAGTCTACCTTGCAGAATCTTGAGCATTACCTTACTGGCATGTGAAATGAGTGCCACTGTTCGATAGTTTGAACATTCTTTAGTGTTTCCCTTTTTTGGTATGGGGATATAAGTTGATTTTTTCCAATCTGATGGCCATTCTTGTGTTTTCCAAATTTGCTGGCATATAGCATGCATTACCTTGACAGCATCATCTCACAAGATTTTGAACAGTTCAGCTGGGATGCCGTCGTCTCCTGCTGCCTTGCTATTAGCAATGCTTCTTACGGCCCATCCAACTTCACTCTTCAGGATGTCTGGCTCTAGCTCACTGACCACACCATCAAAGCTATCCCCGATATTGTTATCCTTCCTATACAGGTCTTCTGTATATTCTTGCCACCTTTTCTTGATCTCTTCTTCTTCTGTTAGGTCCTTGCCATCTTTGTTTTTGATCATACCCATTATGGCCTGGAATTTACCTCCGATGTTTCTAATTTTCCGGAAGAGGTCTCTTGTCCTTCCTATTCTATTGTCTTCTTCCACTTCCGTGCATTGCTTCTTTAAAAATAATTCCTTATCTCTTCTGGCTAACCTCTGGAATTTTGCATTGAATTGGGCATATCTCCCCCTATCACTGTTGCCTTTTGCTTTCCTTCTTTCTTGGGCTACTTCTAGTGTCTCAGCAGACAGCCATTTTGCCTTCTTGGTTTTCTCTTTCTTTGGGGTGTATTTTGTTGCCGCCTCCTGAACAATGTTGTGGACTTCTGTCCAGATTTCTTCCGGGACCCTATCTACTAAGTCCAGTCCCTTAAATCTATTCTTCACCTCCACTGCATATTCCTTAGGAATATTAGTGAGCTCATATCTAGCTTATCTGTGGGTCTTCCCTAATCTCTTTAGTCTGATCCTAAATTGTGCAAGAAGAAGTTCATGATCGGAACTACAGTCAGCTCCAGGTCTTGTTTTTACCGACTGCATAGATGTCCGCCACCTTTGGCTGCAAAGGATGTAGTCAATCTGATTTCAGTGTTGTCCATTTGGTGAAGTCCATGTATAAAGCCGTCTCTTAGGTTGCTGGAAGAGGGTGTTTGTTATGCACATTGAGTTGTCTTGGCAAAATTCTATCAGCCTGTGTCCTGCTTCGTTTTGTTCTCCCAGGCCATGCTTCCTGTAATTCCAGGTGTCATTTGACTGCCCACCTTAGCATTCCAGTCTCCCATGATGAAAATAACATCTTTTAGGCGTGTCGTCCAGTAGGTGCTGCAGATCCTCATAGAACTGCTCTACTTCAGCTTCTTCAGCATCTGTGGTTGGGGCGTATATTTGGATCACTGTGATGTTAGACAGCTTGCCCTGAATTCGAATTGAGATCATTCTATCATTTTTTGGATTGTATCCAATCACTGCTTTAGCCACTTTACTATTAATTATGAAGGCTACTCCATTTCTTCTGTGGTCCTCTTGTCCACAGTAGTAGATCTGGTGGTCATTTGATGTGAAGTGGACCATTCCAGTCCATTTCAGTTCACTGACGCCCAAAATGTCTATCTTTAATCTTGACATCTCACCAATAACCACATCCAATTTGCCTTGGCTCATAGATCTGACATTGCAGGTTCCAATGGTGTGTTGATCCTTAGAACATCGGATTCGCCGTTCACCACCAGCACCGTTGGCCGCTAGCCGTCCTTTTAGCTTTGAGCTATCTGCGTCATCACGTCTGGGGCTAGTTGAACTCATCCTCTGTTCCTCCCCAGTAGCATTTTGACCATCTTCCGACCTGGGGGTCTCATCTTCCGATGGTATACCGACATATCTCTGGTTGTACTGAATCATTTAGTTTTCACGGCAAGAATACCGGGGTGGGTTGCCATTACCTTCCCCAGGGATCGTGTTTAGTCTGACCTCTCTGTCATGACCTTCCCATCTTGGGTGTCCCTTCACGGTTTAGCTCATGGCATCATTGAGGTGCTCAAGCTCCAGCACCACGACAAGGTAACGATCGTTTGCTGAAGCTGGTTGCCTTACACCCTTGATTTCCTCCTACTTATTCAGATTATCAATAAACTCTCTTATGAGTGTCCCAGCCATTACTGAAATGCAGTGAGACCAGGAAGAGGACTTTTTCAGTGTCTGCACTGAGCTTTAGAACTTCCTACAAGGAAAATCCTCTAGGCTAGCTTACTAATGAGCTAGAAACTTTCCATTTAGTAAGGCTTTTGCATAAGTGTCTTAACTCTGATGAAAGCTGTTTTAACTATTTGATTGGATGCCTTTTTGATTACTGTTTTAATCCCTGATGTTTTCAAATCATTGAACTTGTTATTATTGTTCTCTTTTATTGTAGGCCTTAACTGAATGTTTGTAAGCTTCCTTGAAGTCTTTCAGAGAGAAGTTAGCATCCAACATTTTAAATAGTTGGATCCAAATTTAGATTGGGTTCACAAATTACTATGTGATGCTTAATCATTTTTATTGAATAAACCATGATTGGCTGAGTTTATAAACATGCTAAGTCAAAAACAAGCAAACTATGTTATAGTTTATCTATGTACTATGTGGATCCATTTTCAGGCAATGAAATCATTCAGACAGCATGAGAAAACCAAAATATAAACCTAGGCCCCAAAACTTCCCTTTTGTGGCCTTTGCAAATCCCTTTATCATTTAGTGGTGCTATTGCTGGAACTAAGCAGGGTGATTTCTCACCATGTTGAGGTGAAAAACCCACAGAAATTATGGTGTGACCAATTATTTGGTTTTACAAAGAATAGCTTGAAACAGCTTCCTTCTTAAAACAGAGAAATGTAACATTTCGACACCATCTTTCCTCTAAGGAAGTCAAGATGATTTACATAAGATCGATCCTCACTTTACATGCATAGTAATTACCTGTAAGATGGACTTGGCAATGTGACAGTGATGGCCCAAAGACACCCTATGAACTCTGGTCTTGAATGGAGATTTGAGCATTAAATCTCTCCAGCCCCAATCCAGCATTCTGATCTGACCACAATGCAGCATCAGCCCTGATGTGACTAGGCCCATTTGTATCATTTTCCCTGCTACAGAAACACTACTTGCCCTGATGGAAATGAGCACATTGCTTGCTAGCCTGTGATTTCACTTCTGCCCTGCTGCAAGAGGAACATTGTTCTCACAACCAAGCATCATAGATGAACAAAGGGAAAAACATGGTTTTCCCTAAATGGCAACCTAAATGTGCAGTCTTTAGATCCCATACATCAGTAGAGAACTTTGAAAACTAATCCATGGAATTACACCTTTGATAACAACTTAGTAGAAACTCTGTTCTCTACCTGGGGAAAAAAAAGATGGTTTAGAGAAGCTAAGGACACTTACTGAAGAATGGAGACCATCAGGTAATTCACAAGCTCTTAATTTTATAGGTTCTGCTCTGTGATCTTAAGTTCCTTGTCTCAGGTAGCTTCATATCTTAGCAGCATTTATTAACTGATAATGTATTTGCTAAGGACAGTTTCTTGCCTTATTTTCTTTTCCTGAAAGGGGAGGGAGAAGAAAAAGAAAGAAAGGGGCACAAGGGGAGGAAGCTAAGATGAGTCAAACACATTTATATTCCATTTGAAATCCATGATTAAAAAGCTTAAAAATTCAAATCAACGTAAAAAACTGTTTTATTCTAATACTCTGGAAGGTTTCAGTGAACTCCATTATTTTCACTCACTATTTGCTTGAATAATTTAGGCAAGAAAGCTAAATTATACATAAAGTGTACAGTTAGAAGAAAAAGTTCATGCATAGCCCAGGGCTATAGCCATCCCCTAATGATGTCTGTATTCAGTGGAAAAGAACTCGTTAGACTGAGAGTAATTTTCTGAGGGTTTAAATTTTTCTCTCTTAAAGCAATAATGTTCCTAGGTTACAAATTGTACAAATAATACTATGCTGCAAGTAAATAAATAAATAAATCTCAAAGAAAAGGGATGGTGAGAAGAAAAAGAAGACGCAGAAAGATTTTACTGGCACTCCATTCACATTAAATGCAACTTAATTTGCCCTGTTGCCCCTTTGCAGAGATTTGATTAAACAAGGGGAGATACATTTTGGATAATAACCAGAAGCCCACATTGAGTGAAAACTGGCACAGTGGAAGGTGTTCAGAGACCTGCTGTGTAAAAAAAAACCTGACCTCTCCACTCAGTATAGAGTCAGGATTTTCAAGTGAATAGCTGCAGTTTATACATTCTTGTATGTAAGTGGCAATTCATACCATTAAATATTTACTGCCTGATTTGCTTAAGTTTGTTGCCGACTTTTTAAGGTTGACTATATCCATTTCCCCAAGTGAATCACAAACCCCTACTGCTTTGTTTTGCAGTAGATTATTCTTTTCTTGCTTTAACCCCTTTTTCTTTGGATTCAGCAATATATAGGGTAACGTTTCCTCAAGAAATTAATGTGTCAATAGACAGTCCCAGATGACCAGCCTTTATACCACCCATGTCTTCTAATTCCAGTGTAACGTGCAGCCAGGTCTGATCTGGGCTGTTCTGCTTATTTGCAATGGTTCCAGTTCTTCCCACGGCACACAGTAACCCAAGTGAAGAGAGCAAGGGTGAAATAGATAGGAATTCTGCCTGTTCTTTGGCAAGGGAACAGCCAGGCTTCTTCTGTTCCCAAACAAATGGTTTGGAATGGAAGTTCCCCAGGCATGGTAACAATGGGAAACATCAGAGATACAGTAGATTGTACTGCACTGCAACTGCCAAACCTCTGGATACAACATCATTTGATCATGGGGGAAGAAGCTCATCTAGTTCAGAGCACAGATTTGTACCCACTTCTTGAATAGCCCTACAGCAGCCTCCCCACCTGGTGTCGTCTAGATGTGTTGAGTTTATAACTTCCATTTTTTCCATCCAACATTAATTGGGAATTCTAGGACATGCAGTCCAAACACATTGGGAGGATGTTAGCTTAGGAAATGCTGGTCCACATGAATAGGATCAGAAATGGAGGGTATTAGACAATCTACTTAGTCCTCCTCCTACCATTCCAGGAGAAGAAGGTCATATTTCCAGAAAGGGAAATAACAGAAAGCTCCTTCAGGCAAATAGGGGCATTGTTTGTGATAATATGGCTGAGAATTCAAAGTCCCTTTTCAGGCAAATTCACACAGTGGCTGTAGTCTTCAAACTTTCCAAGAACTATTCAACCAGAAAAAAAAATACTTAATAACCTGTCACCTCCAGATGTGGTTGAATGATCACTTCCCATCATCTTCAGCTGGCATGGCCAATGATGATGAGGGTTGTTTGGATCATCCATCCCTGGTATAGATCCATATCCTGGCTTTCTCCAATCTAGTAATTATGATATATATGATATATATGTATATGTATATGTATATGTATATGTGTGTGTGTATGTATGTATGTGTGTGTGTGTATCTATCTATCTATCTATCTATCTATCTATCTATCTATCTATAAATGATATATCATACCACAATTACAGGAATTATCATTCAACATGCCTAAGAAGCCATCATGCTGGGGGAGGTTGCTATTCTTACCCAGTCTCTCATTGACTCAATGAGACACATCCCAAGACAGCTCATACAAAATACTGAAGACTTGTTGATAAACCTTACCTACAAGCACTCCTTCTGGCAGTCTGAAAGTAAAGGAGAAGCAAATGGTGTTATTTCATTCCATTACCATCTCCCTTTTCTTTCAAACATTGTAAGCAATGAGAAAAAATTATCTCTGGCCGCTTCTGGAGCTGGCATAATTTCATATGGGATTGTTGGCCCCTCCTGACATGACCTCTGGCTGGGCTTGGCCATCTAGTACATCTCCTATTGCTCTTTTCTCACATAAGATCCTCCAGCCCTGGGACAAATAGGTTTATGAGTGCAGATTAAAGCAAGTTTAAGATTAGAGGGGGAAATCTGAAATATCTCAAAATTTCCTGTGATGCTTTCTGAAAGGCCATAGGATTGTAGCCTCAGGGACTGCAAATAGAGACCAATCTTTGCTAAAATGATTGCTTTGAACCTCAAACTTTAGTAGAGGGAGAGGAGAGGAGAGGAGAAGGGAAGGGGAAGGGGAAGGGGAAGAGGGAAGGGGGAAGTGGGAAGGGGAGGGAAGGAAAGGAAATATTGCTCAGTTGGGAAAAACCCATTATTTACTTCTCATAATGACAATTCCCCCCCCCCCAAGAAAACTCAAGCTATGTTGAATGCCATTTCCTCTTCAAAGGCAACCAAAACTGCACCAAAAGTTCAGAAGGAGAAGCTGTGCCATGTTTTCAAGAAAGGCAGCATTCCCATGATGGTTGCTATAGTGGGACCTGAATAGCCAACAACCACAGGCTGATAAAATATGTGACCCCACGAAGTGAAGACAATGTACCAGCCACATCTGTTTGTCCCTCTGGTTTTATGGTTAACCTAGAGCTGCACAATGAAGACAGTTGGCATCTGTATCGTTGGTTGCAGTCCATAACTGCTTGGCTGCTTTTGACTAGGCTGACCATACGTCCCGTTTTGAATGGGACAGTCCCATTTTTTGGCATTTTCAGACTGTCCTGTCATTTTAATATAAATGTCCATTTTGTCCTGCTTTCTTAAAAACCTTACTTAAAAATTTGAAAGTTCCCGCAGACCTGTCAGAATGCAGTCTGACTTTGAGTGGACGGAGGGAGAGCTTAGCAGAAACGGCAGGAAAAAAGCCACAGAGCTCAACCCGGCAGGAAACCTAAAAAGAAAAAAACAGGACCAGCTGATAGGCGGTGATCAAAGGGCAAGCCAGTTGGCTCCTGCCTTGAAACAGCAGGAAGAAAAGAACATAAAAGCACAGCCAGAGGAGGAATGGCTTGTTGGGGACAACCGTACACTAGACTCTCCAGCCCAGCCTTGCCTCTAGCAAATGAAAGAATCCAAAGATTCCCAGCCTGAGAAAACCAGAGAAGTTCCTGCCTGCCGATCCAGCCCGTTGCCCCGCCCTGCCCCGTTTTGCCATCCCAATGTCCCATTTTTGTCTCAAGGAAATATGGTCAGCCTACATTTGACTTATTGCATTGCAAAGCTACAATCTACAGAGTAGAAGAAATGGTCAGTGACCCAATGGTCTGGGGAAGAACCCTCTGATGATTGTACACCAAACTGATTATTTATGAACAGGCTTTCTTAATGTGGTTAATAAGAATGTTCTTAACAGGCAGTTCATTTAGAGTTATTTCCGTGGCCTGGTTCTCTAGTACTTAAAGTTTTACATCTTCAAATACTTAGAATATTATGTCCCATTTGTTTTAAACTGCCGCCGTGTTCAACAGTTTTATATTAATGGGAATAAAAGTGAAATTACATGCACAATTTCTTATTGTTATATTGAAATCACGTATTCCTATGACACTAATATGATGCAAACCAAATAAAACAGACAGTTGAAAGCAGAAACACATTTTTATGTCTCGTTAAGCATTTAGATGCTTCCTATTTTTTTCCTGGACCGTTCTCAAATATGCCTAAGAGCAAAGAACTAGATAGGCCACTGTGAAATGCCTCTGCATCATCTCCCTGTGCAACTCATGGCATAACTAGCATGGGGAGCTGGAAGGTATTTGCAACTAACATTTTGCCTCTGAATTTTTATGTTGAATATATTCTGGATACTCTCTGCATATGCCATTATTTGGCTAAACTTAGGTAATGAAAGCAGCATTTGACATCCAGTGATACTCTGAATTGTTTTTAGTATATGTTGGTAGACATTAACTCACAGGTGGTGCCTGACTTTGGCTTCTAATGGATCTGGAGGAACATTTAATCTTTATTGGTCACTATGCAATAGTAGCCATCAGTTTTCATCAGGAGCTGAAAGCTGTAGCCGAGTCAGCATTTGGCTGGAAAAAGAAGTTAAGTTTGGGACCTGGCATCACAGTGACCAAGGTCCATTTTTTGGTTTTGCTTAACAAATTACAGCGTGTGATTTGCATCTTGATTGTTTCAAGTGATATGCAACTTCAGAAGGATTAACATATGGAAGAGATGGCATCTGTCTGGAGAAAAATCTTTTGACTTTCAAAGTAGATCAAAGGCCCAACCAAGTCAGCCTGCCTAAAAAGGAAAGAAGAAATTAACAGAGGGAACAGTCCCCTCCATCAGACCAGAGCAGAAGAGTGAGAAAGTGCTGGCTTTCTTGCGAGGTTGGGGGAAGAAACCAGGGTTGACTTGGACAGGATGGTTAGTATGATGATGCCGGAACCTTCACAACAAGGTTGTATCAAGTTTAACATCCAGTTGGACCAACCTAGAAAAATAGTACAGATTCTCAGTTGCTAAAATAGCTTTGGAAACCCACCATGTTTTTTTTTAGTTTAAAGCCAGTGGAGGTTTTTAAAATATCATAATAATAATCTTAGAAGTTAGCATCAAAGTAAACTTAGAGGCCAGTGTCAAGATTTTATTATCCATTGTATTTCATAAGGAAGTGGATTCAAAAGTACAAAAAGGTGAATAAACTGTGGCCTTAAGATACTCAGGAAAAATATCATATGAGAGATACTCACTTAGGATTTGTATGGCATTTATTGCTTTCTTGCTAACCATTCCCCAACCCTGTTAGAGAGGTAGCCAACAATGACCTTCATGGCTGGCTACATAGAGAAGATAGATCTCCCCCATAAATCCCAGTCAAGCACTAATCACTAAGGCACACTCACCCTTCCCAGGCATTTACTTTGGGTGCAAGACAGTTGCAAACTTTGTAGGTGAGGGGCTGTAAGAGTATTTTGTATGCCCCCCCAAGCCCATTCTTCATTTTCCCCTGAATATGCCACAAAATTAGGTGGAAATGGGGCTGGCAAATTTTGTGGCCAGCTGATTGGAACAGTTTCTTAAGTATCTGTGAGGCTGGATTAGGAAAAAGTATCAGGCATATTTATTAAATATGAAGTATTTAAGACACATGGATGAAGTTTATGCAAAAGTAAATTTCAGAAATGTTTTGCAGTCTATCTGTTTAGCTTTTAAATTACACCATTCCCTTCATTTCAACTCCTGCACTTAATGACAAAAAGGTATGTGCGTGTGTATGATTTTCTAAATGATTGGTTTAGAATAGTTTATCTTTGATTTTAAGAAATGTTTGAGCAATGATGACAAAAGTACTTCTTGTCTGGTAAAGGTTTTGTGTCCTTTTTCTGGGAAGTACCTGACTGAATTCTATATTATTAGCTTGTTGAAATAATTAAATATTAATTTCTCTCTCTCTTCTTGCCCCCACCCTCACCCCTGCTAGCTTTTCCCTTCAAGCCATACTTACTTTTTAAATACATCTTTCTAAACATACAGTAGACTGTGTGGACTGTGACCTTGATTGGTCCGTGGTTGCACATTCCTGGTTTAGGATGATGGGGAACCCTTTTCCTTACATCTTCCATGGACCCACCTTAATTTCTCTGAAAGGGGAAGCAGAGAGACCTGAACATGAATTCTACACATAACCGTTTGCTATACTAGGTTCCATGATTACCTGGTAAGTTCCATGTGCATAGATAGAACTCCCTGGTAGATCTTTTCCAGCAAGGTCTGGAGCTGAAGGAGGAGGTTTGCATGGAGGGAGAGTGTACAATAGGTGTTAAGATGAGTGTGCATGGACTCACTACCTTATACAAGTTGAATACTAATAATTAAATCCAAAAAGGATATAAGCCAGGCCTAAGACTGTTGCACGGAAGCAGAGATGGAAGCAAGATGGGCTCTGAGTTTTTAGGGTAGACTGACCCTTTGTAGGAGTATTTCATTTTGGGTGCAAACCATAAACATAGGCAATCAGATAGGAATAATTTGCTATATATTACTGTAACATTTTCACTAGATTCACAGGAAATTTGAGTTGGATTCAGAATTAGTTGCACCTTACATTGAAACAAACATTTTAAATGTAAACTTACTGCTTTCAAGAGTGTATTCTGAGTATATCTGAGTTTAGATTCAACCTTTTATCTTCACCTGAATCTTAGCGCTAGATTTAAAAAACAACACAGTCTTGGTACCAAGAACGTTCAACATTACATGGATGGGTACAAACATAATCCCCTCTGGAAAGCTCCTTAGTCTGATTAGCCTGTGTGTTATCTTAGCATTTCATTTTATGGCACAATAGAGCAAAGCTTTAAATAACAGAAATGAGCATATTCCAGGAGCATCTTATATCTCCAGTTCGCATATCAATTATATGCCTTGAGATTATATGCTTTTTGAAACTTTTTTCCATGCAGAAATTGTCACCAAAGAAATGATAAAACCATGATTTTATATTTCATTTCCCCCATCTGTTATCTTAGCAGAGTACACCCCAAAACCCCCTTTGTGCTGCTATAGTAATGTAAGAGATCAGAAGAAGCTTCAGCATAACACACACACACACCCTCAAATCTATAATAATGTCTTTGGGTTTTGCATTTTAAATACAGCCTTCATTGTTGCACTGTGGCTTTAGATCCCTTTCCAGACATTACAGAGATTACCTTCGGTAATGCCTATTACACTGTCCTTTGATATAAAATAATATATGTCATCAATCATCCAAGGGACTGTCATTAGAGTGAAAAGGACCTATTTAAGATCTGTAACAATTTGCTTTTCTATTTTGAAGAGGACAGAAGCATTTTAATTACTGATTTAAAATCAGTACTTGGTTTTTAAAATTATCTACATAATATTTTGTATATATTTGTAAACAAAATATATAGAATGTGCCTTCAATTTTGCTGTATCTCCATAAAACACAGTGTTGTATTTAATCTTTTGAACAACTGCAGTGAGGTGTGGGTAGAATTGTCTTTTGAAAATGGTTCCAAAATCTCGGCTGGTTGAAAATCAGGCAGCTAATAATGTCCATATTACTCAGAATTTTTCTCTCTGTATTTTATCAGTTTTTCTAACAACTCTCTTTCAATCTGATGAGTAAGAAATTAGGGCTGTGCACCATGCAGGAAATAATTTGGAGACAAGCTTTGGAGTGAGTGGGGATATGAATGTAGCACTTTTTTTTAAGGATTGCATGGTTGCCTGAGAGCCAGTTTGTCGTAGTGGTTAAGGCTCCAGGCTAGAAACCAGGAGACTGGGAGTTCCAGTCCTGCCTTAAGTATGAAGCCAGCTTGGTGACTTTGTCAGTCACTCTCTCTCAGCCCTAGGAAAGAGGCAATGGCAAACCACTTCTGAAAAACCTTGCCAAGAACACTGCAGGACTTGTCCAGGCAGTCGCCAGGAGTCAACGCTGACTCCTGAAATTCTGCAGCTGCCAAATAATCCCAGAAAAAGTCATGGCAGGTATAGAACGTTGCAGATAGGTGCTACACTTTAGTTCTTTTCCATTCCAAAACACTTTTTGATCTGGAACTGAGTCTGAAGCATTGTGCAATCCTACAGAACTTAGCCATGATCCCCCCCGCCCTTGGAAAGGAAGAATATTACAGCAAAATTCTCATGGGCAAATCTGAATTTACCTTAGTTATCAGGAGGCCAAAGGGTGTGTATACATGTCATGTCTTTCATTCTATAGTCATCTCTCCAGTGGTCCTCTCTGGCTTGCTGACTTAATAACTATCTCCCAGAAAGTACAGGATAACTAGGCATCCAGGTTATTGGAGACTCATGTGTACCAGAAAAAACAAAACTAAACTATATACCCTTCACCAGAAAATGAACTCATCAAGTTAAAAGGGCCTGGAGAATGAAAAACAGCAGGGAACTAAAGCATTTGAAGGATAGATTTCAGCAGAGCCCATATTTGGGCTCAGTTCCAAGTGTTGACCTTTAAGCTCAAAGGTTTGAGGGATCACTTCCTTCCCCAAATGTCTGCACAGTCCCTAAGATCTCTGGAGACCCTTTCCCAGGTATGTCCACCAAATAAAGTGAAAGGGTTCAGTAAAGAGAGAGTTTTTTTCTGGGTTGATGCCCCTAATTATGAAAAGTCTTGCATGGACAGATTCATCTAGTGCCTCCATGGTGAGCTTTTGAGTTGGATTCATTTTTTCTCATTTTTTCAATTCTAGAATGGCATTTTTTTTTTTGCTCCTTTTGTTTATTTTAGTTTCAGGGATAGTGGGTATTATCTTCCTTGATTTGTTTGTCCCCATGTCTAGCAATGCATACAGATGAGTGTTTTTATGGAGTTCTAGAAAATAAACTTTATTTTCTCTTCCCCACCACCCTTGGAACAGTCCCCCCCAAATATGCCCTTTTGAAGAATTATTCATCGGGGGGGGGGGACTTAAAAAGCATATGTTTGCAGCTCAAAAGAAAATTAAACAGCAATTCTTTATAGGCAGTGAAACATGTTTTTAATTTTAAAAATTATAGTTCTGGGGTCAGGAGAAAATAGATAAGAGGGGAAGGAACCTAGGCAGAGATGATACTTAAATTATTAGCATACTTCACATTTCTAAGATTGCTTCCTTGTGGAAGTAGAGGGATGTATTTGTGCTTCTCCAGTATAGAACAATTGAAAATTATTGGAACACTTCATTTTGAAGGTGATCAGGCCTTGGACTGTATACAGTGTAGAGAGATTTAAAATTATGAGAGCTCTTGAAATTGTTTAAAACATTGATTTTTTTTACAAAATTGATTTTTCCAAGGTTTTATTTCTTCAGTGGCTAGGTAATTACAGGAGAACAGGCACTGAAGTACCTTTAGTCCAAAAGTACAGTGCCTGTCTCCAGTTCTTCTTTCTCTTTCTCCTGCTTGGATAGACACATCCTTCTTTGTTCTTTTCATAAAACCTTTGCTGACCAAGGAACCAGGAAGTTATTTGGGGTCAGGATAAGGTCAGGTTGCAAATCTAGCTTTTTCCAACCTATCCTTAAAGGAGCAGGATCACACTTCACTATCCTTAAAACTAAAGCCAAAGAGACAATAGTGTGTTGGCCTGACTTTTCTTCAGCTCTTTCTAAAACAGCTCACCAACAGATTGTATAACTAGGATCACCCTGACTTGCAGGAGTTAAGCTGCTGCTGTTAATATGGATTCAGTTTCTCCTATGCAAATCCCTGGCTTTTCAAGTGCCATCTTGTTTATCCTTAGATGTAGGCAGATCAGAAACGTTCCTACACTCAGCTTTCTTGTTGCCAGTGTGAAAAGGGGAAGAGGCAGAGCACTGTCTGCAGAGGAACAAGCATCTCAGTGCCTAGGAAATGTAGATTGGCCTTTTAGCTGCTATTTTCTTCCCTTGTGCTCCTTCCCCAATTGCCTGAAATTTCATGAGATCACCATTTCTCCTGAAAGTCTGATGATATAACCCTGAAATATTGTATGACGCCACTGAAAATGCATAGGCTTTTGCATAGGAAGTTGACATTCATACATGCATTCTTATGAGATTCTGGCACCCTGGCATTTAATTGTGAGATTTCAGCCATTTTAAACAGTTAAATGTATTTTTAGGTCCATCTGTCACTTCAGCAGGTGGCAACACTTGGCTGGTTTTGTCTGGGCACAAGCTAAGCAGGGTCACTTCTGGTTAGTAAATGGATTGGAGACTACCAAGGAACAGAAACTCTCTAGGCTAGACTGGAAGTAAAAAAATGGAAGAAAGTGATGGCAACATATATTTCCATACAGTTGCCAAGAAAACTGCATGGACATATCTGTTAACACACCAAAGGTCAAGCTTAGCTTCAAGGAAATGTGCCGTTTTGGGGTGTTGACAGTCGGTCTAGCACCTGTGGAATGTTCTCTATTTTAGCTCATTGGCACTGACTTCTAAAGAATTCAGATCTCTGAGAGAAGTACTACATCTTAGATCTTTTAAATGCATGTCTCAAGGAGTGTAATGATCCCCACTTTCAAGATTGCTCCAGTGCCTGTGAATAATCTGTTGAAAGAACTTTCCTCATCTGATTCTTCTAACAAGGTACATTGCCATAATGTGCAACTGAGGTGCCTTATGCCCAACTGGTAGAGGAAGTGAAATGACACTGCAGGTGACACTCATCACTTAAAAATATGTGTAACTGAGGCCAAAGCGTGAAAAAAGGGTGAGAGAAGATGGTTCTTTCTCTGCCTTAGGATACAAAGCTGTGAATGGATTCCGTCATTTGAGATATACTGAGGCATTCTGTAAGACTTACTCCTATTTCAATTTGTACATGCATCTCTAAATGCATCTCCCTTCCATGAGTCAAGTGAATCAAGTTGTAACAGGAAAAAATCTCCCCTTGGGGGAGATGGGTAGTGATAGAAATTTGAAAAATAAAATAAAAATGACATAAAAAGAATCTTTTTAGTTGTGGCCCCTCATTTTTGGAATATTTTCCTTAGGGAGTCTACCCTGATGATATTTTGGTCCTGTTTAACTCAGGTAACATTTTATGCTGCTTGAAAAAGTGTTCTGATATTTCACCTGCTTTACTTTCCTGCTCTTAATCTCTGACTTCAAGGTCACTAAGAACGTAAAACCCCACTATTTGATTTCAGCAGGGAGAAAAGAGGTAGGCTTCCTCCACCTTTAACTTCCTTATTGGGGTAGAGAAATTCTTTACAGCATCTCTGGTGGTATAAAATCTTCCCTGTATTGGGTAGATTTATTGGCTCCATGGAGCCCCCCTCCCCCCCCCCTGCACACCAACCTTCAGTGATGTAGGTTTGCTATTTGAAAGAACGTTGCAGGGAACCAGCAGATTTTAGTGTTTCGTGTGTTTAACTGTTTTATTATTATTTATTTAACACATTTATACCTGTTGCAATTGCAAGACTCTTGGGGACATCATTTAAGCACCTGGGAAATATAGTGGCTTAGGGTTAGGCTAGAAATCAATAAAAACGTATCATTAAAATATTCCAATTTATGTCAGTCACAAGCATACATACTTTAGGCTGCTAGATTTTGCAATGATTTTGTATTGTTAGATTTTTGCAAGCCACCTAGAGCCATTACAACTGGATGGCATATAAATTTGTTCAACTAGCAGGCTGTGAAAAACAAAGCAAAACTGTTTTAACCAGATGATAAAATTGTATGTAGTGATTCTAACACTCTATTTTCCTTTAAAAAAAGTTAAGTTGTCTTTCACAGTTTGGGGATCATAATGAAAAAGTGATTGCAATGAGTATAGTTTAAGCAAATATTGCTGGCATGGTGACATGTAGAAATCAAGGGTTACGTCTATACCCATTAAGAAAAATGACAGGAATTTATACAGGCAAAAATGGTTGTAGCAGGAGCGGAATAAAGGCATTGGTAAAACTTTTAATCAACCACTGAGTGTCAGATGGTTTTAGGAAATAGCTGAGGCTAGATGCTTGTAGGAGGCAGCCAGTCTAAACAATAAACACGATTAAAACTAATTTGTTCCTAAGTGTTACATGATTAAAACTAATGTGTTCCCAAATTTTCCTCAAAATTCTCCTTTTTAAGTTTTGTGCTGATATTTCCTCGATATCCCCAGAATGTTCATATATTGGCTGAATATTATCAAGGATTCTATATCTGCCTTTGGCAACCAGTATTTGATTTCATTATTTGATAATTTTCTATAATTGACAGTTGACATGCAATGGTATTTCATATTTGACAGGATTAGATAGGTGCCTGTGTGACTGAACTTAGAATCTCACAAACCTTGACAGCTGACAGGTTCTGAGGTCTCACATTGATGCTTGCCAAAAACAGTCAAGAGATCCCAGCGATTCAAAGCATGGAACTTTCCCTTTTAAAGCCACCGAGGATGATTGTGAATTTTGAATTTAGAACTTTGCTTTCAGAATTTCAGTGTCAAAACTGCAGATGCTGCTGAAGTACTGACATTCACCAGCATTGATTAGAGCCTAATAACCATCAGCATGCAATAGCTGCTTTGGATAGATGTTTTAATCTAATGTTGGGGGGAGCTTAGTTGCAAAGCTAATGTGATATAAATGTCCCTGATGCCACATTATTTTGATTATGGTTATGGTTATTATCCATCGTACCTTATGTTAATGATTCTAGTCAACTGTGCAAGCAGATTAACATATGGAAAAAGAGAAAGTCAGCAATGATGTTGTTTCGGTAGGAGAAAATAAAAAAGCATACAGTTCCTCTTCCGGAAAAATGCATAATTAGATACATACTTGAAGAGTTGTCTGCTAAAGTTTGAAATAAGATGATTTCAAAAAGGAAAAGTCAAGTCAGGTATGCATTTTTAAAGAGATTATAGAAAAGAAAGCTGAATCGATTGCTACAATCTTGGCTTTTAGTCAGCTTGCAGTAACACCTGCCACACACACACAAGGTCTTTAGCCTTTCATGCACATCATAACTTTAGCCTAGATTTAAAGCAACGGGGAAGGCAATAGAGCAAAACTCCCCAGATGTTATGCAGTCTGTGCAATTGTAAATTCAGGAGGACCAGCTTTCCTTCCAGATTTTAATGCACCAGATACAATATGAAAATTCCAAGCCATGCTGGTATATTGAAACGTCTGACCATTTCAGTATGAATTTTGGAACAGATGTATGGGGGAGGCAATAAAGCTATGATAATAAGGAACATTTCCACATCATCTCACAAAACTACTAATCTATAATGAGAACAAAAGCTATTCAGGAGAAAAAGGTGGCTTTCATTTATGTTTAGTCAACTCAGTGGTGGAGCTTTCTTCTCTTTCTTTAACTGAAGGTATTAGGCTTTTGCAGAGGAGAACGGGTGAAGATCACCAGATACTCAGTGGGCCAACATTTAGCTCATGACTCACTGGAATTTTCTCCCTCCCTTTGGAAGTTGGGAGGTTGTCTGTACTTAAATTACCGTTTTTCACTTTAAAATAAATCAAATTGTATTTTTAATTTGGGAAATGAGTGATGCCCCTTCCCCCCATTTCTGATGGTCATTTTGCAATTTTAGTCACCCAGATGCTACTGCCTCTTTCACTGCCTGCTAATTTGGCTTTCCATCTGGCTCCAGCACTATTCTGTTGTCTGATTAAGTAGTTATGGTAATCCTTCCAAAGTTTATAATGCTAAAGTTACAGACCTAAACAAAAGTAATGGTGGTTGAACTCAGCAAGGTTATCTTTGAGCATATCCCCAAGATTAGGATCAGGATGTGCAGATATTACCAATTGCTTTGTTCCTACAGAATAGTGGTAGGGTGGGGAATGAGAGAAATGTGTACACCAGTGATTGTTTTCCTTATTTTGTCATGAACATGAAAGATTTGTGTGGCTCCCATCTATTATGATATTAGGAAATGACCTAAAACCTGGTTGTTCTCCCAGGCCTTGGGGACAAGGTGACTGTGGGGCCCCCTTTAGTTATGGTTGGTTTCTAGTTGGTGTATACTATTCTTCCAGTTGGCTGTGACCTTCTGTAGAGGTTTGTTGTTTATTCATTTAGTTGCTTCTGACTCTTCGTGATTTCTGTAGACATACTGTTTTCTTATAATTTGTAATCCACCCAGAATTGTCAAGGAGAGAGGCAGTCTCAAAATTTGATAATAAAATAAATAAAATAAAATAAAATAATAAATATATTTGCCAGGAACATATCAGTATGCTTTCTTCTCCTATTTGAAGTTGTCTCCATGGAACAACATTAATACTAGGTGTAAAATATGACTGCCATATTGCAATTTTTGTGCTGACTTGGCTTTCTTTACATTTTTTTCTTTATTTGATCAATTGATTGATATCCCATCTTTATTTCTGTGTAACTCCAGGTGGTGTACATAATGTTCCCACCTCCTACTTTCCCCACAACAACAATGAACTATTGCGATTAATAGAACCCTAGAGTGATCACTATAATGAAAGGCAGAAGCTGCCTCCTCAGTAACAATTTTCCACAGCTACAGAAACTAGGACCAGAAATAACAGGTATGAATTGCAGATACCTAGCTTTCATTTAAATGTAAGGAAAAACATTTTAATGGTAAAATCTGCACTACAGCAGAACAATCTATACATGGAGGTTTTGGTTTTCCATCTCTGGAGGATTTTTTTGAGGGGAGAAGGCTGGATAGCCCCCTCTCATGGATTATAGAGGGAAGAGGGAAGGGCCTTGAAGGACAGGAGGAAGAGCTGCTACCAAGGGGCCTGAGCCTGGGCCAAGAATATGAGTAACCATTTCAGGCAAGCCCCTCCCTAGTTTGCATGAAGATAATGGGAGGGAGGCAGGAAGCACATTCAGACTTGCAAGATTCTGTTACTATATCTTTACGATAAAAGTAGTCCTGACCTACATGGCATTAGTTTCCTAGTCTGGTCTGCCTTGAAGATGCTGACATGGATGCTTTAACTGGTTTTCCTGCACGTTGCAGAGAATTGGACGAGATGATCCATATAATCCCTTCCAATTCTGTAATCTATAATCCTATGCTTCTATAAGATACAGAGAGCTTTCATCCAGCTACAGCTATTCCTGGACAAAAGTTGGGTGGTCATAATGTTTCATAACCAGATGACCTCATGTCTGAATTATTTCAAGGTGCTTCTTGTGGTGCTGTCTTTGGGGTTGGCTTGGAAATTGCAAAAAGTGCAAATTGCCCAGGTAAATTGTGAAATCAGCAATTTACCAGAAACTTTATATTTATTTAGCTTTATTTATGAGATTTATCTGCTCCCTCTATCTTAGTGGTATCTACACTGCATACAAATACTAAGAATTAAAACAGCTTACAAAATGACAACAACAACCATAATAACAATAGTCATAATAATCCAAGATCCAAATTATAATTGGTGCTTATCAATCACCAAAGGCCTCACGGATCAGCCAAGTTTTTACCAGCTTCCAGAAGGCCATGACAGTGGGAGCCATTGTTGTTTGGGGGGGGGGGAAGCTATTTCAATACTCTATAGTATTCTCTACTATAGAGAACTGTTACTCTTGCTGTGGTTAAAGAACATTCAGTCAAAAGGTTAAATAAGTTCAAGGGACAGTGATGACAAACCCTGAACAGCTTTGGACCTGGGAACTGGATGAATCCTTTTTTCCTTTGTACCTTTGTACCTAGCTGGGTATCACAATCTTGTAGGGATGGCCAGGAATTTGCTCTATGACAAACTAAAATAGGATATTCTTGAAACAGGCACCCTAAACACGAATTTCTCTCTCTGTGTACATAACAGACAAATAAATAAATGAGCAGTAAGTGGTCTATAGCCTGGGATTCCATTATCATATATGGTTTATATTTAAAAGACTCCCATTAACTGTTTTGGGATCAAGCCTTCCAGAATGAAATTCAAAAAACCCTACAGGTTCCTTGTAGAGAGTTTGCATCTAATGTTGACTTCTGCTTGCCATTGTGATAAAAAATGCAGGCAACAGCTCTTTCTTGCTGAGGGGTACTCATACTGTGTTCTTAAATCTTGCTATGGATCTATGTAGGACTTGTTACACAATTATGATGAGGAACTTAGCTGAATTTGCAATTGGGGAAATCATGAATGCCTGGCCTAACTGGAGTTCAGCTATTGATGGTCACAGAATGAATGTTCTATGGGCAATGCCCTTAAATACATGTCTTCATCTGGAGAGTTATTGAAATCTCACCCACATTTATGCCTCACTGGAAATGAAGAAATCACATATTATACTGCTTATTGTTGTGACTATGTTGTAGGAATTCTGCCATATTGGCTCCAATTGCCTAATGAAACTCCATCTCTTGCTCCACCTAGATTTTTCTTGGCCACCTTCCAGCTCAATACTGACCAGGCTTAAATTGGTTTGGCAAAGAGAATAAGAAGAAACCAGACCTGAAAGGCGATTCTTCTCACGTATAGCTTGATTAGCTATCCAACAGTCTGCCTCTGGGGGTGTGATTTACAGAGGCTTCCCTCTCACTGTTTTCTTTCTAAGACAGGGGTGTAACACGTCTCTTGTGTAGAATGATTGCTAGAAATTTATAGAATGTCACATAACTTGTTCTCATATTAGCAAATAAAAAGGCCAATGTAGGATGTGTGTATGCACAGACTTCCACAGATGTATGAAAAAGTCCAAAATGTTGTAAAGAGAGATGTGTATTGTGTTTAAATGGAGAATGTTGAAATGTGTGATCAGCTGTACAGTGGATTTTGAAACTGGCCAATTCAGTATTTAAAAATTGTTTTGCATTTTTCTTACCATTGCTATGAAGTTGAAAGGAAAATAAACCACCTTTGCAATGACTGTGGAAGGAGAACGAATTGTACATCAGAATTATGGTTGCTGGGATGCAAAGTTCTTGTATCATGATGATGGTGAATATTCTGCCTTTCACTGTACAATCATTGATGAAATAGGCTATTAGGATATCATCAGGCTGACATGTATCATTGTCAGCATCAAGGATCTACTGTGGTCGAACTGAAGGCCAACTTTCCTTATGTAGAAACTGCTTAGAATTTCCATGCCTAAAATGATTCCATTTTGCTTTTGCATATTTTTGCACTTGTGTGGAACATGTGGTTCTCCAGATGTGGCTGAACTATAACTCCCAGCATCTCTTGCCATTGGCTAGAGGTAGAATTTTGGAGGGCCACAAGTTCTTCTCTTCTATAATTAAAGGTCCAAAATAGGAACTTCCCATATTCCTTTTAATTATCCCAGCCTTATTTACTTTTCTTTCCTTACTGTGCTCTCATTTCTCTTCCATAACATCATGCCATCCAGCTATGTACATCTCTGTTTTTATCAGTGTGTGAGCACATGGTCCAAAGGGTAAGCAATTGGCTCCATCCTCAAAGGCTTATTTCTGATGTGCACCCAGAGAAATGTTTAAATCATGATGTCACAGAAGTGGATGTGGGCTAAATGTTTATTGCAGGCCTATGTGATTGCCATGAGGATTGAGAATCATTATGTTGAAGCAGTACTTAACAGTGGGTGTCCTTAGATCTCCAGGCCAAATTTATTTTCCACCCCCTTCAGAGAAGAACTGAATTGAGGAAGCTGCTTCTGTATGTAGCTTAGCTAGACAAATGGATGGTATGGGCAAGCTTTTTGTACCCAGTCTTCCTTAGTCAGTTATCTTCCCAATCCACAGTGCCCATTGTGGCTATGATTTTTGCCCATGTGCTGCAACTATGTGCAAAAGCACCATGGGGAAATGCAACTAATATAGGTGAGGGGTTTTCAATCTCTTTCTTTGCCAGATCAACCAGATATTAGCAGTTTTGTCTGTTGTAGCAATACTAAACATTCACTGAAGTATGTTGCATGAATAAACAGGGCTATAATGTCCTGAAGACACAATGGTACGAGAGAAAACTGGCTAAGCCTATGAGAAAGCTTCCTTTCCTTCTTCAAAGGACATACTGATGGAAGAGAAATTGCAAGCATAAAACCACATGGCTAATTGCATTGGCACTCTTGTTATCGCACAAATGCAGTGGGGTGTTAGAGTGGGGAGAGGAGGCAGGGCTCTACTTGATGGATTACCAGGGTGGGTGTGTTAATCCAACATGTCTTGTTAAATCAAATTTGTTAATTTCCTTTATAAGAGGGAGGGGGAAAGGAGCAAATGGGAAGGTGAATTCTTCTTGTTAAACATTTACCAAATGTTGGGCTGTTTGAACCCTGGGGAGAAGTAAAGACATTCATTCCCCACTTGAGGTTGGAGCATTTGGTCTTCTCAGCGGGGCTTTCACTGTGAGCTGGAGCTGAATGTTTTTTCTGCACTTAGAAATGCTACCAGCTTTCATCAATGTGTGCGATTAGATCCAAGGGACCACTGACTTATTAGAGCAGGACAATGGCCCCCAGTTATAACTGGAGCTTTAGCGGACATCTGCACTGTATTCTATCCTGTTACAGCACAGCAGTTTTAAAAAAATGACAATAAAATGAAACAGAGTCAAAACCTCAGTCCAGAAATGCCATACTGAAGAGGAGTGGGAGGAGAAAATGCACCAAGTGAATGGTTATAACTAAGAAGCCGATCAGTGTTCGTTCGTTCGTTCATTCATTCATTTATTCATTCATTCATCCAAATATATCCCACCTTTCCTCCAGAAGCTGAAAGAAAAGCAGCATACATCTTTTTATTTATTTATGATTGTATTTATATCCCGCTTTTTCTCTTACAGCTCAAGGTGTTATACACTCATTTTACTCCACAGTAACATTCCTATGAAGTGGGCTTAGCTGAGAGATAGTGACTAGTCCAAAGTTACCCAGTGAGCTTCCACAGTTGCCGATGGCTAGTAACTACTACACCACACTCACTTCTAGGGTTGTACGACCACAGAAATTACAAACATGATCAGCTGCATTGGGGAACATCTGTAGAGCTCCCAAAAGTTTCAGTGTGTTTTCACATCCCATATGGACCCCATGCTCTTCATGTTAGATGGAGTATCATCAAAGCAAGATGTAATGATAGCCATTGGGCTAGAAGGCTTTAAAGGAGATAAGATAAATCTGTCTATCAGGCCTATTTAGTGCACATCTTCATGGACTTTCTCAGAAACATTGGGTTCCCTGTAGGTGGAAATGGAAGGCTGAATTAGATGGCTCTTTCATCTGACTGGTAGAGTTCTGTTTCTGTTTGTATGTTCCCTCTTCACGCTCTTCAGTAGATGAAGCAATAGTGCTGGAGTATACCTTGACCCCACCCCCACCCAACCCCACCCCACCCCTGGCCAACGTGTACATTTCCCTCTAATCCCACTGCAAGTCCCAGCATCCCTCATCACTGGACAAGTTGGCTGAAATTTCTGTATGGTTCAACTACTGTACTTCTGGGGGACTATAGGTTCCCCCATCCCCATCCTAAATATCTGAGAACATCAGGCTATGGGATCAGTTATTATAATAAGGTAAACAGATCCATTCCTTTCCTAGACTTCAAGGATTTTATCTTGTCCCAGTTCACTTAACTACATCCTCAATAAAATGCTTTGCTCCGTGCATAAGGACTGGATAGACAGTACAGTGACTGCACAGAGATTAGGGAGCAGAATCTGTAACTGCACAGTGCCATTGTGTTGTTCTAATGTGATGATGGCCCCATGTTGAGTAAAAGGTACTTGTATGCAACATGGAAACAGAAAGCAATGCAGGGATGCAAATTTGGACCGCAGCCCCATTTCAGGTGCCATACCCTTCCACTATTCCTTTTTTTAATAGTCAAATTTCTACTCTTCCCATTCTTTCCACTCTTTAAAAAAAATCTAGCCAAATTTGTCAATCTGATCTTTTTTATTCTCTTGGTCCACTCTAAGTTACTGTATGTTGATTAGCTTATTAGTTTTAAGCTTGTTAAATAGTCTTGATGATTACACAGTTCCGCCTATATTTTTATTGTGTTGTTCTCAAATTTGATTTCTTTGAGCGGAAAGGCAGTAGATAAAAATAAGATCAAGAACAGAACCACTACAATAGTCTTGCTGATACAGTTAATCCCAGTAAATTCATTAATACTCCAGTTTATTATTATACCTGAAAATGACTGTACGCCACTATAAAACAGAGTACCTGGTGTTCTGAGAATGTGCACATTTGTACCTGAATTGTGTCAGATATTTGGACATTTTCTGAAATTTATAGTAACACATTTTTACCATGTAAGATCTAAATTCTTCCCTCCATTGCTAACATGCAAATCCCATGCCTTTGCTGATGAGAGAAGCACAGATCAAAGTGAAGCTTCATGTTAAGTAAAAAAGGAATATACATATAAGATAACATCTCTAGCTTGTGCAAATTGGCAGAGGCCTCTTGAATTTTTTTTTCCAGTTCTGCTGTAAAGCCTTTCCCAAGACATTAACATCCACTGGATTGGTGTGTGCATATCTAAGAAACCCAGCAGTATCTTTGGACATGCAGGAGGAGACATCTTGAAACTTCTAAGGCTGCAACTCAATGCACATTGACCTTACAGCATGCTCCACTGAACACAGTCTGTGCTATTTAAAGAAAAGTATCATGAAGGAACTTGCATGAATAAATAAAATGTCTTTCCCCCTCACCCTATTGATATGTATTGAAAAAGGAAAACTCTGAGAAGTTAGAAGATTCAAGTTAGGGGAAAGCAATCTTGGACTTGGACTTCAGTTCTCATTGACTCCAGCTATTGTGGCCAATAGCACAGGATTGTGGGAGCTGTACTCCAAAACATCTGGAAGGTTTCAGATTGCTTGCTCCTGGCATGGAGCAAAAGAGGAGGGGGATAAGGAAATGACTGATTTTTTTCATTTGGCTGCATCCCAGAGTTATGATTTCAAAGAGCAATTATTGTTCTAAGCCTATTGATGATTGAAAATCCAAATAACAGTACAATGCTAAATGTACCTCTATTACAGTTAGCCCCATTGGACATAACTAAGTTCTGAGTAGACAGGCATAGGATTGTGTGGATAATCCAGGCAATACTGACCAGATAATGTTGAACAAAATATTCCTGTATTAGGGGAGCTCATGTATGCAAATGCAGTCCTACAGAAATACTTTTAATTGCTTCGATTGAACCTACAGCCCAGTTTTATGCAGGTTGCCGATTTAAGTCAAACTGATGGGACCAAGCATGCTTATCTTGTCATAGAATTGCAGCCTTATTCTTCTCCTTCCATGCAGTCAATTCTCTGCCCAACCCCCATTTGCAAGTATGCCTACATCTGTCCAGGAGTTTTGCTTTCTCCCACAAGACTTCCAGAGAACAACCTAGCTTGCACATCTCATCAATTTCTCATTAGTGCTGACCGCACGGACGTCTGTCAGTGTCATCTGCTTGGGAATTTGCAGAACTTAAAGCTTTGGGCACTGAACAAGTTAACTGAAAATCCTGGATCTCATCTCCCTTTTGAACAGGCTGAATTTCTGAAAGGCTGCTGCAATGCTGTACAAGGAGCTACCATTGAACGTTGTGTGAGAACTGCAGCTACTGGAAAGTTGTTTTTTAACATTTTATGTTTCTTTGCTGTTAATGTATGTTGGAACTGTTGCAGTTCTTTCAGGAGGTACACTTCTGTTCAAAATCAGTGCAGGAATGTTTTAAATAAATAAACTCAATTATTTGTGGGACCCCCATCACTATCAAAACATGCGGTGTGGAGAATTGTCATCACTATTAAATAAAGAGTATGGTACGGATCTAAATTTAGGAATAATTTAATTCAAATCTATGGGAGTGGTGTCAATCTTAAGTAATCTCATTGATTTCAATAGGTCTATTCTAAGTATCCTAAGAATTTTTGCACAAGAGGATGGGACAATTTTCTTTTGGTTGGGGGCTGCACTTTGGCTTATTTTTTTAAATTTTATATTATGCTTCTCAGGGTTTAAGAGGATTAGTGGGGAAATTTCCAGAGGGGAATGGAGCAAAAATTCTGGTCCTTTTTGAGGAACTGGGAATCTGTAGAGTAGATGCTTTGAACACCTATTCTACCTATACTTCTCAATAAAACATTTTACTACCTATTTTTAAAGTGGAATTCTTTTTTAGAGGAAATTTTTTTTTAGAGGAAAAAGATCATGCTCCTGAAAACCACTATTTTGCTGCCAAATTCAGTGAAGTCATCCAAAGAAGAGGGGGTTCTAGGTATAGCAGAAATAGGTCTGGGGGCACACATGGTTCATGGACTGTGAGTTATCCAGTCCTGATTTACAACACCTCCTGAGAATCTCTAAGTAGATTATTATTTGATTGGTAATTTTGCTTCTTGATGGTAGTCTAGTGAGTTGGTATTTGCCCGAACTCAACAGAAAGTTCAAATGCAGAGTAGATTGGGGCAAGTGAGTGTGATTTTTAATTTACTGGGGCTGAAGCAAAATGTTGCTTGGTGGAATGATGGAGTACAAAAGGTTGAGAAGATGAACCAAAATGCACATAAGAGATTTATTGGGGAGAAAAATGAGAATGAGAGGAAGATATTATAAAGATAGCTGCAAAGAAAGTAGTTAAAGAGAGCAAAGAATCTTTGAGTCATATTGGATTTTGATAATGAGACTCATGAATATTTAACTTTTTGGAAGAATTCCACTTTAAAAATAGGTAGTAAAATGTTTTATTGAGAAGTATAGGTAGAAGCTGGGATAGCAACATTGAATCAATTGTAATGATTATTTTTAAGGATTTTTCTTGACTTCAGACTGAATTTGGTCTTCCTGGCTCACAACAGTGGCAGTATTTTCAACCTAAACATGTTTTGCTTTCACCTCTTCAAAGGCACCTCAGATGCTTCCTTATTTGATGGAATCCATGACAGAAGTCAAACCCATAACATATCTTTATCAAAAGTTCAAATTTATTTTTCAAGTGGATGCTACTCGAATATATCAAACATGGACCAAAGAAGTGGAAAATCTGTTAATGCCTCATCAGTGGCTTCATGTTCTTGAAATTGTTAAAATGGTATTGACAGACTTGAGATTAATGTTGATTCATCAGAAATATATATATTTAGAATGTATTGGACTTCCCAAAGGGCATACTCAAAAGGATAGACATTAGATTTTCTCTGCTGGAGATGTAAAATATTTTGAAGGTTCAATAACCCATATGATATGGCCCTGTGAATCTTCAACATTTTTTTGGAATGGTATTTTAATGTATGTAAGTAGATTTGTGGGGAAATCTTTAAATGTTAAAAATGTTAATGGGAAGTTGAATTATATACCAAAGCTCTAGAATCCGACTGTCTATGAAGAATTATGGTTGCATCAGGCATAAGGGTTGGCTAAAAGGTTGGATAATATTGAGAAATTGGAAAAATGATATTATTCCAGTTATTAAGGACTGACTCTAACTTATCCATCCTGTAAAAGGCAATATTTTTTACTAACCAAAAGATGAAGCAATATATACTTCCTTGGCAGATTTTATGATACTTTATAATACAGAATTGTATGGTATTTTTTGTAAACCAGTGATCATCTATAGGTTTAATATATAACGTAGTTTTTTTCCCTATTCCCTCCTCTTTTTTCTTTTCTTTCTTTTCTTTCTTTTACTCATTTTTATTTTTATGGACTGTTTAATTTTGTGATTGTTGTATTTTGTAGTACTCTGATCTTATTTTGTACTCTTTTAAAATACAGAATAAAGTTTGAAGGGAAAAAGGAGGGCAAAGAATGGTTAAGAATAAAAGAGAAAGATAAAATGCAGAATAATTTAAAACATTAAAATGAAATTAAAAATTTAATTAAAATTTGAATTAGAGATTGAAAAGAAAAGCTTTGGAAGTGGCCCATGGACAAGGACTTCTTTCTAGGACTTTTTTTTTTTCAAAGGTTGGAGCCAAAAGATCAAGCACGTTTTGGGTGGTAAAGTTAAAGGTTATTGCCACTAAAAGTGGAACCCTATGGTAGGGGTATATTGTCTGGAACCTAAGTATACTAGTATAGTCATGGTCAAGACTATCTACGTTGGTAGAAGTCTGCTAGATCACTAGAATTACTGGAATTGCAGTTTTACAATTGAATAGTAGAATTCTTACCTTCAGGTATTTTAATCAATTAAATATTTAGACATAAAATATGCAGTTCCAGAAAAAAACCATGCAGTTCCAGAAAAAAACTGCAGTTACAAGAGCTTATAAAATTCAGATAATGCAAAAGTTATGTTAGCTGTTGAAAAAAGTGATCAGTCCAACATTTGAAAGGAAAGAATCTCGAAACTCTGGCCAATTATATTCTTTTTTCTTTATCACCACTGAAAAAAATGCCCACTTAGTTTGTTGATTATTTCTATTGAATGGTCCCCAGGGTTTCCAAGGTGAAAGGAGGCCTGTACTCAGGTTTAGAGCACCTTCTTGGCATGCTGAAGTCCCAGGATCCTCAGCCACTCTTATCTACACTGACCTCAGACAGACTCCCATCTGAAATCCCTAAAAGCTGCTGCCAGTCAGCACAGATGACACTGAGCTAGAAGGTTGAAAGCATCACTCAGTACAGATTCCTGCTCTAGAACATGGGATTATTTTCCTAATGAATGATGTGAACTGTCAAACAACCACAAAAGCCAGTACAAATGAAATGACCTGATAGAACTGATACTTTCCATTCTAGGTCATAAAATCAATCAGTCAAAACATGAGTTATTTCAGTATTTTGTGTTTCTCACTTCCTCCCTTTTTCTAGGCCATTGACTTCAACAGACATAAAACAGTGGAGCAAACCAGGCATAAGATTAAGGCTGTAAGATATAGATACATACAAAGATCTGGATGCCCACTAGATGGCAGCACAGAGACTGAGTTTCCTGCATCACTTTCTGCCATCTAGCAGTCATCTGGATTTTTGCAGACCAGATCTGACAGGTCACCCTATGCAGGATGCAGTGAGAAGCCTGTGGGGACAGGTGGTCCAATTAACCCTCTGCCAGGCCTCTCAGACTGTGCATTCCTGAACGTTTTCTGACATATTTGAAGGGCAAAGTTATTTCTTGCCAGCCACTTGCACTCTCATTCCCAGATATGTAGCCCTCATTTCAGTCGAAGAGATTGGAAGGAGCAGGTGCATGTTCCAAAACTGCTTTTAAATTCTGCTTTTCTGCCGAGACTTTCAATGAATTCTCCTCATATTAGACCAAGTGGGGGTGTCAAGACACCTATCGCTACATTGTGTCCTGAACCTGCTGCTGATTGATGAACTCATTTCAGAACTGACCAGGAAGGTTTGAATCTGTGGCTCCTTTGAAACTGGCTTTGCGAGAACCACAACTACTAGTACTGCCAAACCACCTGAGAAATTAAAGAAGGCTAACATACCACTAGTGCTTCAGCATATGAAAAAAAATCATCTGTTCTTTTAAGTTTGGGCTGACAAATTGGTGAATAATTAAAACACTTTCTGCATCTTACTAGCAATTGCAAAGGTTAAATATATTTCCATGCTGGTAGAGAGGAAGAATAATTAAGAGGAAACTGGCAAGTTTATTCTTTAAAAAGACATGAAAAGCCAAGCTTGGAGAGGGAGGGTTGTGCCTGAAAAAACTTTTGAATTCTAAAGAACCAACATGATAATAAATTGTTTTTGCTGAAAACAGGAAGTTTGGCAACACTGCAAAAGGACAGTTAAACTCTGGCTGGGCGACTCAAAACATTGTGTTCCACTTTGAAAGTATTTCCAACAGCAGCAGCAACAGCAGTAATGAAAAAAGGAGAAGAGAAAGGGTGAGGGGGGAGGAAAAGAAAAGAAGAAAAAAAAAGACTGCCTAAAATCCATAGAAAGCAAAGGAATTGTCTGGGCATCTGGCAGTATTCACAGCTTGCCAAGAGTGTAGTCATGTTGTGTTGGCTCACCAACTGGGTTGCCGATTTTCAATGATTTTGCATCTTTGAGGCCTCAAAAGTTTGAAACAAAAAAAGTTCCCCAGGGGTCCTTTTGTTTGCTTTTTCCCCAACCTGAACTGGTTAAATTCAAAATAAATTAACAATTAAATGAGGGCTCCAAATATTCAGCAACCAAACACATATTCAGCTGATTTCACTTACATATGTTGTATCTTGCACACATGAATAGCAGGGTCAAGTGTTGCAAAGTGCCATGCTTAAAGCTTTTATTCACAATGCATTCCATTGAGTGTTTCATTACATTTAAGAGTCCCTGGAATCTGGGCGCGTGATTCTTTCAGTGGTTTTCTGCTTACAGTACAGGGATGAGGATTTTCTATTCCTCCACATCTGTTGAACTTAATTAATGCCAATGGCCAAGAAGCAAGGAAGGGCATATGATGATCCCATTGCCCACTTTTAATCACACTGCTGTGGTTAAGGAATCTTTGCAAAAACACCTGTACCCAACCAAGATGTCCGTTACTTTTGTTCTGACAAGCAAGAGGAGATCTTTGTTCCCTTGTTTTGGGTGGGTGCAGGGAGAAAGTCTGAAATATCACCGTTCTGTTCTGGCCATGAGAAAAGGAGACCAGAAGCTACAGAGGCAATGTTAGATCAGCTGGAGTTGTATAAAATTACTGCAAGCTTCAAGTTTTTCAAGAACACTTCATCAAACAATTTGGGTAGGAAAAGAAAAGGGGAAGGAGGGGAAAAAGTATGGGTAATCTTAGAGCCATGTCTATACCTATTTGCAAGGCCAAGTGGAATGAGGAAGAGCCATCAAACATGCAAATTATGTCTTACCAGGAACAGAATAATGTTAGATTATAATAAAGACTTTCCCAACGTTTGCTGGGAAGAAGCAAGGCATGCTTTTTATTTCTCCATTTTTGGAAATATACATTCCAGCTGTTAAAGATAAAATTCTGGTCTTTCAAGAGAATAGCAGAAGATCTCTCTTAACCTTTGTTACTACACACACACACACACACACACAAAACTTTAGTACCAAACTTTTTTGCTCTAGAAGAGTGAAGATCTCATAGGGCTTGCCAGTGTCAAGATGCCTATAAAACCTTTCAGACAGGCCAGTTTTTAGTTTGTCTTGCAGGAGAAAACATCACGGAACAATGGTTTTAATTAAGCATTCTTTTTCCTTGAAATATGATTCAGCCCTCCTACTAAGAACAGAGAATATGAGAAATAAAAGATTGAATTAATTGTGTCATATAAAGAAAGATGAAGAAGAAGTAGAATTATGCATATTGCTAATATTGAATGCAGAGTGAGAATCCATTACATAGTCCGAGAAATATGTTTTTTTTCTCCCAGTTGGTATAGGCTTATGCACTTTCTGAATATTTAGACATATAGTAGCTGGTGTAGGATGTTCCAGAGACATGCAGTCTGTGAATCTAGGGAATCCCATTCTTAAATCTGTAGATGTTAAACTAACAGCCTAGTGGCTGAAGCCAAAGCAGCAGCTGTTGGCTCAGTGTGATGGCTATTCTATCTGGCATATTGGACATCAGACACCACTATTGTTTTGGCATATGTAAGTGTTTGGCATATATTTTGCTGTTTTAACTTGTCAGCTGTCCAGAGTCATACAAGGGAGATGGGTGGCTCTATGCATTTAAATAAATGAACAAACAAACAAACAAATGCTCTGTGGCGGGATTTTTCGGGATGTGTTCTGTGGAACTCTAGAGTTCCATGAGAACTTGATGGGGTTCTGTCATTAAAAATTTGCTTTTGATCAAAGATTCAAGGATTTTTTTAAAAAATGGTGAAAAAAAAAAGCTAACAAGGCTCTCTTGCCTGAAAAAAAATGGTAAACCTCTGCTCTGTAGCACACAACATGGCAACTAGGGACTCATTCAGCCCCACTCCCCGGTTAAATTGGAACAAAAGAAAAGGAACGTTAAGAACATAAAAGCACTCTGCAAATTTCAGAGAGCAGCCTGCTTACAACAACACGGCAAGGAAAAGACAAAAATGAGCCGTCTGACTGTGCTTGTCTTGTGGACTAACTTTCCAGACAAAGATGGTAAGGGCATGACGGTTATCCCTGGGAGAGACTCCTGAAGTTTGTATCTGAGACGCTGCACTACACTTACAAGAGATACCGCACTGGAGACATTCAGATGTCAGTGTAATCTCCAAAGGAAAATTGTGCAGAACAGGAGAGAGGGATGCAAGGCTGGTAAATGAGGGTGGTTCTCATACAGAGGAGAGTTGATGGAGTGAAGCCAAGGAGTGAATGGCTGACTTTCACGAATACCAAAGAGTCTATCAGGTCAACGTCAAAGGGAGGTATCACATTGTTCCTTGCTGTGAGAATCCCATCCTGCCTGGGATAGTGAGTGGCCCATGCCCCAGGATGACGCTCTCCAAATATGCCTCTTACAGAGTTCTTTCATAAAGGACTTCTATCCTTTTATCTTACATTAATATGTTTGTTTTTATTATTTGTTTGAAAAACAAACAAAAACATTTGAATGTTCAGAATCATTTGGATTTAACATTCCAGAAACTACTGTCCAAGACGTATTTTTCAATCTCAAACTCACCCTATAGGTATAACGTTCTGTTACCAGTGTAAATGGACAAATGAACCTTTCTGTGTTTTGTTCATTTACATGTTAACAACTGGAACTCTCAATGTTTTTTTTTAAATACAACTGTGAAAATTTAATGTTATGGTTTGATTTTTTATGAAAAGATAGAATTATTATTGTTATGGTTGGTCACACAGTCAGCAGATGTTTAGACTGGATTTTGCATTTTTGTCCACCTATCGAGTCCCTCCCAAGGACCTGGGATAGGCAGATGTTGTTGTTTAATAATATTAAAGGTATCATCGCAGGATGTAAGCTGTTCCAAGTAAAGCTGCCTTTTGCAATTGACTGGTGGTGATTTTGTCAGTGCCAATGGTGTTCAAGTGGTGCTCAAGGTGTTTTGGAATTGCACCCAAGGCGCCTATTACTACTGGTACTACCTTTCCTTTCTTTGCCACAGTCATCCTACTTCTATTTGCAGGTCTTTATATTTTGTGATTTTCTCCAGTTCTTTCTTTTCTATTCTGCTGTCTCTAGGTATTGCAGTATCCAGACTTTTTTGTCTTTCTTATCAACAGTGCTTAAGTCTGAGGTGTTCTGTGGCAGATGCTTGTCTGTTTGAATCCTAAAGTCCCAGAGCACTTTCGCTTCTTCATTTTCTATTATTTCATCTATTTTGTGGTCTCACTAGTCTTACTTGCAGATATTCCAATGTACCATTGTTGCTACTTTGTCATACCATTGTTTGTAATCAGTCTGTGCGATCTTCTTGCAACAGCTAACTAGGTGGTCCACTGTTTCTTCAGCTTCTTTGCAGAGATGGCATTTGCTGTCTGTTGTTGTCTTCTCAATTCTGACTTTATATGCATTTGTTCTTAAGGCATGGTCTTGTGCAGCCAGAATTAGCCCCTCTGCCTTTTTCTTCAACTTTCCTGCTCTTAGCCATTACCAGGTCTTGTTGTTATCTGCTTCACCTGCTAGTTTTTTATGTACTGGCCATGTAATACTTTGCCTTGCCATGTCTCTTTTCTATTCTTCATTTGGTCTTTCTTATAGGCCCATTTGGCCTCTTTGGTATTCCTTAAGCCCTCATAGTGTATTAACTTCAGTAAGCTTCTTCACTGTCCTTCAGATATTCTTCCAATGCCCTATCTCTTCGTCAACTCTCTGGTGTACTTGCAACATTCCATGCCCACCTATGCTTCTTGGTAAATAGAGTCTGTCAATGTCACTGTGTGGATGAAGGGCATGATTCACTGTCATTATTTTTCTGATCACCCTATCCAGGGCTTCTAGTTCAGCTTAAGTTCAGTCTGCTATTCCAGCTGTTTATCTAATGATTGGAATTGCCCAGGTGTTAATCACCTTGATGGTGTTTCTGCCATTGAGTTTGGACTTTAAGATTTTCTTCACTCTTCTGATGTATTCACTACTAACCTTCTTCTTGACTTTAGTGTGTTTGATGTTGTCAGCCTGAAGGATGCCCAGGTATTTGTCATGATCTTCTTCAGACTCTTGATGCTATTTCCATAGGGCATCTTGATTCCTTCAGTTCTCACTATTTTCCCCTGTTGATGGTAAGGGTGGCACATTTGTCCAGTCCAAACTCCATTGTAATAATCTTGGCTTTATATTCAGTGTTGAGCAGCGATTCCATTTCAGGTTCCATACAGCTTCAGATTGTCCATGTAAGGGAGGTTGGATAGCCTGGCAGATGTTCTTGATAGCCATGGCCTGCCTTGTTCTGTATTGTTGACAGAGGAATCAATGCAATGACAAACAGTAGGGGTGATAGTGAGTCTCCTTGAAAGATTCCTCTCTTGATGTTAACCACTCCCAGTCCATCACCATTGACCAGCAACTGTGTCTTCCACTGTGCCATTGATCTTTGCACAAAGATGATGATGATGATGATGATGGTGATGATGATGATGATGATACTTTTCCATGGTTTAAATTAACAACCACAATACTACATTAAACAATTTGGTTCTTGTTTTGTTTGCTGGAGGCTTTACTGGAATTTACATTCTTCCTTTTTGTTTTTAGGCTCCTCTGTAGTCCTGCAGCAATATCATGCAACATTGCCTTCTGAATTAAAAATACAAAGTAACTAGAAAATGCTCAAAATTGTTTTCAGCAAAGTCATGTGGAAACTATGTACAATGGCTTCCAAATACAATATTCTTGTT